>NC_090937.1:92664185-92967215 GCF_040938575.1 Ambystoma mexicanum | reverse complement strand
CTTTCTGTATGAATGGAAATCTTTCAGGCTTTCCAACCTTTCACTTGGCTTTCCTTCACTTTAGTCACTTTCAGACTGATGAGGCAAAATAACTTCAATCTCTTTATTTTCCTTGGTTCACTCCAAGTAGGAGTTACTCGGTCTAGGCGCAGTTGTCGGACCACACGGTCCACCCATCACAGGTAATGCAACCAATAACCCGTGGCTCTTTATAATGTTCAATGATTTTCATTGGACTGCTTGGCGACCATATGTGTCAGACTCAGCCCATACCTCTTTAGTCTTTGTTTCCTTTGCTGTGAAGAGGTAAGGCCTGTCCTTCCAGGCAGCCACTGTGCAAACCAATTGCTAGAAAATAGGTGGGCACCATGGCAACCCAGATAGCCAGGTCCCAGGGGAAAAAACCCTTGAGGGGTGAAAAAAAAAACAACGTGAAGAGAAGATGCCCAGGTAAGTGGAAGATCCAAAAGTGACTCTTAGTGATGAATAGAGGAAGAAAAGCCAGTTCTCAGGATGTGCTGCGAAATCTTCAATCTTCAAGAGGGAATACCCAAGACTCAATTTCCCAAAAGGCTTTGAAGGCAGGGGCAGCTCAATAGAAGTTCATGGGAGTGAACACGGGGCAAGATGCAACAGAAAAGACAGCTGAGCCATAACCCAGGCATCACAGAGAGAAGGAAGGAGAAGGGAATGCACAAATAGAAGAGGATCGCCGGGTTAGATGACAAAAACTAGCGTACTGCAATGGAATTCAATTGCAAAGCGAGGTGAATCCAGAGTGAGCGCTACTTATTTCCAGGTGGCTTGACGACTAGGAACACATACACGTGATGTCACAACGCAATATGAACGTTTGGGCGCCATCTTGGAATGGGATACAAAGCGAAAGCAAGTGAGAAAGGAAACAGGATCAGAAAGGCGCCAGGCATGGGAACGCATAACATCATGCCCCCTTCTGTACCTGGTTCCTCCCGGTTTCCACGGGTTCTGTTGATGAAAACTGCGAAACAGGCGGTTGGCATGAACAACATCCGATGGTTCCCAAAAACATTCAGCACTGGAATAACCGTCCAGACGATCAAATATTTTAAGGCACCACGATCATACCTGGAATCACATATCTTGTTTACCTCATATTCCTCAGTACTGTCTTCACGAGGGGGAACAATACTGTTTGGAGTTCCCTCTTTAAAGTTTTTTAGAAGATAGATATGGAACACAGGGTGAATCCGACTTCAGGTGGTGGGTAAATTCAGCCTATAAGCCACTGGGTTGATCCTCTTCTGCACCGTAAAGGGACCAAAGTATCTTGGAGAGAACATTCCGTGTTTGTGCCTTCTGCGGAGGTACTTGGAGGAAAGCCATACCAAGTCCCCTTTTTGATACCCTTCGGCATCTCTTCGTTTGCGATTGGCATATGTCTTACTGTTGGCTTGTGAGTCTTTTAGGGCTTGGAGAGTCTTCTGCTGTACTCCACAAAGGTGTTCTAGATGCTGGTCTATGGAGGGAACCGGGGTAACGATAGAAGTAATTCTCGGGAACCAGGTTGGATGGTATCCGTAAGAGCAAAAGAAAGGCGACTTGCCAAGGGCAGAGTGGATCGTGTTGTTGTAGGAAAACTCAGCTACAGGTAACAGCAACATCGAATTGTCCTTGGAAAGATTGGTGAAACACTGTAGGTATTGCTTGAGAGTCTGATTTAGACGTTCCGTTTGGCCATTGGTTTCAGGATGGTATCTGTATGACATGTTTCTGGAAATGCCAGGTTTCCTGCACATGGCTGCCCAAAATCTCGAGGTATACTGTACACCTGGATCAGGTATAATAGACTCCGGAAGCCAGTGCAAATGGAAAACGTCTCAAAGAAACACTGAACTCATTTCTTCCGCCGTAGGAATCTTTTGAGGGGATTGGGTCCTCCCACGTATTCCATATCTATGACAGGTAATCACCACAGCTGTGTTGCTTTGGAAAGTTTTCGGCATCTGTGTCCTGCGTCGATGATGTCGATATGCTGTCCTCGAGGGCCTCTGTCGAGCCGACATCACCGGATCTTATAAGTAGGATGCACAACGCCCGCAGCCTCAGTTCTGTTTTTTCCGCGAACGTGCTCGCTTCGGAGATCTTGGCGCACCTGGGTTCTTCTGAGTTGTTCTATCGGTGCTTCGAACCAGTTTGTTTGTGAAGATTTTCATGATGTCTTCGTCGTCTTCTACCCCGCGGCCGGATTTCAAGAAGTTTCGGGACTGCGGTTCCAAGATGTCGCCGACGGTCCCGCACAACGCCTGCCTCTGGTGCCTTGTTGAGGACCACGCCACGGACAATTGTGACGATTGCTTCGAAGGCCTTGCAGGAGCATAAGCAGAAGCTTTCTATCGGTAAGGTGTCTAAGCCCCGGAAGTCCAGGGGGTCTCGGTCCCGAAGCGGGTCCCGCCATTCTTCTGCCTCTTCGAGGCACTCACGGAAGCGCCGTCATCAGTCGGCTTCCCCGTCCTCATCCGAGGACTCCGCCCGTCGGTGGGTTGCTTGTCCCACCAAGCATTCCACTCCTGTGGAATTTTATTCATTCCATAAGGAGATGATGGCGATTTTTCAGTCGCAGGGCTCTGTTCCGTCCGCGCCGTCGAAAGACGCTGGCAGGGAACGTGCTAGAGACATAGTTTGCACGCCTTCGCGCTCGAGTAGTCATCGCGATCACCAAGAACCTTCGAGGTCCCGGTCGGACAAGGTGGATCGCTCTAGCCATGCCTTCTGCAGGTCCCGGTCCTCGGCGCCATCGAGACCGTCGGAGCCTGTGAGGTCTTCGATGAAGACGTCGATGCCTTTGGTGCCGAGACCGTCGAAGGACTCTCTCGAGGCTCCGCCTCTGAGGAAGCCATTGACACAGTCGGCGCAGAGGCTGTCGAAGGACACGCTTGGGGCTCCGCCCTCGAGGCCTGTGTCAAAGCCATCAGCGCCACGCTCGACGTTGACGCAGATTCCGTCGACGACTTTCGAGGTGCAGAAGTCAGTAAGGCCTGTTTTTCTGTGCCCTCATCCAGGGATTTATTCCAGCCTCTGGATTACATCTCTGAGGTGGACGAAGGGTCTGATGAAGGTATGGTTCCTGAAGAGGTTCCTGACAAACTCATATCTGCTCATAGCCAGCTAGAAGACCTGCGTCAGTCCTTGCACGATGCCAGTGGTCTGGACACCTCTCTGGAGGTTGAGTTCGGTAGGCCTGAGCCTGGTACGCACGCCAAGTCCTCATACCGGCGTCTTATGTCGAGGTTGACGGAATACTTGGAGTGGTCTACGCCACCAGTGGATTTTCTGCAGGATGACCTGACGGATATCCTTGACCAAGGTCCCCCAACTGACCCGGTACTGCCATTCCATATGGCCTTGCAAAGAAGGGTGGCAGCGGCTTGGGCTGCTCCAGAGAGTCTCCCGGCAGTGAGCAAGTCTTTTCCGAAAAAATACCGTCCAGCCAGTAGCGACCCCAGCTACTTGACTATGCACCCCACTCCGGAGAGTTTGGTGGTGCAGGCGGCTATGGCCCCGGCAAAACAGGCATCGTACCCTACCATCCCACCTGATAGGGACGACAAACTTTTTAATGGCTGGTCGAAAAAAGGGTTGTCTTCAGGGGGTGTGGCTTTACAGGCAGCCAACTCCGTGTGTGCCTTAGCACATTTCACTCATACTCTGTGGAATTGTGTCTCTTTGGTGGCTGAACACATTCCCGAAGGGGAGGAACGGGATGGCTTTCTTGCTCTTGTTCAGGACGGCAAGGATGCCATGTGTGAATCCGTTCAGTCGGGTCTGGACATGACAGATTGTGTCAGCCGGTCCATGGCGGCGAGCACCATAATGCAAAGTTTTGCATGGTTGCGGAAGTCTGGGTTTGCTCCTGATGTACAAGCCTGGCTTCTCAACATGCCCTTTGATGGTGAACATCTTTTTGGCAGCAAGGTCGACGAGATCCTTGAGAGGTTGCAGACCTCCAAAGCTGCAGCAAAGTCGTTGACCGCTGCAGTTCGCCAACCTCCGCCTTTTCGTCCTAGGGGACAGCAATGGAGGGGAGTTTCCTTTCGATATTACTCATCCTTTGGTATATCGAGAGGAGCTGCAAGTCAAAGGGGCCACCGTAGGAGTACCAAAGGTGGAAAACAAGGTACTCGAGGTGCCAAGGCTGCTCGGTCAGTTGCCTCTTTACCCTCAGGCAATGCCGCAGCCGCTTCAGCTCAGTCATTAGGCCATGTCCCATGGTTCGCCGGTTGGGGGAAGGCTGGCGCAGCATCTTGTAGAATGGCGTGCCATTTCTTCAGATGTGTGGGTTCTGGAGATCATAGCCCACGGCTACTGTCTTCCTTTCTGGCAGAGGCCTCACGACAGTCCACCAGGGAATCTCTCTTTGAGGAGTCCGGATCCGCTCCTTGCGCAGGAAATAAAATCCCTGCTGGAGAAAGGTGCCATAGAACTGGTGCCAGTAGCGGAGATGAACAAGGGATGGTATTCCCCTTATTTTTTTATTTCAAAGAAGGACGGAGGATTGAGACCCATCATGGAATTGCGTGGTTTGAACAAGCTCCTCAGGAAGGACAAGTTCAAGATGGTTACTCTCTCTCAAGTCCTCCAGGCCTTTCATCTTCAGAACTGGTTGGTGTCTCTCGACCTCAAGGACGCTTACTTTCATGTGCCGATCCATCACAATAAGTACCTGAGGTTCGTGGTTGGCGACTCGCACTTTCAGTTTCGGGTCCTGCCGTTCGGATTGACCTCCGACCCGAGGGTTTTCACCAAGCTCATGGTGGTGGTGGCAGCGCATCTCAGGAAAGGGGGGATTCACGTCTACCCCTACCTGGACGATTGGTTGATCAGGGCGCGCTCTCCCGAGCAAGTCCTGGATCATCTGTCAGTCACCTGCCACTCCCTTCACAAGCTGGGCTTCTCCCTCAAATTAAAGAAGTCCCACTTGACGCCAACACAGCGGCTCTAGTACATCGGAGCAGTGCTTGACAGGTCCCCGGGGCAGTGTTTCCCCCCCCAGGTGAGTGCTCATCACATTCAGCAGATGGTGCACAAGTTTCAACATGCACACAGTCTCCCGGCATTCGAGTTCTTGAGGTTGCTCAGCCTCATGGCATCCTGCATTCTACTGGTAACAGAGGCCAGGTTGCGGATAAGATCTCTGCAATGGGCTCTCAAAATGCAGTGGTCACAGTCCTCAAGCAGGATGTCGGACCCCGTTCAGGTGCCGCCCTCGGTCGACCAGGATCTTCTGTGCTGGGCCGTCGATGGCAATCTGATGAGGGGGGCTCCATTTTGGCTACCTTGGCCAGAGGTGACGATCGTGACGGACGCATCCTTCACGGGATGGGGAGCTCATGCCAACAAGTTGACAGTCAGCGGTCATTGGTCTCCGTCTGAGTCCAGACTCCACATCAGTCTGTTGGAGCTGAGGGCCGTCAGGCTTGCCCTGAAGGCTTTTCCGCCGACTGTGCGAGGAAAGAATGTCCTGATTCTGACGGACAACACAGTGGCCATGCACTACCTCAACAAAAAGTGGGGCAGGGTCACTTCCTCTGTGCAGGGAGGCGATGCAGCTCTGGTTCTGGGCCATCCAGCAGGAAATTTCGATCTTGGCAGTTCATCTGGCCGGAGAAGAAAATGAGACGGCGGACGCTCTGAGCAGGCAGAGCGTGATCTCTCACTAGTGGGAGCTGGCTCAGGAGATTCTCCTGGAGATCTTTGCCCTTTGGGGGACCCCACAAGTGGATCTCTTTGCCTCCAGTGTCAACCGGAAGTGCGAAAGGTTCTGCTTGCGGGAATTTCCTCCAAGAGCAGCCTTGGGGGACGCGTTCATGGTGGAGTGGTCCTTTCCACTGCTGTACGCGTTTCCTCCAGTCCCCGTCATCCAGCAAGTGCTGCGGAGGTTACGGGGGTTCGGTTCCCGGATGATCCTCATTGCTCCAGCATGGGCCTGGAGAGCGTGGTACCTGGACCTTCTCGACTTGTCCATCTGCCCTCCATGCCGTCTTCCCTACCGAGATGATCTGCTCTCACGGGAGGGGTGTCAGGTTCTCCATCCAGAGGTCAGATCCCTCAATCTACACGCTTGGCTTCTGAAAGGTTGAGGTATAAGGATTGGGACCTCCCTGAAGACGTGATGGAGGTGTTGCTTTCGGCCAGACGGCATACAACAAAGTCCCTGTACCGTTGCTGTTGGAGAAAGTTAAGGACCCTCCGGTAGGCTTACAGGCCCATTCTACTAGGGGTATGGCTGCCTCTACTGCCCTGCAGAGGGATGTTCCTATTCATAACATCTGTGAAGCAGCCACATGGGCTTTGGTCCATACTTTTGTAAGACACTACTCCCTAGATTCTATCCATGGGCAGGATCTGGCCTTTGGCAAGGCGGTCCTTTACTCTGCAATTTAATTGGGCATTCTAAATTTCTATATTCTAAATTTTTTCCTTCCTCCATACTTTGGTACTGCTTTGGGAGTCTGTCATAGATATGGAATACGTTGGAGGACCCAATCCCCTCGAAGAACAAGTTACTCTCTCACCTGATAACGTTCTTTCGATGGGATGGTCTGACGACGTATTCCATATAACTCCCTCCCTACCTGCCCCGCTACAGAATTTCTTATGCGATTGCAGGTTACGTTTCCACAAGGCTTTCTGTGGTCCGACTCGCAGACGATTGGTGCCACACGTTCTGGGGAAAAAACTACAACTGAGGCTACAGGCGTTCTGCGTCCTACTTATAACATCCGGTGACGTCGGCTCAGCGGAGGCCCTCGAGGACAGCGTATCGACGTCATCGACGCAGGACGCAGATGCCAAATATTTACCAAAGCATAACAGCTGTGGTGATTACCTGTCATAGATATGGATACGTCGTCGGATCATCCCATCAAAAGTACGTTACCAGGTAAGAGAGTAACTTGTTCTTCTCAGCCTGGAGAAATGGGCCAACTTGGTATACGTGTCTATGGTAACCATGATAACAGGTACACTTTGGGACTCCAGGAGGTCGACAATAAAGTTGGTTGAAATCTTTTGCCAGGGTCGATCAGGCAACGTGGGGGAACAAAGCTGGCCAACAGGCAACTGATGAGGCGTCTTGTTTTGGGCACAGACAGAGACGGTTCTAACATACTCCTTTACATCCCTGGTCAGTTCAGGCCACCAGAAGTACAGCTGCACAAGTTCCAAGGTAGCCTTGTGGCCCCGATGTCCAACTACCAGAGAACCATGGCCTAGTTGTAGGATTCTGTGTCAGAAAGCTGTAGCAGGCACATAAATCGTGGAATGATGGTGAAATAGGCCATCTCGGAAGGTCAGTGTACCCTTGAGCTCTTCTGCTGGTGGAACACTGATAGTATCCTTTTGTAGTTGCTGAAGCCATGTCTCAACAGTGAACACAAAGGTAGTAGTAGGGAACATACTTCTGTGTGGACCCTTTTCCATGCAGTTGTATCCATTCCGTGACAACAGATCTGTGATGACGTTCTTGGTTCCGGGTATGTAAGTCATCACCAGGGAGTAGTGGGTGAATAACTGTCTGCTATTTTGATATTCGTAATTATGTAAGACCATCAAGTTCCGGTGATCGATCCCTACCTCTGTGGGTTCTTGGGCACCAAGGAGAAGGTGTCTCCACTCAGAGCAAAATATAATGGAACAACAAAAATGAACCTGGGCCAAATGAGATCAGAACATCTGTACACATTTAAACAATACCAGGTCTTGTCAAAAAATATGTATATTTATTTCTAAACAATTTACACAAATATTTATTGTTCTCAACATCCCCATTTAAACACCACCATTCATTCCATCATTCATTCACACTCTCACTATACATGTCAATATTCCACACTTGTGGTACTCAGACCACCTAGAACCAATAAATATATTAACATAAATTTCAACACCTCTTGGTGATTACAGTAAGTGTTAATACAAAAACAAATAGCATCCTGCTTATTTGCTGTAACTCAACATATGTGTCGGTCGTCACAATAGCCTCTAATTTAAGCCGGTAAATATAAGCGACCTTCTTCAGGAGACGGATGGTTCTGTTGCAACCACTCCGAAATGTCAAAAGGTGGAGGATGTCATCAAACCTCAATCTACAAACAAACAATATACATAACATCAGAATTCCGATCTCTTATTTGTTTAGACACAGATATATCTTGTGTGTATATCTCATTTTATGTGTATACAGATTGGCACTCACCTCCACTGGAAATAATGGAGACGCGTGTCAACGATGGACTAAATCCTGCAGTGGTGCTAGATAACTCTGCGCCTATACTGCAACGTAAGAGGAGGACAAAGCATCTTAGTAAGCCTGCCCTATAAACAATACACCATTGTATAAATGGTCTGGACACACTGTCTTACCTGATCAAAGATTCAGGTATGGGGGTGTCTTGCGTCTTTAGTCAATAAATCCAAAGAGGAAAAATCCCTGTTCTCGCCTGAAATGCAATACAGAGACTCAATACTCAAATATTTTAATCTTGACCACACTGGAGGTAATCAAAACCTCCTATCAATTCGCCTCACCTCACGTGGCCGAGTCCAGAAATGTTTTAATCTGATACCCCAGTTTTTTCTCACTGCGCGGTGATTCCAGTTCAATGTTCCTGAAGGGATACATGGAACAAAACGTCATGCTCTTATATGTAACTAGCTCAAAGCATTATCAAGGTTTTTTTAATGCTGTTGTCTCACTCCCCTGCCCCTCCCCACATAGAGTTTTGGGGAGGAAACAGATTAAAATTCCCTTTATGAACCTTTGTTCAATCATGCTGGAGTTCTATAACAACCCCACTCTCATATTAGGCTTTTCTGACCCTAAAAATAATAATGGGTCAGCGTGCACAGTGACTGCCAAACAGCTTCTAATGCTTATGGAAAAACACACAACTGCTGCCTTAACTGGGCTCCGTGGCTGTTCAAACGCCTCTATACGAGTGAAAAGGGGAGAAAACAGACACATCCAGCATCTGTTTACATGTGCTATGCATGCTGATTGTCAGCAGAAATGGAATTTGAAAGGGTTGAGTTTACCCTCGCACTCTCTCTCTCTTCAAAACTGCAAACAAACTTTGTGGATTTAAACACTCAAACCCACACACACATTTTACTTACCATGGGTTCCTTCTCTCTTGTCCTGCACACACTCCAAATCTCGTGCTGTTTCCTGGGCGTGGCTTCCTTAAATATGCCATCAACATGGTGAAAGGACTCTTGAGCCCCAATTCCCAGAGGCTTCTGGGCAATGTAGTCCCTCCGTAAGCAAAACATTTTTTTCTTTTTTTCTTTTTCCTTTTTCATGAACCAAATAGTGTTTGTTTGATAAACCTGGAGGAACAATGCAGCATGAAGGATGAATTACCTCACCCTATTACGTGCATGAAACAATAAACGCTGCTATACCATGATTGTTTCTGTTGGTGAACAGAACTGTTAAGCCCCGGCTCCCAGTGACTTATGGGCATTGTAGTCCCTTCATGGACAAAAGTTTTTTACATGAACAAACATTTTAGATTGTGTAAAAATACATTTTAGATTGTGTAAAAATACCAGTGCAGCATGAGGGATGTTAAAAAGATGCATTGCCTCACCCTATTTCGTGCATAGACCAATGGGTGCTTATGCTGCATGATTGTTACTGTTGATGTATGCGGCTCATTCCAATATCCGAGGTGATCCTTGGGTATAGCTTGCTATTCTGGGTCATGGCCACTCACCTTCAGTTCATCCTGGATTATGGTGTGATCTTTCATGACTTACTAATGGACACAAACGCCCTTCCCCCTCACGGTGGCAGGAGGCGCCTTCGCCACAACCAATATTGTCAAAATCAAATATGGGTAAACCAGAGTCCAAATGAATGTGCTGACATGCCATGCCCTTCATATATATTTATCAGATGGCATATATATCAGAGGTTCACCATATAACTGATATGGAGTGGAACAAAGTGAGTGTAAGTTTTCTGGATCTAGTGATCCAAAAGAAAGAAGATCATTTGGAAACAACATTACACAGGAAAAGCACAGATAAAAACACACTCCTAGATTACTCGAGTTTTCACCCGGGAGGTCTTAAACAAAATCTACCATACAGTCAATTTCTCCGCATCAGGAGAAATTGCACACAAAAAAACGAGTTTGTGAACCACTCCGTGAAATTGAAGGACAGACTAATGGATAGAGGGTATCCAAAAAAGTTGTTGAAACAACACTATAAACGAACCCTCAACACACATCGGGAGACCTGTCTATTAACGAAGACCAAAGAAAAGAATAACAGATTGATCTGTGTGTCTACATTTTCCCCAATAAGCAATTTGATCAAGAGGAGTGTCAATAAGAATTGGCATCTGGTGAAATGCCCAGGGAGTCTGGCACAGAAACCAATGTTTGCGTTTAAACGCAACATGAATCTCAGACAAAAACGGGTCCACACATATAAAGAACAAGAAGATAACAAAACAGTGATGAACCAATGGGGTTTGAAACCCATCACGGGACATCACAAATGTGGCCATTGTGTGGCGTGCCAATTTACTTCTACGAAAAAATCATTTGAATATGGCAACAAGAAGGAGTGGTTTTTTAAAAATCACACCAATTGCTTGAGCAAAAACGTCATATACATTATCCAATGTCCATGTGATCTTGTATATGTAGGAAAAACTATGAGAGAGGTACGCCAGAGAATATCGGAACATCGTTCGTGCATAAGGAACAATGTGCAAGACAAACCTTTAGTTGAACATTTCTCTAAATTGGGGCACACTGACAAGGATATTAGGTGGTTTGTACTTCAAACCATCAAGACCCCCACGAGAGGAGGCGACATGTCCACTATGTTACACAGACTAGAACAAAGATGGATTCACTCTTTGGACTCAGTTAAAAATGGTTTGAATATTTCCATAGAGTGGAACAAACTGGTAACTGGATAAGAGACATGGTCTCTGCTCTCATTGGTTGAGCACGGTTCTATATCAGTTATATGGTGAACCTCTGATATATATGCCATCTGATAAATATATATGAAGGGCATGGCATGTCAGCACATTCATTTGGACTCTGGTTTACCCATATTTGATTTTGACAATATTCGTTGTGGCGAAGGCGCCTCCTGCCCCCGTGAGGGGGAAGGGCATTTGTGTCCATTAGTAAGTCATGAAAGATCACACCATAATCCAGGATGAACTGAAGGTGAGTGGCCATGACCCAGAATAGCAAGCTATACCCAAGGATCACCTCGGATATTGGAATGAGCCGCATACACCAACAGTAACAATCATGCAGCATAAGCACCCATTGGTCTATGCACGAAATAGGGTGAGGCAATGCATCTTTTTAACATCCCTCATGCTGCACTGGTATTTTTACACAATCTAAAATGTATTTTTACACAATCCAAAATGTGTGTACATGTGAAAAACTTTTGTCCATGAAGGGACTACAATGCTCATAAGTCACTGGGAGCCGGGGCTTAACAGTTCTGTTCACCAACAGAAACAATCATGGTATAGCAGCGTTTATTGTTTCATGCACGTAATAGGGTGAGGTAATTCATCCTTCACGCTGCATGGTTTCGCCAGGTTGATCAAATAAACACTATTGGGCTCACGAAAAAGAAAAAAACACCCATTGGTCTATGCACAAAATAGGGTGAGGTAATGCATCTTTTTAACATCCCTCATGCTGCACTGGTATTTTTACACAATCTAAAATGTTTGTTCATGTAAAAAACTTTTGTCCATGAAGGGACTACAATGCCCATAAGTCACTGGGAGCCGGGGCTTAACAGTTCTGTTCACCAACAGAAACACTTATGGTATAGCAGCGTTTATTGTTTCATGCACGTAATAGGGTGAGGTAATTCATCCTTCATGCTGCATTGTTCCTCCAGGTTTATCAAACAAACACTATTTGGTTCATGAAAAAGGAAAAAGAAAAAAAGAAAAAAATGTTTTGCTTACGGAGGGACTACATTGCCCAGAAGCCTCTGGGAATTGGGGCTCAAGAGTCCTTTCACCATGTTGATGGCATATTTAAGGAAGCCACGCCCAGGAAACAGCACGAAATTTGGAGTGTGTGCAGGACAAGAGAGAAGGAACCCATGGTAAGTAAAATGTGTGTGTGGGTTTAAGTGTTTAAATCCACAAAGTTTGTTTGCAGTTTTGAAGAGAGAGAGAGTGCGAGGGTAAACTCAACCCTTTCAAATTCCATTTCTGCTGACAATCAGCATGCATAGCACATGTAAACAGATGCTGGATGTGTCTGTTTTTTCCCCTTTTCACTCGTTTAGAGGCGTTTGAACAGCCATGGAGCCCAGTTAAGG
This sequence comes from Ambystoma mexicanum, assembly GCF_040938575.1. Taxonomy (NCBI): domain Eukaryota; kingdom Metazoa; phylum Chordata; class Amphibia; order Caudata; family Ambystomatidae; genus Ambystoma; species Ambystoma mexicanum. The sequence continues at coordinate 92,954,843 of NC_090937.1, read as the reverse complement.
CAGCAGTTGTGTGTTTTTCCATAAGCATTAGAAGCTGTTTGGCAGTCACTGTGCACGCTGACCCATTATTATTTTTAGGGTCAGAAAAGCCTAATATGAGAGTGGGGTTGTTATAGAACTCCAGCATGATTGAACAAAGGTTCATAAAGGGAATTTTAATCTGTTTCCTCCACAAAACTCTATGTGGGGAGGGGCAGGGGAGAGAGACAACAGCATTAAAAAAACCTTGATAATGCTTTGAGCTAGTTACATAGCTGAGCATGACGTTTTGTTCCATGTATCCCTTCAGGCACATTGAACTGGAATCACCGCGCAGTGAGAGAAAACTGGGGTACCAGATTAGAACATTTCTGGACTCAGCCACATGAGGTGAGGTGAATTGATAGGAGGTTTTGATTACATCCAGTGTGGTCAAGATTAAAATATTTGAGTATTGAGTCTCTGTGTTGCATTTCAGGCGAGAACAGGGATTTTTCCTCTTTGGATTTATTGACTAAAGACGCAAGACACCCCCATACCTGAATCTTTGATCAGGTAAGACAGTGTGTCCAGACCATTTATACAATGGTGTATTGTTTATAGGGCAGGCTTACTAAGATGCTTTGTCCTCCTCTTACGTTGCAGTATAGGCGCAGAGTTATCTAGCACCACTGCAGGATTTAGTCCATCGTTGACACGCGTCTCCATTATTTCCCGTGGAGGTGAGTGCCAATCTCTGTACACATAAACTGAGATATACACACAAGATATATCTGTGTCTAAACAAATAAGAGATCGGAATTCTGATGTTATGTATATTGTTTGTTTGTAGATTGAGGTTTGATGACATCCTCCACCTTTTGACATTTCGGAGTAGTTGCAACAGAACCATCCGTCTCCTGAAGAATGTCGCTTATATTTACCGGCTTAAATTAGGGGCCTATTGTGACGACCGAAACATATGTTGAGTTACAGCAAATAAGCAGGATGCTATTTGTTTTTGTATTAACACTTACTGTAATCACCAAGAGGTGTTGAAATTTATGTTAATATATTGGTTCTAGGTGGTCTGAGTACCACAAGTGTGGAATATTGACATGTATAGTGAGAGTGTGAATGAATGGTGGTGTTTAAATGGGGATGTTGAGAACAATAAATATTTGTGTAAATTGTTTATAAATAAATATATATATATTTTGACAAGACCTGGTATTGTTTAAATGTGTACAGATGTTCTGATCTCATTTCGCCCAGGTTCATTTTTGTTGTTCCATTATATTTAGCATGAAGAACCTGTTGCAGTAAGGCAATCCCTATTTTGAAACTCCTCTCAGAGCAAGCCAATTTAATGGCAAGCAGCTCCTTCTCCAGGACTGAGTAATTGCGTTCGGCCACGGACAGTGTCTGGGAAAAGAAAGCTAAAGGATGTTCTTCACGGTCCTTGAATTGTTGCTTAAGTACAGCACCAACAGCTAAAATAAAATCACGCCACTGATCAGGCTTTCTCAGCAAGGGTGCTGACATGAACAGGTGTTTCAAGTTCTCAAAAGCCTTTTGAGCAGCAGCAGACCAGATATACTTGGTATTTTTCTTCAGAAGAGAAGTCAGGGGGAGAACAGTGTTTGAGAAGTTCCTGATGAACTTCCGATAGAAGTTAGCCATGCCAAGAAACCTCTGGAGCTCCTTGATCGAACAGGGAGCGGGCATCTGAAATACGGCTGACACCTTTTTGGGATCCATGGACACAACTTCCCTGAAAAAGATGTACCCCAAATAGGGCACCGAAGACGCGTCGAATTGAAAATCGAATGAAAAAGTTTGGATCTTCAAGATGATGGCATGGCATTCCAATTCTTGGCAGAAATCACCGGTAAGCTGATCCCTCCTGATCTTTGACGATTATATCTTGGTATGGTGAGTTGATGCATTTAGGAGGAGCGGGTATCTCTGGTGGATTGACATTTGACACATTTTCGGTACAGATATATAGGGGCATTGTTGGCAAAGCACTTGTGAATGATAGCAAGAGTTTTGAACAAGATGCGATTACAGATGGGCAGTCAGTGCAATTTTCTTCTGACTGCAGATATATGATCTTTTTTTGGGATGTTCAAGGCTTCTCAAAGTGCAATGTTTTGAATAACCTGCAGCTTGTTGATGTTACACGTGCATGTGCCTGCAAATAGTGAGTTGCAGCAGTTGAGTTTATATCCTATTTAAGCACTTTGTAGAGGGATGTGACTGTCGGATGAGAGGAAAGGTCTACAAGCATTGATTCATTTTATGGTATATGCTGCTGAGGAGGCAATTACATTTACTTGCTTGGATAGAGTGAAGTTGTAGTCCAGGTAGCACCCCAAAGTTTAGACTTAATGAGAAACTGGGATAGTATTGCCGTCAATCATGAATGCTTTGTGTGCTCCATCAAGTTTCTTTAATTGAAATTGCTGGCTGACAAAGAGCAGCTCGGTCTTGTCGTTAAGGCATAGTGAATGGTGCACCATCCAGGCCTGGATAGTGTGGTAGAGCTCACCTAGCATGTTTGTGTCAATGGAGTAGTCTCCTGTGATGGGTGTGAGAATCTGTGTTTCATCCATGTAGTTAGTGTAGGAGATACTCTGACTGTCCAAAAGATCGAAAAGCGGCTTTGTAAAGACATTGTAAACTGAAGGTGAGACACAGGAACCCTGTGGAAATGCACATGTGACTGGGGTGGGCTGGGCTGACGCTTTGGGTGAGAAAACTCTGGTTGTTCTTCTGGATAGGAAAGATGCAATCCTGGTTGTTGCTTCAATGGAGAAATTAGCTGCAGAGGCAGGGTGTACACAAATACTTTGGTGATCAACCAAATCAAAGACTGCAGAGAAGTCCAGCAAGAGAAGGAGGGCCATCTTGCTAGCATCTTTAGAAGCACCCTTTTGATTTTTAATTCTAGGAGTGCTGATTCCGTACCGTGGCCCGGCCGGAATACTTATTGGCGTAGACCCAGGAGATTATTGATTTCTAAATGTGATTGAATTTGCAGGTATGCAGCTCTGTCTAAGATTTTGAGGAGGAAGGGAATGGTTGTGATGGGGCAAATTGTTGGTAGGGATATTTGGGTCTAATGTTGGTTTCTTTTTTCTTTTTTTTTTCGAAAGGTGAAGTTAATATTTTTATTCCTCCAAACCCAGTATTAAAAACGAGGGAGACAAAAATATTATTGAGTCCCACCATTGTAAAGGGAATGATTTCATTGGTTTCTAATGTTGGTTTCTTAAGTAAAGGTAGAACCCAGGCATCTTTTAAGCAGGCTGGCACTGAGCTTGTGGAGAATGAGGAGTTGATAAGCGAGGTAAAGAATGGTGAAAGTGTTTCTGCACAGTCTTTTACGACTGAAGCTGGGCATATGTCCCCTTGGCATCTGGAAGGTTTGAGGCCTTTTATGATTTTTGTTACCTCCAAGTCTGAGACAGGTTTAAATTTGAAGGGGTCCTTGGTGCGTTGAGCAGGATGAAGCCTTGGACCAGGAGCAGCATCTGTTAGGGTCTGATTGTTTTTCTTTGCTAAGATCTTTTTTTGGAGTAAAGCTATTTTGTCCTGAATAAGGATATTATTTAGTGCAAAAACATTCAAACTGCTGTTTGAATGTTTGTGCACCAAATAATATCCTTAATACAGTTTTGAGGCTGGTTCACAGGAGATTGCAATCCCCTTAATATATTGAAGAGCTCTCTGGTAGATGATTTTGCATTGTCAATTCGGGCATTTTATGTGGAGCATTTTGCTTAAATTATGGCTTGTTTGTAGACTTTTGTTAACATAGTCAAGTGAGATTTATTGGAGGCTGTAGGGTCCTTCCACCAAGCAGTGTTGGCAGCACATTTATTTGTACAGAGTATTTTGAGGGCATGTGTGAACCATGTGTTGAGGTGGAACTGTGGTTTGCCTTTTTGTGTTCCCAGTGGGGCTATAGAATCTAAGGCCTGTAGTAGGGATATATTGGAGGTCTCAACCAATACGTTTGGATTACTTGAGGTAGATTGAGGGCCAGTGAGGTCCGTTAATAAAGGCAGGATGCATGCTGGAGTGATATTGCCATCCCCCACTTTTCCCGTTCTTCACATACCCTCTCTCACCGCCCTAATCTTCCCTACCCCCCCCTCTGTTCAACCCTCCAGCCTCATGAACGTTGCTCTCCGGAACGCCAGATCCCTCTGTAATAAGACTGCAGCAGTTTTTGACATGTTCTTTCATCTCAACCTTCATTTCCTATGTCTAACTGAAACCTGGATCCCTCCTCACAACACCACTGTCCCTGCTTCCCTCAACACCTCTTCTTCCTCCTTTTCTCATATCTCGTGCCCTTCTGGCTGTGGCGGAGGTATTGGCCTCCTCTTCCATCCTAAATATCTTTCCTCTACCTCCCCTCCATCTCTTCCTTCTTTCCCTTCCTTCAAATTTCTCTACAAATCCTTTTCCTCTCCTTACCCCATCTCCTTTCTAATCATTTATTGAACCCCTTGCCCTCTTTCTTCCTGCTATGACGACCTCCATCATCTCCTTTCTCTCATCTCTCCCTCTCCCTCTCCTCTTACTGTACTTGGTGACTTTAATCTTCAACTCCCTTCTCCCCCTCACTCCTCTTCCCTTGTATCCATCCTTGACTCCTACCTCCTTTCCCCTCTTCCTTCCTCTACCACTCAATCCTTTGGCTCCAATCTTGACCTTCTCTTCAACTCTTCCTACCCCTCTTCCATTGTCTCCACAATTCCAATCTATCTCTCCGATCATGCTTTACTCTCCTTCTCTCTTACTCCCCTTCCCAACCCTTCTTCTCCTAAGCCTTCCCCTTCCATCTTTTCACGACGCGAACTTCGCAACTTTGATCCTTCCCTTTTTCACGACACTTGCTCTTCTACTCTCCCCTCTCTCCAAGATTTCTACTCCGTCCTCTTCTATCTCCTCCTCTCTTGATCTACTTCACCCCCTTTCCTTCTTCCGTCCAACCCGGAAACCCTCTAAACCTTGGCTCTCTCCTCACCTTCTCTCCATGCGGCGTCTCCTCCGACATCTTGAGAGACTCTGGCTCAAATCTCCTTCGCTTTCCAACCAAACCTCCTATTTCTCTTACCACTCTCTTTGACTCTTGCCTCTCCTCAGCAAAATGCTCCTACTACTCCAACCTTCTCCAATCCCAAGCCTCCCACCCTCGTTGCATCTTCCAAACTCTCTCTCGTCTTCTCTCTCCTCCCACCCATGATCCCTCAACCTCTTCCACCCTTTCTCCCTCTGACTTTGCAAACTTCTTCTCTTCCAAGATCCTTGCTCTTCAGCAAAAAATCAATTGCTCCTCTTACTCCCCCCATCTCCCCTTCTCACTTCTCCTCCTCTACCTGCATGACTGACTTCTCCCCTGTCTCCCCTTCTGACGTTACCATCCTCCTCTCCAAAGCCCACCCCTCGTCTGCTCCTACTGACCCTTTCCCTTCCCTCCTTATACCTAAGATATACCCTCTTCTTATTCCCTACTTAACTTCCTTCTTCAACATCTGCATTTCCTCTGCGATCTTCCCTTCTGCTGACCCCCTGCTCACCTTTAACTTCTGTCCTATCACACTTCTCCCATTCCTCTCTTAAACTTCTCAAGCACCTGGCCTACTCACAACTCTCAACCTTTGTCACTAATCTCTCTCTCCTTCCTCCCTCTCAATCTCACTTCCGTCCTAAATACTCTCCTGAAACTGCCCTCACTTACATCCTTAACTCCCTCCTCATCGCTCGACACTCTAAGCAATCTTCTGTCCTTGTTCTTCTAGACCTCTCTGCTGCCTTCGACACTGTCGATCAACCCCTCCCTCCTTGCCCCTGTTATCTCCTCATTTTGGCATTTCTCACCATTTCTACGCCGATGATGCCCAGCTCTTCCTCTCCTTCTCTTCCTTCTCTACAGACCTCCACCTTAAACTCTCTTCCTGCCTTGCTGCAATTAAAAACTGGATGTCTTCTCACTTCCTTTCCCTTATCACTGATAAAAACTGAAGTAGTTTTCTTCCCCTCCAGCTCTCTTCCCCCTCCCTCTTCCCCTCCTTTCATTCATTTTCCCCCTTCTAATCTCCCCATCTCTGACCATGCTTGCAACCTACGCATTCACTTTAACTCCTCTCTCAACTTTTCCCATCACATCTCTCTCACATTCTCGTGCCTGTCGCTTCCACCTCTTCAATATTCGCAAAGTCCGCCCCTCTCTCACTTTCCATGACACTAAACTCTTAATCTCTTCCCTTATCTTCTCTCGCCTCTTCTACTGCTCATCCTTACTCTTTGGACTTCCTACTTCTCATCTTGCCCCCCTTAAATCTATCTACCACTCTGCCGTCCGCACCCTCTGTCTCCTCTCCCCCGTGACTCCATCTCTGCTTCCCTTTACTCCCTTGGCTGGCTTCCCTTTCACTCCCAACTTAAATTTCAATTTCTCTGCCCAGTCTTTAAATCTCTCCACGGTCTTGCTCCCCCTTATCTCTATTCCCTCCTCTCATTCTAAACTCCCTCCCACTTCCTTCGCTCTGCTGACCACTTCCTTCTCCCTGTACCTCCTTCCCCTTGTGCCACATCCCGTTTCTGCTCATTCCATCTCCTAGCCCCCCTACACTGGAACTCCTTACCTCTCCCACTTTGCTCTATTTCTACCTTTTCCTCATTCCGCACTTCCCTCAAATCTCTCCTTCTCCATTTCCCTCCATGAAACCCCTCCCCTTTTCCTGCTCCCCTCCCACCTTGCCTTATCTCCTTGATCATCTCCCCCCCTTTCTCACCCTTCACCCCATCTGTTCCCCTCCTCCTCCTCTTCCCCTCGCTCCCCTCTCAGTTCTACTGCACTGCTCTCCTTCTCCCCTCCAGTTAATTGCTCTACTTATTGTTTTTTTGGTCTGATTCTCAATTGTAAGTTGCTTCTTCTGTTACTGTTATAATGTTAATTGTCATATGTATCCTGTTGTTAAAATAAGTAGCGCTTTGGTGTAAAGCGCTATATAAACTAAATAAATAAATACAAATACAAAATATTCCTAGAGTTTCTAGTGAGCATAGCTGCCAGGGAGGCTGGAGTGGACTGTGGTCGAGTTGCAGCGGCAATGCTGAAGGAGATGGTGTTGTGATCTGATTAGGGGCATTTTGCATTGGAGATGATAGTAATGTTACAGTTGCGTTCGACCAACCAGTCTAGAATTCGGCCTTAGTTATAAGTAAGGCTCAGTAAGCACTTAGTGAACCCTTAGGCCTCGAGGGAACTTGCTGAGGCCAGAGTGTTAGTGTCAGTGCTATCGTTGTAGCCTAAATTGGTATCACCGAGTAGGATAATTCTGGTGGAGGGCTTGGTTTCAGCTGAGAGGAGGTGTGCAATGTCATCTTCAAAAGACAGCAGTGTCTGTCTGATAGATAATGGATGGTTATAGTGGCTGTGTGGGAGAGTGAACGTTTTATAGTAAAGAGTACACCTGATTGTATTGTAGGATAGTCATGTCATTGGCTTCTAATGCTTAGCGAGTCTTTAGTGATAAAGGTCAATCCCCCCAACCCCTCTGGAGTCCAGTCTGTCTTTACGAAAGACTGAATCATTATTTGGGATTGCCAGTGAAAGGGTAGGGCCGGAGGCAGAGTGCAGCCATGTTTCTGTGATGGCTAATAAGTCCAAATCATTGGCAATAAGCAAGTCATGGATGTCGAGGGCATGGGCAGTCAGTGATCCAGCATTAATGAGATCTACTTTGATCGCAATTCTATCATTGAAGTTAGGCTAATGTGCTGGGGTGGTATTGGTGACTGTGGGTGAGGTCCACAAGTGAGTGTTGCGGGCATAAAGTTAAAGGTAGGAGGGGACATAGTTGCTATGTTAATGTGAGGTGCAGTGGACATTGTGAAGGCGGAAACTGTGGGTAAATGGTTTTGAGTACAAGTAGGAGGTGATGCTAGGTCAGGAAGGTCAGTTATTCCCACTATATGTAGTGTTGAACAGGCTATAAGGTTTGAGGCTGCAGAGTGTGTAGGAAGTAATGGTATTGGTATGGTGCCAAGGCATGCGTAGTGTGCTCCATGCTGGTAGATGGAGACATACGGCAATGTGATGTCACGTTGAGCGAGGGAGCTTTCTATATGTCATTTAGGACAGAGCGTTGGAGTGCAATCCACATTAGAAGTCCGATTCACAGAAGCTACTTACAATGGCGCAATCACAGAGATTGAGAGCATAGGGGACTTGTGCTGGTTGCAACATTATAGAAGGCAGCATTGCGTGTAGAGAATCGACTAGTGCAGTGGCAGGTATACAGACATAGTAAATGTGATACAGCGTTTAGAAATACTAGTGCGAATGTACCGTTGATGTGATGTAAGGGTTTGGTGTTCATCCACGTCCAGACAGGGGAAGTCTGAGGCCTTAGCAGTTGGCCTTTGCAGAGTGCCGGCAAGGCCTGCCGGCTCCCATAGGCCCTAGGCAATTCAGCAGAAATGGTCCAATCGCCACCAGTAAGAGGCGGGTTTTGGGCCTACATCACATCAGAGGGGCAACTTGGTAAAAACATGGTGGCCATTTTGGCAAGGCCACATTCAAATATGGGCACATTCGAATCCAGATGTTTTTCATCAGTGATTTGCAGTACATCATTCCATGGCATTTTCTTCAATTATAGCCCATCTGGGCTTAACGTAGTGATTTTGTCAGTCATTGTTTCCCCTTCTGCAGTGATGATGGAGCAGTGTGCTCTGTAAAGATGTCTTTGCAACTATTACAGCAGCTAGTGGGATTAGGGAGCACAACCTTTTTACATAAACAAACCCTTATCGAATTTGAACTGAGACAAAATAGTTCTGCTGGTATATTCTGCTTCCCTGAACATTATCTTTGTTTTCTACATTAAACAAGATATGGATTTACTGATTTCTTCTGCTAAGCCAACTACTCTACTGGAGCAAGTGCTGAAGACTTTTCCAAGTTGGATTGATCCGTGCATCAGTTTTTGTTATGAGAAGGTCAATAGTCCTTTTACTGGTGTACCACCAGAGTTAAATGGTTTCAGCAAGAACAACTGTAGGAAAGCTGGTCAGATTGTGGGTTTTGTAGGGATCAACAAAACCCTCCCATGATTCCTCTGAATTGGTAGCTCATCTTAAAAAACCTTCCTAGTGCCCACATTTGACATGTGATGCCCTTAGCACTTATGATATTTGCAAGCAGGGATCCGGAAAGCTATAGCAGGTGCTTATTATGGGCAGATGGGCTAGCTGCCCTTATGAACGTTCTTAATTGGTTTCATTTTAGCATCCTGGATTCCCCTCTTTTACAACTCCTTTGCCTGTAATCCTAGTTTTCCTTCATGGATATCGCGATCATATTCATGATCCATTGCCCTCCTCCCGGTTGGTCAGAGAATTAGCTTTGCTTCTATGAAGCTAGCGTCTTTTAGCTGTCATCTATGAAGCACTAAGCTTCAAAGATTACTGCAGAAGTTCTGCTGGTATATTTGATCTTGGGTGCTAACTGACAGTCACATTTAATTTCAAAACTATATGTTTTAATGTCAAGCTTAACAATTATGGTTTTATTTACTATCATTTTTTGGAGGGGTTGGCTTGACTCACATACATTATTTAAAGATTATGAGTGGAACGACCATATCCATATTTGGGGATGGGGCATACTATGATTACAGGTAAATGTTTCCTTTATTGTGGCATTGTCAGAAATAAATAGTAAGGAATGTGTTAGCTGTTTTCTGGTGACCCTGTAAAGTTTTTTTTATAGGGACACAGTTGTTCTCAGAATATATCCTTGTTTTATTTTGTTAACTCCAGTTCATATCTGATTTTCATATGAAACAGGAAACATTTTTTTCTTTTTTTAGCATCTATGTCAGATGCTTAGATGGTCTTTAAGAAAAAATAATGGAGAACTATATTTATCTGGACAGACATACCCTGACTAATTATAACCCTGTCTATTGTTATTGCAGAATCCACACCATTCGTAAGACAAGTCTCCAAAAGTGTAAATTGTTTATTATATATGTTGTGAAAAAATATTTGAATTACAAACACTGACTAATTCAAATGTAGAAAACGTCATCCTACACATGGAGTGTCATTGATTGCTTAAAAAAATCCTCTGTAGATATTATTCTCTATGCCGCTATTCTTGGAGGTTGTGTGAACTACTGAATACAAATACTTATAAATGCATAAACTTAATGGATAAAATCATTCACAATCAATTTTCTAATTGATGCCACGTTCTTGTATACATTGCAAACTCTCATCTCAGAACAGGTTATCATGCCATGTTCTTTCTGGAGAGGAGCGCCTGCTACCTTTTTTAAAATATTTGCAAGGAACTTGGGGTTGGTCACCCTGAGTTACCTGGGGGCAACCAGACATGGACTCCCTGCTCACTGTGCTCAGAGAGGCACAGCTTCACCTCACTGATGAGGCCCAACAAGGCTGAAACACGTGTATGGGGTTGCTGGTGGTACTCTTGTTCAGAGAGGAATTGCCATAGCATTTCGGTGCTGGACTGCCCATGTGGGCAGGACAAAGAGTGATATGCAAATGGATATTTCCCATCTGTGAAAGGTACAGTGAGCAAAAAGCGTGTGTTGCAAACTCTCATCTCAGAACAGGTTATCATGCCATGTTCTTTCTGGAGAGGAGCGCCTGCTACCTTTTTTTACAATATATTTAGGTCGACATGTTTCAGCTCCAAAACAAAAACATTGGAACTTTCATCATAAGCACATTTCAAAAGGTTAAACTATTTTGAGGAATAAATACTTTTCATGTGGGAAAGTTTGACATACGTGTCTAATTCATCACCTGCACACATCCCATTGTGTATAACACTTCAATCATTGACATAGATATCTGCAAATAATATATTTGAAAATATTTTTTTCATACTCAACGTCCTCATTTTTTACAATTCTATCTTAATCATTAATTCATAGGGGTTTAGTGTCAGCAAGAGATATGAACACATTTCTGTATTATTCAACCCTTTTGGCAAACCGAGGAGTTATGTTTAAATCGAATTAGCCTAAAAACACCACAGTTTTTAATGGGCAGTATAGTTTGATTTATTGATAAATCCCATTACCTTATAACAAAAGGTTCTGGCTTTCTTTGGTGTAAACGGTCTTACTTTACATCTGCTTTGTGGCTCACCCCAGTCTGCCACCTTATATCTTTCACAAGCAATATTTACACTGGATCTTAAATGATGTTGTATACAGAACAATGCTGTGTATAGAAAAAACAAGCTCTTTATAACAAAGTTCCAAATGTTCTTTATGGGGAATCTTGATTTTACCAAAAATCATCAAAAAAGGGGAGGTGGATTGCTTACTAAATATACATTGTCTAGTGTACCATGATGTTTAACACATGTTTATTCTTTTACCATTCACCCAAATTCATTCTTTTAAGTTGTGATTGAGGCCACCTGAAAATTAAACTGAAATCCTCTCGATTTGGTTGAATGGTAACGAACGTTGCTGATAATTCATGCTGTACAGACTATTGCACAGAAAAGAGGTTTCTGATTTCTATGGATAAATGGCAACATTATCTATTCCATTCCAGCAATGCTAGTCTAGTCCAGGTTTTGACTTTTCATTTTGGGACTTGTTGGCCTAGATTTATAAAGAGGAAATCCAACATTAAAAGTCTGAGGATGCAAAGTTAATTACATGACAGTAATCGCTTCTCCCAAATGGAATGGATGATGTTGGCATGTATGTCGATGAGTCATCACATGGTAGAGTGAGGCACAGCAGGTATCTGTAATAGTAGACCAGATTGCAACCGCGAGATAGCTAATATGACAAGCTTCCATTCTGGGATTCCCTGTCCTGCCATGTTTGACATTTTGACAACTTTTTCTACTAAGGTTTAAAACGTAGGTTTTTCTGGCAGGCAAATCTTACCTGCAATGCACATGTTAGTGAAGTGGTCAAATCCATTTATTATCAAATAGACTGTTGAGACGATTGTTGCCTCGTTGAGAATCAGACCGTTCTACAGTTGTCGGACATTGGTCAACTCAATGTTGGATTACTGCAATGCCCTATTATTGGGCATTCCAACTGGTCTGATTCACTGCCCACGTGTTGCTCAGAACGCTGTAATAAGACTTCTCCACAATCTTCCTGGATCTGTCTCTATTTCTCCATATTGCAGGAATCTTCACTAGCTGCCGATCCAGCAGACGATTCTTTTTAAGTTCCTCTGCTTGATTTTCAAGTGTATTCATGGCACTGCCCCCAGTTATCTGGTGTCTAAAATGTCTCCCCACAGTTCGTCCTGTTGTCTTCTATCGACTGGACAAAATCTGTTAGCCATTCCTTGTTCGCACCCATTCCTTTTTCCCATTTTGTGCAACAAGGAGACAGATGTTTTTCAATCAGTGGTTTCCATGCCTGGAATCTCTTGCCTATCAAACTTTGAAAGATCGACTCTTTGCCTTTGTTTCAGAAAAAGCTGAAAGCGTATTTATTTCAGTGATTTTGCTTAGCTGATTCCTTACTATTCTCTGTTCGCACTTGTTTGAATTTTTCATCTACCACTGGATGCAGTTCCTGCTTGGTTCCTCACAGATTTGCGGTCTATAATTTCAAAAATCAAATCATAAACCTGCAAAGGACAGTTATATACATTTTAATAAATTAGTTCAAATGTGAGCTGGAGGATGTATCTCTGGCCATCAATATACAGGCACGCAACCGGGACCCTGGTCGCGATGAATTCCCCGCAGACCTGTTCCAGAACCAGGTTGATTTATGGGCCCCCCCTGCTGATTATAGTGTTTAATGACTGTCTAGACTCTGGCCACTTTCTGCCTTTGCCATCATTTTCCCTATTTTTAAAAAAGGGGACTGCGCGAGTCCAATGTCTTACAGACACATATCCTTTTTGGCTATCTCTTTCAAAATGTTTGGGAGGGTGTTGCTGGGGCATATAGAGTCTGGTTAAAGGAGAACGTACTACTCTCAGATATACAGTTTGGCCTTCGTCCAAGAATGGGAACCATGGAACAGCATTTAAACCTAATTTTTTGCAGGATGGAGGGGCGTATCTTGCATTTATGGACCTGGGCATGGCTTTCAGCAAAGTGGATAGACTGAATTTGTGGGCCGTGCTTGGGTCCTTGGGATGCCCAGAGGAAATTTTAACTTTGTTACAAGAACTTCACAAGGAGAAACCAGGCTTGTGTGCTTAGCAGAGCGGTGGGTGAGGTGGTCATTGCACTATGTGCTTTGAGGTGGGAAGTGGGGTTTGTCAGGACTGCGTTTTAGCCCCAATGTTGTTTACGGATTACATCAATGCGCTTTTGAAAGCCTTGGTGGACACTGTAGAGGGCTATCCGAATCTGGGCGGTAGGGCCTTTCATTCCTGGCTTATGAAGATGAGTGTTACTAGCCAGGTCCCTAGGGCCTCCAGATTCTGATCGATGCATATGCAGTCTTCATGAAAAATCTAGGGTTAGAAATAAACACCACGAAATCAGCGGTAATGGGGTGCGTGGGACGGAAGAGGTTGGCGAAGATGTGCCCTATGATATGTAATGGGATATTCCTAGAGTCAAGGAATTTGACTATTTAGGCATAGATTTTCAGAGTCAGTTACGGGTTGTGACCATGCCAACAAACAATCTGTGAAAATGAGCCAATATCCAGGTGGGATTTCCTGTTTTTTTTTGTACCGATGTCAGGGCCAACACTTGGACTCAGTTTTAAAAGTCTATGCCATGCAGACCAAGGCTGCGACATTGTACGGAGCACCATTGTAGGGTTATAGGAAAGTACCAGAGATACAGGTCCAGGAGAAAACGTTATTTAGAAGGCTATTGGGACTCCTGGGATCCTCTCCATGTATCTCCGTTCACAGGGAACTGGGAATGGATTTCTGGGAGTACCAATGAGCCTTAGCACCAATTATTTTCTGGCGTAGTCTCTGGGCGAATGATCGTGGCAATTTATGCTATTTCATCATTAGGACCCATCTGGAAAGGCACAATTGGCAAAAAAATTCCTTGCTTGGTATTCATTGATGAGTATTTGTCCTGAAGTAATAATTGGGCACCCTCGCCACTAGACAATTTGCTGACTTCTGGGCCAAATGTGTTTCTATAAGCACATTTTGAGTCGGGCTGAGAAGGAGAAAAGGGACTTTATGGAGTTTGTTACGAATTCGGATATACCCCATGCTGTGATAAGCAGGGTGAACGAGATTCAGCCATACCTTCTCCAGAGTTTTAAAAGGAGAGATAGTTGGCTGATTACACATGCCAGATTTGATTGCTTATAACTGAGTGGAAATATGGCAAAGTGGTTTGGGTACCACGACACATCTAGTTGCCCAGCGTGTGAGGCAGATAGCGAGGATTTGAAGCACTTCCTATCGTTTTGCCCAGCATACAATGTTGTTAGAAGGTCCACCATATTGCCGGTTCTCAGGTCAATTAACATTCGCGCCCATAGGTTGGCAATGCTTCTTCTTAGGCGGCAGACTCCATATTGACAGCCTGGGCACTAGTGTCCTTCGTGAAAAGAGCTATGTACCAGAGAAAGGAGATATTGGCCCAACTGTGATGGCTGTTTTAAGATATTCAATATGTATTGTGCACTATAATCGTTTTTATGGTGCAATGAATTCTGCTGTTTCATAGGCCTAATGAACACTCGCTCCCATAGTTTGGCTATGCCTTTCCTTTTGGTTGCGGACCAGATAATGACAGATTGGGCACTTCTGTCCTTCTTGAAAAGAGATCAATAGTGAAAGGGGACATTGGTGTAAGGTTGTTGTTTGTTTTTGTCTCATGAGATATGTAGTGTTTTTTTTATAATTTTTATGTTGCAGTGATTCCAGTGTGAATTCGGAGTGTGGACACTGTTGTTTTACAAGTAGTGAGATGAAATGGTTACTTTTGTATTGTATTTGTGTTTTTATGTGTTTGATGGATACATTTATCCAAATTAACATATTGACTGTATTCTTAAAATGAAAAAAGAAAAGATAAATAAGTTTTTGTAATAGGGTAGCCTGAAAAATATGCCATACACTTTCATTATTGTATGAACCAAAATGAAAAATGTATCAGTTGTTAGTTTTTGAATTCTCTGTTTTCTTTTAGGATGTCTCGGCAAGGCAAGACCATCATCTTCTCGATTCACCAGCCCCGGTACTCCATCTTCAAGCTGTTTGATAGCCTAACGTTGCTGGCTAGCGGGAGGATGCTGTACCATGGCAAAGCTAAGAATGCATTGCCGTACTTCACGTCCATTGGTACGCTTACACTGGGGGTCTAAAGGCCAGATTCTATGAGTATTTAAAATAATATGATGGATTATATGTAACTTCGTCACAGAAAACATACACCCAGACTGTGAGCCCAAATATTTAATTCAAAACTGCTTGGACAAAGCCCTGACTGTTTTACTTGAGAGAGACCGGCTTGCCTAACTTTTCCTTGATGAGCTATTACCTAAAGCCTCATCTGGGATGCTATGTCTTAATCAGCCCATGAGAGATCCTGTAGCCCGCAATGTCAAAGTGCCCCAATGAAACCCTGTTTCAATTTAGAGTCTTTTTCCACTGCTGGCTGAAAGTGCACAATTTCTTGCGGGCAGACGTAATTTGATTCCTCTACTTAATCCAATGGCCAAACATACCTTCTACAAAAGGGTAAGATGATTTTGTTGCTGTATATGGTCATGGCTACTGCCTGCCTCTGAAAGCAAACCCGCCAGAACAACATGTGATGAATCCTACTGAGTTATCACTGAATCTCCGGTGGTAGACTCCCCCCACCACCACATGGCCAGGGAACGTCAGACGCTACCTGGTCCTTACCCTGGGTCACGGTATTATGAGAGAGGATCATGTGGGAGGGTTTGACCCGCAGGAGGAGGTGGTGACTCCATTAGGAAAGACACAGTACACTCGCTGCACCCCTTTCTGAAGAAAACACTGTAACATCTAGTGCTGATGGCATACTGTCAAGCTGAGCAAAATACCAGTACATGTACTGCTCACTTAACATCGCCTGTCTCTGATGTCTTTGATTTAAACAAAAACCTAAAACAATGTAACTTTAAAAGATCCAAAATTCCTTTGGACTCCAACTCCCATAAAGCCTCATGTACTGAGACGAGGAAGAGGAAGGAGTGAATGTGGATTGAAGGAAACCCCAAGCTAAATGTGCAGACTTGTTATAATCAATATCAGCCGCGTGGGACATTCAAACATTGTGGTCACCTGCAATGGAAGAGTGAAGGTGAAGCAGGGAGAGATGCAGAGCGAGTGAAGCGGGAAGCAGAACCAGAGGCAGACGCTGGGAAACGGAACGCAGTGAGAGAGGCAAACGCTTCCAAGCAACCGCTTGGAAGCATAACTTGCTGGAGGGGCATGAGACCGGAAGAGGCACAGCAGATGCCTTTGAGGGGCCGTTGGAAGACCGGCAGCAGTGGTGCTGTTGAAAACGGGGTCTTGGTGAGCAACAACCGTTCTACTTGTAGAGGAGCGCCTAGCCAGCGAGAGAATTGAGAGCGGGACTGCAACGTAGCAGAAGCTTTCCAGGAGTGAAACCGTTGCTGCATCAACATGCTGCAACTCGGAAACACCATCAGACACCGGTGAGTCTGCCCATTGGTGTTGGGGAAAGTGGAGCACGCCGAAAAGCTTATGAACTATTGAACATTTATTTTGAATATCAACCAAGTAATTTAGAAAGCCAGCATTTATACAAATACTCATATAAAAGAAGTCAATATGGGGAAAGCTGGAGTAAATGTTATCAACAGCAAATGAACATTTATGAAGAAGTTGAAAGGCAAAATGTGTACAAGTCTCCATACATGAGATGTCAATTTGCGAAAAGGTGGAAGAAGCATTGCCAGTGAAGAAATTAACAGACAGAACTTGTCAATAAAGTATAAACAGTGAAAGAGTTTAACTGTGTTATACAAAAAGAGAACATTGTAAGAAGTCCTGGTGAAAGATGCATATAAGGTGGTGACCCTTTGGGAGAAAAATACCTGGAAAGATACCTGGCAGGGGAGTATACCAGGGGGATCTGCAAAACCCATAGGGGATTCCTGAAAAGGGAGTATGCAGGTAATCCATATAAAAAGGAAAGTACATTTGTTTAAAGATACCTGTCAGGAGAGCATACGAGGAGGTTATTATAAGAAGTTATTGTGTGAAGGAGACACTTTGGTCATCCTTTAAAATCTATTGTGGAAAAGAGACACTTTTTTATAATTTTCCAAAATATATGTTTGCCTTCCTGAAGAAAGTGTTGTGTGAAAGAGACATTTCTGCTGCTCTTAAGGAATCATTGGTTGAAAAGGTCACTTTTGTTATTCTACTTTAAACAATCCAGGGGAAGGTAACCACCTCCTGTATTAAAGGATTATTTGTTGAATTTTCAAATTTGGTTTGTACACACTTTTTGCTAAATCAAAACAAAGACACTTTCCTTGCACCTTTTGATTGTTTTAGTGTGAGATTCAGATACGTTTTGGACACAAGAACAGTTTGCATAATTTTGACGATGAGACACAGACTGATCTTTAGTTTTCGTTTTCTAGAAATGGAAACTGTCTTTTCTTTAATAAAGATGTCTGTTGAAAATGTTACAACTTTGGGTCTGCCTCTCATTTCTAACCTCTCACAAACACATGACCTGTTTGTGAATAGTGTCTGGGTTTAACGTCTGATTTGCCATCTGGGAGATCACCCGGAAATAAACCTGCTCTAGTTGAATGGGCCTTCCCCTTAGAGATTGACTGGCAAAACTTTGATTGGATGCAACCCTGCGAATTGAACTTTACTTTCCCACTTAGATCACAATTTCCTATTTGACCTGAAGCTTTGGATTCTCAGAATGTTAAACCTGGTCCCAAGCAGAGAACAAGTTGGTAAATGAAGAGGAATTGTTCAGAAACTCTACTGATTCCTGAACTCGTCCAAGCACTGTTTTGGGGGTGATGTTCTGCCTGATATCTACAGGCTTTGGGCATCTAAGCAACCAGATAAAATTGAAAAACCACCAATTCCTTACCTTGACTTGATGGAAACAGCTAAGTCGTAAACTCTCAAGAGTCCCTTGCTTCCCTGTCCCTGTGTTTGCTCGAAACATAGAAGCACAAACATGGAGAGCATTGGCCGCCAATAAAGCCAGAGGCATGTGGTTGCTACTCAAGACAAACAAGAACTACAATACATTGCTGGGGATCTGGGGAGTTAGTTACCTGAACTGCCTCTGCTGGAAACAGTCTGCTTCACTGACACTGAAGAGCACCTTCGGGGAACTGGATCATTACACATAACTGCGGTTCCAGTAGTTCTTCCCTTCTGCACAGAAGTATCACTGGTGTCCCATAGAAATCATTCCTGTTTGAAGACACTCTACGTTGCCATCAGAGCAGCTGCTGCATCCTTGGAACCGGCAAAGCTGATCTCTCACATTGCAAGCACCACATGGTTGTCTGTCAGCTATTGAAAATAGCAGAAGATACCTTCCGAGCCCCGGGATAGCCTTCAGAAAGGCACCCGAGTGATCCTAGTGGAAAGCCACATTAGGACCAATATCCCGCTCAGCCACTCAGAAGCCGGTCTGTCTCTCCCAGTGAGTCCTTTGAGAGAGGCTGAATCCAAGTCCTAAATCCATGAGGAACGAACTGTAAAACTTGAGACCTGAAGTTCCTGGCTGATCTTTGATTTCAAGGGAAACCCTAACCAGAAGTGGCACAACCAAATGATGATTTAAGATTGTGCCTAAACCCGGATTAATTGCCAACCACCACAACCAAAATGTTTACCTGCCTTCTGCAAAGTATAAAGTATACCTCTGTGTGGATGTTTTTTGTTCATGGTGATAGTATTGCCAGTTTTGGGAAGGTGTGCCACAGTCTGAACATTGCGTTGGGTGAATCTTCACTAACGCAGATAGCGCATGGATTTTGAACTGATGGGTTGAGATACTGTAGAACGGATGAAAAATGGCAGACGTTACACATACGTCGCCCATATGAGACTGTGTTTTAACGGTCGGCATGCTCTTGTTTTTAGTCGGGTATTTTTCATCACAAATATGTTTTTAAAAATTAATTTGGGAATGGCTAGCTACTCAGTTTCATCGTTAAGGGAAATCTGTTCAAGAAAAAAAATTACTGCGCACAGTAATAAGGGCGGGATAGCGGGATGACATTTTGATTCCATTGCACATTTAAAAAAATGTTTTGCTTGAACTAATGTTATATATTTTTCTGCAGGATATGTATGTGAGGCTCATAATAATCCTGCTGACTTTTTTCTGGATATCATCAATGGAGACTCGACGGCAGTGGCATTTAATGATCCAGAAGACATTGATCCAGGTTTGTGAGTGGACCGGGTTTGAGCCCATTTTTCCATGAAAACGTAAAATAGTGAAATCCAATGTTTGTACCACACACACACACACGCGCGCATACTCTCTCTTCTCTTTCTCTTTCTCTCCCTCTCCCTTTCTGTTTTTCGCTATTGGGCTCTCCCTCTCCTTGATCTCCCGCTCTGTGACACTTTTGCCTTCAAAAGTGGAGCCCAAACATAGGAATGAAGGGGACTTTTCTTACAATTGGATGCCATCATATTCAGTGATTTGCTTGTTGTCAAATGTGGGAAAGTACACTTGCATTCCCATCCACATATAATGTGGATGTTTACGTTTTTCACATTGTAACGTGAAATATCCCTCTGTTTACTGCAATTACGAATTGAAACCATTGCCAGGCAGTGTGGGGCTGCGTTTGCTGGATCACTTCCAGCATGGGGAAGCAGGAAGGGCAGCGCGGCATCATGATTACCTCGGATTTCTAAGCCTATCGTGCTTTATTTTGATGCAGGGACTGAAATTGTGTATGCCTTAAATACCTCGGATCAAAGCAGGATAGGGTGGATGGCTCGCCCGCCAGTGATTTTAGTACATTTCTGCTAGAATGCATATGGCGTTTGCATGTGTTGTCCCACTAGCCAGCATAACTCATTGTGTAAAGAATTTGCCTCTGACATCTTGGCACAATCTGCAATCTCACTATTGAGCTCTGCTAGGAGAGGAGCAGGCTCAGCATTTATCCTTCCAAGGTCGAAAAAATCTGGTACCACCGAGTTGGTCAATATTAACTAGTATTATTACAGCACTTCGAAGTGAGAGGAACCTGCATGAATCCCTATAGAAATGTTATATTAACATCATGAATGCCCTACCTTCTCTGTGTTGCACACCAATCAATGGACTTTGGGACTCTTACAATTGCTCAGTTTGAGGTGCAGTCTAATTTAGGGCCTGATTCACAGAAGTGTTTTATAATGGTGCAATCCCATAGGAAAACGCTGTGTGAATCAGGTGACTTTGAATCTGCTGAAGTAGTATGAACTTGTTAGTATCTAGAGTGTAATTCAGTCTAAACAGCTTGTCCTTCAAAGACCATTTCAGTCTGCACTTTCGTCAGAGCATGACGTCGTCATTTTTTAGAAATACTCAAATGGAGAAACTGGCAATGCTGGCCTTGAATCAGCACTAAATATGTGACTCCTTGAAGCTGCAATTGCTGCATGCAAAACAATGAAGCCTGACAAGGGTAATAAAAATTAAAAAGATTGTCCTAGCTGTAATTAAACAAGACCTTTTTTTGCTGATGTCAATTTATTTATTTTTGCTTGTCTACTTATTTGTTAGAATTTTGTTTGACATTCCGCCTAAGATCTTTTCTTTGTCAAGGTGTGGTTTCA
The DNA here is from genome assembly GCF_040938575.1 of Ambystoma mexicanum. Classification (NCBI taxonomy): domain Eukaryota; kingdom Metazoa; phylum Chordata; class Amphibia; order Caudata; family Ambystomatidae; genus Ambystoma; species Ambystoma mexicanum. The sequence goes on along the minus strand of NC_090937.1, from coordinate 92,934,065 downwards.
TACCTGGTTCCACTGTTGACAAGACAATTTCATCAGGAGGGAAAATGTAAAATGTTTCATTGCATTGCACAGTAACAAAAAGAGAAAAGTAAAAACAGACTTTTCTATCTTTCTCATACAACTCTCGTTTGTCCAGCTTCATCCAATGCTTCCCATTGGACTCTAAAATCTTTTTGGCATGATTTGGCACGCTCATCAGTGTACACCGGATTTTTGGTGTAGTCGAATACCAGGTCAAACAAGTGGCAGGTTTGCTGGACTCTCGTGTTAATTTGTGCTCAAATCATGACCCTCAGATATCAGGTTAAATCTGAGATTTTTGAGCCGAGTTTGTTCAGCCAAAAAAGTGTTCAGCCAATCAGAGCCCATAAATCTCTGAAAGTAAGACTCTGAAAAAGGCACTGCTCACTCCCAGTTCCATTCTGGGTTTTGCTATGCTGTTATGTTACTGGTCATTTCTATAGCACCTTTCACCATTGGTATGATCGCACCGCGCTGTGGGTTGCACGCCCTCGGGGATCGTAGTCCAGGTCAGTGAAAACGTAGGGTGGTAAGTATTGCGTGTGTGCACTCAGTATATTTATTTTTAATTTATCTTATTTGAAGAAATAGGATTATATTTTCTACCACAAATGATGTGCAATAACTAATTTACAGAAGGTGGAGGCATTCCCAGGAAGGTTGCCTGTATAATAGAACAAATATGAGAACAACTGGTGAGCCAGTTTAAGGGTGTGAACAAATTGGGACACGGACAAAGCAAAATTGACAGCACTTGCCCCTCTATGTGATATGAGGAAAAGCACTGTATAGCTATACAAAATGACCTTATTACTCTGGTAACTGTTGGTTTCAAGCTAACCAGCTATTCTAGACTGCAAGCAAGAACTAAATAGCTCACAGCGCCCCTCAGTTTCAAACCCTGCATGTGAATGAAAATTGGCCCCTTTTACCTTGAAACATGAGTCCATAAAAGAAGCCAAGAAGGGCCCAATCTTACCTTGAAATCCAACTACCTATTTAATACCGTGCAGGGTGAAAAGCAGGGTGCTCACCAGCTGAACCACCCTGCATCATCTGCCAAGGCACGGGTCTTGTTGGATATGTTCAGCTCAAGCAGGTACATCAGAGGGAGACCCTCGGTGAGGGACGCACTCTGATGGCTAACCCACTCGGTGGCCTCCACAAAGTCCAAGTGCAGACAGCTTCCAGTGATTTGGTGTCAATAAAAGCCCCAGTTAGAGCTCTATTTTGAGTTTTGCAGTAATCTGTGACATAGCCTATCCAACATGTGAAAAATAGAGTTCTAATGGGTGGCCACTGAGGTCGTCAGGTTGTGCAGGGGATTCAATTGGAGTAGTGCATTTTATTCCATTGTGAGCTAGACTTAGGTTTGACTTGATCTTCTGGGTTACAGCCACCATTTCTTTCAGAGGCTTACAGCTGATGGTAAAGGGGGGTGACCAAAGGTTGAAGGACATGCAGAATGCGGGGGACACTAGAGCAGCTGGAGACAGCCCCTTGGAAGTAACAAAGTGTGTTATAAGTCAGCATAACATAACATTTTTTCCAACTGATAATGCACCAATGTAATTCAGTCCATGTTATGTGACTTTAAAGCCTATATGCAAATTATGAGGTGAGGCCTTAAAAACCTGCCTCCACTTTTTACCCAGATGTTAACTGCTCTGTCGCTTCGTCTCTGAAATCCTTGCATGCACGATGTTGCCTGATGCCATACTTCTTACACCTTCTGCCCCTTTGCATTACTCTGAGGCCCCTTTTGGCTGTTAGAGGAAGGAAAGTCCACCCAGAGTGCTGGGATGGCGATGTAGTCCATGCTCTAACCACTGGTCCTGATGTCCATAATGAAGGTTATTGATTGGTCAATGGACGGTTGCCGTACTCTCCTCACTTCAGCCATAACTTTGTTGTAAATTTCTGTTGCCACCTTGGGGGATTCAAAAATTATGGCTGAGAACTTCTAAGCAGTGATCAGATTTTTACCCTAAGTCGACAGAATTGGTTTTTCTCCACTAGTAGGGCAACAGGTCTATTGCCAACATTCTAGTCAGGTTAGCATCGAGGGGCACTGTCTGTCATGTGGCAGTGATGTTTTTGATGCCATTTCAAATGTTTCCTCAAGAATGGCCCAATTCAATGGGAAGTCACTGCTACGCATTGCTGGAGTCTTAGGGTAGGGCTTGGTGTTCCGAGCATTGACAGCTGCACTGTTTTCAGTGGTAATCGTGCAGACTACTAGTGGTATGCTCCTTGTCTGTTGGTGTTGGGAGGGTTTGATCTCAATCTTTTCTCTTCCTTTCCTATCTGTGCATGGTGGTGTAGCATATTAGACCACATACATGTGGTACCCAAGTTGGTTCCTGTCTTCTCTCGGCAAACAGATTTCATTCAGAGTGTGCAAGTTGCCCCTATTCAGAAGCTGTTTATTCTGTGTTAGGTGCTGGCACATTTTTGATTTTCGTTGTGAGCTTACATGCAGGCTGGACATATTCGTGCTGGGAGTGTTCTTCCAGAGGCCATGTAATGAAATGAAATACTTTCGAATCTGTGACAGAAAGGTTGTTTTTTTAAGAGGGTGAATCGGTGGGAGGCAAACATCTACTACTACTAAAGCCTCTTTATCTGTGGTGTCATTCTCTTCCTCCTCAATATCAATACTTTCCAGCTGCAACACCTGTTCCCATCTGGACTCGGATGATTAAGATAAAGATTATTATCCATCAATGTCATAACCGTCCTAATTGATGGACTTATTGGTGGATGGGGTGGCGGTGATAGAGACCTGGAATTTTCAAACTCCTCTTGCTGTTTAACTACTTTGTAGCTGTGATTCTACCAAGAGCATGCAATATATTACCCTCCCTATATTGACGAAGATTTCTACCCAGAAAGGCAGATGGCGTATCCAAGACAAAGTCTGGATTTGACAGGGCAGCAAGTAGGATGGGTCATGTTTCAGTGACCCCCTTTGCCAAATCCAGCAGGCCTACAGCAGTTCGGGCAGGGGGGTCAATATATTTACAAACAGTCCCCAAATTGGCGCCAAATCAGTATTAACATAGGGAAGTGCTCCTAAACAAATGTACTCACTGGGTTTGTGTAGTAACCTTTATTATAAACCTTCCAGCCATCACCTCTTTTGTTTTGCAATTGTCACCCCGAGAGGGACGGGTATGCTCAGACGTGGGTCCCCCTGCCTACTGGGCCTAGAGACCCAAGCTACTACTCACTGATGATGCCCAATAAGGCTGAAACATGTCTGGGGATGCTTCTGGTCTCGTGCAGAAGGGATGTGATTTAGCAGGTTGGGCTGGACTACCCCTTTGGGGGTGGGACCAAGCCTGATTTGCGAAGGGTCTTTCCCCTTTTGTAATGCTTGGCAGTCAAAGAATGATGGTCTGGGGGGTTGTCAAGAGCAATGCCAGAGGGTAAGATTTATTCTAAACCTTCCAGCCATTACCTCTATTGTTTTGCTATTGTCACCCCGAGTGTGACGGGTATGCCCAGACATGGGTCCCGTGCCTGCTGGGCTTAGAGACCCAAGCTACTCCTCACTGATGATGCCCAACAAAGCTGAAACATGTCTGGGGATGCTTGTGGTCTTGTGCAGAAGGGATGTGACCTAGCAGGTCGAGCTGGTCTGGAGGTTTGCCCATAGCTATGTGAGAGGTTAAGATTAATTCTAAACCTTCCAGGTGTCGCCTCTTTTGTTTTGCTATTGTAAGCAGCTGCCTATTCATAACCCAGCAGCAAATTGCAAACTGCACCAGGATCTCCTACCAGGGCGGAAATGCCCATGCCCATGACTGTTAGAATCGATTTTAAGGACCCAGGCATGCCTAGCGCCATATTGACCTTTGATGGGCGATGCCACCGCCCGTATCACATTGCAATAGAAATGAGTGTCCATCCTCTGAATACCATGCAACAGTGGCCTGTGCTACCAGAAGCTGTAATGCTCTTGGCCAGAGGGGGTCACCCATATACCTTTCCCCAAAGGAGCAGCATTGGGGAAAAGGATATGGGTGGCAACCCTATGGCTAAGACCATTACAGCTTTCGGTGTCCTAATCTTATTGAGATCTTTCTTTAACCCATGTTGAGAAACCCCTGCAATGAATCGAGTTTCTTATGGGATAAAACTGGGACCTAAGTACACTGCACTTAACCTTATTTAATTGTATTATTGTGAATGAGGTGTTTAGTTTGAAATATGTGTAATGTTTTTAATTGTTGTGAAATACTTGTATGGCTTAGCGTCAAAATAAAGTAAATGATGATGATGGTGACGTTGTGTGTTGTTCTTCCCTGATCTTCACTAGCTAAGATATATACACCTCCCGTCTCTGCCCTAGCATAGCAAATGGAAGCTAAACTGCAATTGCCTTTGTCCATCTTAGTGGCTGTTCATCCTCCCAGTGCAGTAACTTTGCATATATTTGTAAGTGGTGCATGTTCTCCAGAGTGACGTGTGGCAGGAGGGTGAGGAACATAACATGAATTGGATGATACCTTTGATTGACCATATGCAATTCTGAAATCCCCACTGCAAGGGTGGCTACAGATGTGGAAAGATCAGAGCACCATGTGTCCCCCTATCCCTGGCTCTTTTTGTGCTCTAAATATGTTATTCAATTGTGCAGTTCACCCGCTGATTGGTATCTCCCATCACACTGAATGTCTGCTACTTTCTCCCTCAAAAATCACATGTAATATTTGTGTTATGCGCACGTTGTTCTCAGGGAGTCTGCATTCTCCTGCTCCTCCTTCCTTGACACTGAGGCATTTGTCTCATGTTCTCACTGTGAGAGAGACACAAACTGGTGCATCTCCCACTATGTGAATCTCTTCTCCTTTGTCCCTCAGAAATCAAGTGCACCTCAGTCTCACTAGTGCAACCTTGAGATGATCTGCTCCTTCTAATCCTCAAGTGTGAAAAGCTGGGTTTCATTTCCCCAAGTTCAAATGTGAGCAAGTTCATACAACACTGTGACCTTGGGACTCCCTTCCCCAAGATAAACACTCTCCAGTCGTTTGGTTCTCAGGGTTCCCTTACCCAAGACCTATACTGAGCAATTGACTTGTTTCCTCTGTTCACAAGTTTACAAAAGAATACATGGTCCACTTGACCCATCCTTTGGTTAGCTTCACCAAGGACACACACTTATTTGCTGCTCTTCCAATAATTAGTGGTTTCTGGTCTAGACGCAGTTGTCAGACCACATGGTACATCCATCACAGGTCACGCAACCATACGTTTTCCCAAAGGCCGTTGTTTAGTAATATTCAAGGCAACTCTTCTTGTATGTCTTGCAAATTATTCTTGAGATGTTTTTCTGGCAGTGGGTTACTTGATGCACTTGATTGTCCCAAAATGCTTATGCAGTCTTTAGCATTTCATAGTCTGATCAAGTAACAATTTTTCTCTTCATTCAATTCTTCATAATTCCAGCATTGACTTGGTTTCAGCCAAACCATGACTTTCGTATCGCCCAAAATTCAGTTAATGTAATGTTAGGTTGTATTTGTCAGGATAACACCTTTCATTTGTTTCAGTTTTCAATAATTGCAGTTTTAAGCTGTGCCAACTTGAATTACACCTTTCCTTTGGTTCGGTATTAAATGAAAACAGTTTCAAGTTGTGCAGCAACTTTCATTTGGTTCGGTATTTAATAAATGCAGTTTTAAGTTGTACGTGTGTTTAAATAACACCTTTCATTTAGTTTGGTATTTAATAAGTGCTACTTGGCATTTCTTCCGTGGACCCTTACCATTTCCATGGTCCTTTGGAGCGCTCCGGCATTCCTAGTGTCTCCCGACACTTACCGGGTCTCTGCAGCTCCATTCGGCGGCTTCTCCCCAAGCAGGCAAACCAACTTGCCGGGTTCTCCCCAACCCGCACACACTAGCCTTTGTTCTTGGCTCCACCTCTACTTCCTGGCAGTGCCTGCTGTACATCTTCCCTCACAACGGTTCCCAGTCCTGTACAGTCACCTCGGCAAGACTCTAGTGATCTCAGTCAGTGTATCAGCGTTTCGGCTAATCTCTTCTCAGCACGGCAACACCCCGGTCCTCTGTTCCTTCTGCGACTGCATCTGCCATTATATACTGTTCTCTTCTACTAACAGGCTGCAGGTGGAATGAGGTATACTCAATTTCCTGACCCTGCTGAAGTCTATTAGTGTGACATGCCTGATCTTTATTACTACATGCCTCCAGATCACTCTTCTTCGTCCCAGTACCAGAGTGGTATTTTACATACTAAGAGTGTAATATTCCTAGTTCCCTCTTTGTCTTCTCAGTACTAAGTATGTACTTTGGGGAATGGATGAAATGGTACTAATAATATCCCATGAAGGCTAAGGGTATGTTGGGTAGGTCAGGGTTTAGAGAAGGGGGGATACCATGTCTCACCCTCCGGCACCCCATTCCTACTCTTTAAGGGCTTTCCACCCAAGTGACCCTCCCTCATAGATTCACCCCCGGGGCCGGGTTCTGGCAGCTGTGTCTTTCTCTTGGTTAACTGAGGGGGAGTCCTAGCAGGGCTAAATGTGAGAACGCCCTCGGATTTCTCACATAGCACACAGTTTAAACAAAACCTACTCTAGATCTGAGCCCCCATTCTCTCTTTACCTCTCCCAGCCCTTCTTCCTACTAAACTTCTCTAGTTCAATACATTTTATTGACCTTTTCATAATTGTCCAAAGCCTACATCCAGCAGCAACCTTCTGTCCCTCTGAACGCTGTGTCACAAAGTAGTCTGCCTGCTTCTGGGAACCACTGGAGTGATGGCTGAGCAGTCTGGGTGCCACACGTGCCAGTGGATGTTGGGTTCTGGGGAGTTATGGTGATGATCACCTGGTCAGTGTGCCCTGGTCCGAGGCACTTAGTAGGGAACATTCAACTGCCTCCCCACAGGTCCGGTATCCAGTCCTTTCACTGCCCACACTATCAGGGCACACCAACCCTAGGGACGCGGGCCTGTTAGAGATCTTAACAATAATCTGAAGGTTATTTGAGAAAGTCCTCCTCCCCAAGCAACAGAGTTTCATCGTAGACGGACTCAAATCCCCAATACTGAATGGAAGGCTTCACCTTTGAGGGAAAGCATTTCCCTCTGACTGTCAATTATAGTGCATACAACGCTACTGTTATCAACATGCCTAATACTTCAAGGTGATTATGGTTAAAAATCTGCACATCCTGCATCAAACACAGTGGCTCTGCTGAGCTACTTTTTCGAGTCTGGATCTTCCCTAACTCAACACTGTCAGAAAACAGCTTTTCAACTTCAGTATTCCCCAGTGGCTGAACCAATGTATGCTTCCCGCTCACACAGTTTTGATAGTGAAGATGAAAGTAAGTAAAGCTTACACAGTATGTAACAATCCAATAGGTATCACACTGAAAACACCACAGTAATAATTTCATTGCAGACATTCTAAGGGGCAGTCAGATGGACACATCTAAAATCAAAGATGGCGGTGACCCCCAGATATGCTGGTAAGAATTCAACCAAAATAAGTAAAAGAGGAAATTACATCATACATCGGTAGTTGCAAAATTTAAGTAATCAAGCATATTGCACCATCCGAAAGAAGTAATAATCTATTATTCACTCAATGTGGGCACAGAACATTGCCAGTGGATAGTAGATAAAGTTAATTTTAAAAAATTGTGTGCAATCCAAGGCAGTTTCAATATCAAGACTAAGTATGTTATTTCCTAAAAAAGACAGCTTGTACAAATTCTGAGTAGATTGAGAAAAATCAAGATTACTGTCTACGGTTATTATTTGCCTACTCTGAGCTACCACTCCTGAAGAAGCTAACACATTGTAAACCCATCTCGGATGCCGACACATTTGTTCAAACTCTTTTTTTCGCAAACATACTTCGATAGCACCCTACTGGTATAGTTATGTGGTGAAGTCCCATTCCAGATAACGCCCCCAGGCCAAGAGGGAAATATGTAGCCAAGGAATATATTACCAGAGCTGTGCGCTACCTGGAGGCAGTGCAGGGGGTGGGGCTGCAGGGACCCCCTCCATGACCATGAACTTTTGCTAACCTGAGTGCTACGTCCTCAGGCCCACAACACTTACAATGTAGAACAAGACCTTTGTTCTATTATCAATGCTTGATATCGAACTCCTGTATATGGGTGAGAAAAGAGTATACACATTGTAGGGACTGTATTGGATTCGGCAACACCCATGGCACAGAGACTGTAGACCCTGTGTTTGTTTGGGAAAATATTTACACTCTAAGTAACTAACATGAACATTTAAATGCATCAAACAATTATGGGAAAAGAGTATTTGATTTTCTGGGCAGAGCAGAAGCCGGAGGAAAATGGCGTAAATCTAATATCAAATTCTGGTACCCTGACCATTCCAATGTACAATGATGGACCTTGCTCACTTCCACTTTAGGGCCATTCATTTAGGTCTGAAAAAGATTCAAAACCATGTATTGTCCAGATTCTATATTCCTGGTATATATTAACCACTATGAGAATGCTGCGGATCTTCCATATGTGCCTGAAAACACTTCCAAACTGATACCAAAAGCCACTTTGTAACCACTCTCATTCATAGATGTTTCTTTTTAATAGCATCAGGATAGACATTGTTGGAACCTTTGGAACCCTCATGTAGGGGAAAACAGACACATCTCAGTGATACTAGGCTATTCAATCCAGTCTAATACCACCCAGAATATTTTGAAACACTGATACCTTACTTTTTTGGGGTCACCCGTAAGCAGACCGACTTGCGGAATGTTTCAACAACATGTTGAAACCTATATTATGCAAACTAGTAGGCCAGGATGGGAAAACCTGGGATGAGCTAAATCCATGGGTGTTATGCTTAATAAGAGAAACATAACAGCTCTGTACTGTTTCTTTCCCATCTGAGTCTATGTATGGTCAGAACCACAGCAATCTGCCGGCATGTTGCAAACGGCCTGGGAAAAACTGAATGACAATCCCATAAATATTGCTCAAGTTGCTCTGAAGACCAAAGAGCAAATGGCATTTGGTCCGCACCTACATCTGTAAGGATATCCTGGAAGCCCAGAAGTGATGGTGAACTAATTACAATCAAGATAGCAAATTGAGATCTTTCCAAGCAGATGATGGTCACACTCCCTATTTCTGAGAACACATGTTTAGCCCCATGACATGGGCATTATGAAATAATTGAAGTTTTCAAAAAATTATCAACTTCACTTACCTGAGTGTCGAAAGGGCAGGTTTCCATGTGAACTGGCTGAAAGCTTGGAAAAGTGATTTAAATCATTTCCTCTAGCCTGCAGTTCCAACTAATTACCAGCTGCTACCAGGATCGACTGTGGAAATTCAGTCTAAGCTGTCAAACTCCACCCAACAAAATGTCACCAATGTTCTGGAATACTTAAAGAATGTCATGTTGGAGGTCCCAAATAGGTAAAAAGATGTGATCATCATTCCGAATGCCTTCTGGGAAACTAATCCAGCTAAGATCATTTTGCATATCGGAAGGAGAGAAGTGGTAAGAGGAGGTGGAAAAAATACTGAAGCTCAACGTGATTGACAAATCCCACAGTGAATGCGCATTGCCCATCATGTCAATATCCAAATCCGATGACCAGAGATTTTGCATTGATTTTTGTGATGATACTCACCTGTCAGAATTCAGTGCTCATCCGATGCCAACAATCAATGTATTAAGAGAAGCTGGGGGTCTCATTTCCACTCTGGACCTGACTAAAGGATAGCAGGTACCCCTACCAGCAGACCACGAAAAAATGACCTCCTCTGCTATGGACGGAATCATCTGTTATACTGTTTTCTTCTTTGGTGGCATGACTTTCTGGCAATGTTTCAGCTCCTAATGGATCACCTCCTCAGGCATCATTATGATCTTACAAGTTACAGTGATGATGATCTCATCCATTGTATGAGGTGGAACAGAGTGTAAAGGGCCTTTTGGAAAGTGGGGCTTACAGCCAATCTCACCAAATGTAAACTGGCTAGATCCTCATTCATGTATCTAGATTTCACAGTGGGTAGTGGAGTGGCGAACCCACAAAGAGAGTGGCAGAGGAATCGTTAACCTAACTGATGCTAAAGAAAGAGCTGGGGTCCCTTCTATAACTTAATGTGCTTCTACAGAAGTTTGATTCTATCTTTCTCCGAAAAGGCTGGCCCACTTACAGATAACATTAAAAGCTTATTGTCCTAACAAGCATGTGTCAGGAGAAACTGATAGAAACCCGTTTTTTTACTCTTACCAAAAAGTACTTTCTAACCCTCCACTGTTAAGCCTGTGTACCTTTTAAGAAGGTTGGATTAGAAGCTTTAACCAGGGGATAGGACAGCCGATTTGCTACATAAGTAGAAAGCTGTATCCTCAGGTGCCAAAATATCCAGCGATAGAGATGGAATGCTTTCTGATTAAAAGGGCAATTGAGATTTTGAAATACTATCTAATAGGAAGATGGTTAGTCTTTCAATGGACGTGCACCCCTCATATTGTTTTTTAAATTAAGGGCGCTTAACACTCCTGTTTCAGCGCGCCACCATCTTCCTTTATGGTTCAATACAAAGTGACACACTCCTGGTAATATGGACTTCCTGTCACATCTTTATCTGAAGAATCAACCCCCAAGAGGAGGATTTGTGGTAAGGGTATGTGAGGGTGCTCGCTCGGGGTACGTTTCCAGGCCAGGAAAGTTGACCTACTAGGGCCATATCACCAGACCATTGCACTACCTGAAGGCAGTACAGGTTGGGAGCTACAAAGGTCCCTGCCAGAATCATGTCTGTTTATTGAACTGAGTGAGATTGCCTCCAATTTATGAGACTCTGAATGTTGAACTTGACCTTTGTTCTGATGTCTATATCCGATCTCTAACTCCCAAATGAGATAAGAGAAGACACTATGTAGTACCTCTTATTGGCTCGGGACCCACTTGTGTCACGCAGACCCTCGAGTGACGCTGGAATTTGATGTGTAGGAATGTGAACTCTGAAGAACTGAGTGAGAGATTGCCTAATAAGCCTGAAGCAAATGTTAGGAAGAACACTGCCGGAGAAAACACTGCTTGGACCTCTTATATCAATGGTAATTCCTTGGCCGAGGCTGAAAGTCACCGGATGTGGCAGGCAGGAAACCAAATGAAAGGAGTTGGGGAGTGCAAGCAGTGTTTCCCCGAGCACTTATGTAGCACTTGCTGGCAACCTCAAAAGCAGAGTCCATGGGTGCACTGCAAAGGTAAACCCTGGTATCATGGGGAGCAGAGGCAGATCAACACTGCAGAGACATGGGTGAACCCAACAGAAGACCAAATAGCCAATGTAGAGGTAGTATTTGTGCCTAATGCCATCTCAGCGACTGGCCTATTCAAGAGACAACTTAATAGAAGTATAATTTACTGTTCCTAGATTAATGCCTCTTGGCCATAATGGAGGCCCATCTTCCCAACCCTTTCTAGTTATTAAACTAAATATCGGTGATGACTCCTGTGTGTTCTATTGAACCGTCATCACGCTCTCCTTGTGCCTGTATTGAAGATGGGGAGCTGGGCACTACAGCAGGTGAAGAGAAGGTGGGGCAAAAAAGTAGGTTGATGCCATTTCCCTGACTGTAACCGGAATATTGAATTGACAGGTTACTTTGCTGCTGTGTCTGTGTGTTTGATCCAGCAAGCAGATGGGCACAATATCACTGGGATTGTTTTTACCTTGGGGAAGCTGAGGGAGAGAGAAAACTCTAGCACATTACTTTTTGACCTATCCTGATGCTGTTATTTTAGAAAATACTTGAGCAGAATTCCTAGTTCTGTTGTAGTCCTAGTGCTATCGCATCTCCTCACTAGCACCAAAAAAAGGAGCAGCCCTATTCTCAAATGGCATCTGAATGGATGTTAAATGTTAAAGGTATTAATATCGCGCACCGTCACCAATGGAGTTGGTCGCCAGGCGCTCTGGCGGATCTGTAAAACAAGAAGGCGGCGGGGTTGGATTAGTCGGGAGAAGAGGGAGTAGTTGAGTGAGAGAGGTGCTGTGCTGTTGGCGGCTTCAGTTCGGTATACACCGTGTGCTGAGTTTTGGTGGTGTAAGTATTGGCCCGGGGCAAGACCTTGTGTGCTGTTGGTGCTGTTTATGTGTTGTTGGTTTGCTGTTGATGCAGTGTGGTAAAGTGCATGCGGTTTGCTGGGCGACAGTTGGTTGTGTGAAATTTCGGGTGAGTTGGGTATGCAGAGATTTGAAGGTAGGGTTAGTGTGGTGAGAATCCTAGTTGTGGCACATCTTGTTAGATTTTATTTGTATTACTATAGTTGGGATTAGTTACTACTATTCTTTCTTGACCGTCTGACTGTTGTGTGTGTTAGCGCGGCGCACTCCCTACAGTATTCCAATTAACTTTGTATAATGTGATTGGGTGCGTCTCTTCTCCTCCTTTGGTATCGGAGCTGGGGGTTGGGTGGCCCCTATTCCTTTGCTATCTATGTGAAATAGGTCTGTTGGAGCTTTGGTGTGGTACAGGGCCAGGATGCTATTGATGAATCGTCCAAGTGCTTCCGTCTTGGTCTGCCTATGTATTCAGTCTTTAGTGTCTTCCGTTCAGGGCTACCTCTCATCATGTGGTTTGGTATGTCGTGGAGTGTCTTCCTTAGATTCTGTTTGTAGTTGATTGCTTGGTGGGAACCAGGATCGGTATCTTCATTCATCATTGTTTTAACTGTCCCTGTGGGTTATCATCTAGTTACGCAGTGAAGAGCCAAGATTTGAGCAGTTTTCTGAATAGTAGGTGGTTTCTTGTGTTTCTTTGGTAAGTCGTTCCAAGTTTTCGGTGCCTGGTGATATAAAGAGGATCCTCTTGAGTTTTCTTGTGTTGTAGGGTCAGTTCCAGGCGGATGTTGTTGCTTCATCTGAGCGTTCTTGTTGACTGATGTTAGCGTAATTTGTTTCTCAGGAGTTCTGCGCCTTGGATATGTATTGCTCTGTGCATGATGCACATTGATTTGAATTTTATTCAATGTTTTATTGATAGCCAATGTAGTGTTTTTAGCGCAGGTGTGTTGTGTTCTCTTCGGGGTAGTTTTGAGAAGCAGTCTGGTTGCTGCATTTTGTATGCATTGTAGTTTTTTCAGTAGTCATTCAGTTATAGGCTATTGGCGTAATCTACTCTGGACATGACGAGAGCGATGATGGGTAAGTGTTTTGTTGTCAAATGACAGCAACGGAAGGATCCTTTTTTCCGCTCGCAGGAGAAAGAAGCATTTCTGGAGTACAGCGTTTACTTGTGACTCTAGAGTGAGATTGTTATCCATCAGGACCCCCAGATTTTTTACAATACAATCGGCGATAGCACTGGGGTTGTACCTAGTTCTTTTGGACAAGGGATGGAGTTGTTGTTACCTCCTTTTTTTGCGACAATCAGCATTTCTGTTTTGCCTGGGTTCATTTTGAGGTAGTTCGAGTTCATCCAGTTGAATACATCACGAAGGCAGTTCTCTAGTGTTGTGTTTTTTTCTTGGGTGTCTTGTGTTTTGAAGATTTGTGTGTTGTCGGCGTAGTTGTAGCAGGTGCGGCGTGTCTTTTGATGATTTTGCTTAATAGAGATAGGTAGATGATGAATAATAGCAGGGAGAAAGATGATCCTTGTGGTACTCTGCATGTTCTCAGTCAGATGCCCTTGTCCTCCACTTAGCATGGTGGGGCAATTAAGGGGGTACTTCCGCACATTGCATCCCGAATGCACAGAAATTAGGGGCTTCCTCTTCTGGAACCGTCAAAGATGGAGGCGCAATTCATGACGTAGTCAATTCTGACCCTGTCATGATTTCTTTTTTAAGTTGCGGTTTAGTCCGTGACTGTCGCACTTCCATTTCCATCTCCCAAACAGGGCTGGTAATCCTTTTACATTTGTTATTTTTAAGTGAGCATTTAACAGAGGGGTTGGTCCTTTTAAAGACAAAAGACAGGCTCTCAAACACTAATGTATGCAAGAGGGCTGGACACAACGCATTTTTGTGCTACAATCCAGGCCCTCCTGAAATGCGCAGGTCACTTTTAAATACAAGGTGACCTGTGCATTTCAGCAATGAGCGCAGATGACAAAAGTACATTTTGCAATCATTTCCGAGAATCTGCTCCTAATTGTGTTCATCCCAACCACTTCCTCTCTTTGAGAAAACATTTTTGAATCTTTACTTTGTGTGTGGCATGTTTTTTCGGTCTGCCACATTGTCAGAGATCCACTCTACTCTCACTAAATTCTGTCCTCCGTTTAAAACCACAATGCCTCACCAACATCTACAATTCGCCACACTACTCCCAGCCTAATTACACCTCATTGACTCCATTTTAAAACCAGCGATTCTCTTTAAACTTTGCTCACAAACCCAAAAATCTCAGATGGTCCCAGGTTCAGACAAATTAAGTCGGCGTCTAGACTCCAGGCCACACCCTCCCATGAAAATAAATTCCTAAACAATCTTTCCTTCTGCGATATTGTGAATCTCTTGTCGAACTCTTAAATCTGAAATCTGTAGCATACATGGTTACCTCCGTCTGGTGCTCTGAAAACATTCTTTGAATGCTGCCTCCCTTGTGCACGAACAATCGCTGAATTCTCTCATGGCTGTCTGCTAGCTCTTCCTCTGTTTTGTTACCACATGCCTGTCCTAAATGACCTACTGCACTCATGTATCCTCCCTAATAAAATTAACAATGCATTTCCTCAGTGTAAAACAAATTCTCAAATTTCTGCACAGTGCTACGATGTCTACCTGATGTAGTTTGTTCTTTAAATGAATTATCCTGAAAATAAATATCTCCTTTTGTTTTTCTTTCACGCAAAGATAAACTTGAAGAACATGATGGTGGCGACAAGACCGTTGTGGAGAAATTAGCAGAGGAGTATCACAACACTGATGACTTCAAAGAAACGAAGGCTGAACTGGATAAGCTGACGCTAGGGGAAAAAGTGAAAACTACCATATTTACCAGACAGATAACATACAGCACTTCGTTCTTTCACCAGATGAAGTGGGTGTCCAAGCGTACAATCAAAAACCTGTTGGGGAACCCACAAGCTTCAATAGCTCAGGTAACATTGCTAAGCTTTTCAATGATATTAGTTTGGTCCTGCGTCCTTTTAGTCCGTTCAGTTCCAAAATGTGCTTTGATCCAATAAACTTAATGTGAAGAGGCATTCCAATGGCTAGCTTGCGGATCTTGGAATCTGGGAAACTGGGATTTAGAGAAGGAATGAGTATTTGTCCAGAAGTAATTTGTGATTACAACAAATTATCTACCTGTCCCTAAAATATGTGGCGTAGAATCCACATTCTCCAGCTTTTGCCACCAAATGGTAACTGCTTAAAGGCTTGGTATTTTTTCCTTCCCCTGCAGTGCTCGTCCCCCTGGCTCAGAAGACTGCCCTGGTCAATGATCCAGCTCCTCCCCTCCAACCCACTAGCCAATTTGGAGCCATTTGCTCTTCCTTATATTCAGCCCTCCCGAGAAGTCCTAATCATATTCGTCCTCTGCTAAGGATAAAGACAAGGACATCACCTGTTTGTGCCTGTTAGGGCCTCAACAGGGCCAAAGGCCAGAACCCTTGCATTAGGTCCACATCATTGGGACATTGTTTATCTCCTACAGTCACATAACATTTCCGATGCTCACAAGGACCCAGGCCCCTCAACATTCATAGATCTGCCGGGTCTCAGAACCTTCATAACCTCATCAATATCCCTCTTATCACCACCCCTGCTGCTCTCGCACAGCCTGATACTAATCAGCACTCACTCCGCCATCCTTCGGAATGCTGGCGTTGCTGACCTCACTTCCACACACAAGTTCAATGCCATCTTTGTCATTGAAGCATGGCACTCCTCTACCTCCTCCCATGTCTGTAATCCTCTTCCAGCTGGATACAGCATTCAACATGCTGATCACACAAGGAAGGCAGTACCGGATGTGGAAGTTATTCACAAATCTAACTGGGGGGGTGCACCATTCTCGACCCGGGCTCATATAAACTTGCATTGAGCCCCCTCACTTGATACTATTATCACACAGACAGACCGCCACTTTACATCTCATCTATCTCTCACCTAACAGGTGTGGGTCATTCCTTCCATGATATCTCTAATTTAATCACATCGTCATCAACCACACATACAACAAACTTCTTTTATGATCAATCTTAAGAGGAACCTAAGACACCAAAAGCACAAGGGATGCTCTCCATCATCTCGTAGAATCCATGAACACAAAACATGTACTGAGCCTGATCGATATATCACTGGGAAACATACTCAACCTAATCTGTTCTGTATCTCCCTTCTGTATCTCCCTCCTGTATCTCCCTCTTTCCTCCCTTCACTCTGGCCACCCTCTATGGGGTCTCCCTCTTCTCCTGCATCTGATGCCGGAAACCTTGGAGTCATCTTCGACTCCTCTGTCTCTTCCCTCACTCACATCTTGGACCTTGCCAAGTAGGCCCATTTTCAACTCCAGCTCCACCGAGGTCTCCTTCCTTTCTTCACTTTTCCCCAGAAGCTCAACGTCTCCAGAGCTCTGGTACTCTCTAGGCTTGACTATTGCAACAGCCTTTTTCTTAATCTACCCCCTTCCTCTATCCGCCCCCTCCAGCTTGTCCAGAATAGAGCTGTAAGACTTATCCTTGGCCTCACGCCCATGGACCGTATCTTTCCAGCCCTAAACTCCCTCCATTGGCTCTTGGTTGCTGCAAGCATCAAATTCGAATCCCCCTGCATCATCCATAAGGCTGTCTTGGGCCGAGGACCAATTTATCTACAACTTGCTCTGGCCAAATACTTTCTTTCCAGATCCTTATGCTCCTCCGGCTCCAATTCTGTGTGTATCAGGCACTTTTCTAAGCAGCGAGCTGGTGGCAGATCTCTCCTGGGCTGGCTTCCTCCTCTGGAACAGCCCCCCCACCCCCTCCTCTCCATCTTGAGTCAGATCTCCTCAAATTCCGGAAACTCCTCAAAACTTACCTCTTCAGCTCCTCCACCCCTAGCCCCCAACTCCCGTGCTAACACCACACAGTCGCTGAGATTAGTGGCCTGGGACATTATGTGTCCATCTGGGTCCCGGCCTTCCTCCCAATCGCCTTCAGCCTACCGCCCCATCGTAGTACTTGCCTCGGGCACCTATTGGCTTGTGTTCTCACAGGTCTCCACTTACTAAAGGCAGGTGGTCACTCTGTACTAAGCGATCTCTGCCAGGCACTTACTGTTGCACACATCTGGCACTTACCCCTTCCCTGTCCCTCTGTCTCTCCCTGCACTTACACGCTCTGAATGCTTACAAGGCCTAATAGGACCGCCTGTTTCCTGTACATCTGCGTTTATTCTTTTTGCATTTTGTGCCCATGTTCGCTCCTCTTTCCCCTGTGGGTGCTTTGAAACACAATTTTTGATGTATAGGTGCCTTACAAATGTACAATAAATAAAATAAATAAATAAAATGCCTCAACCAGACCCCACTTGACAGGACAGACCATTATGCCATCCCTATCCTTGTTACACATACCTCCTGACCACTACGGGGCAGGGGGAAGCCCACTGTCTTCCTACCACTTCATTAACTATGTTCCCTTGGGATCATCAGAAGAGTATTGTGACGCTAGTAAGCTCAACTGACCCCCAATGTCAGTTCATTATTGTCAAACTTAAATCAAATTATGAAGGAACTGTTAAACATACATGCCCCCTAAAACAAAGTCATGCCAGGGTTTAACCCTCTGCCCCCTTTTACACAAGAACTGGCTGACAAATGCACTATTCAAGAAAATAACACATTTTGGTGCCAAACACAAGCACAAGGACCATCTCACCTTAAAAGTATTAGGTAGTACTGTCTGGGCACTCCTTGCTGAAGCTAAAATGTTGCATTACTCCATGACTATTGAGGCAGCCACCAAAAGAAACCCTCTTGAGGCCGTCAAACACTGCTCTGAACCAATAATCCCTAGTACCACAGGAAAATGTAACGCAATTAAAAACGTCATTACCAAGATAGGTAAAATCAGACAACATATGGCTTTGTCAAAACATGTGGCCCCCGTGCTCCCAATCCCATCTTGTGCAACACAATCCTAGACAACCTTCACACTACTCACCTACAAGGACCTATCTGATGGTCTTGTGTAACAAAAAGCTATTTCAAACAAAGACAACATCCTTCCTGCAGCCACCATGAGAAAGTTGTCAGGATGTGTTCTTAGCGCTCTACAAATAGTCAATTCCTTTTACGACTAGGACCTCTTTCCAAGCACCTTAAAAACAGGATTCATCCACCCAATCCTCAAAAAAATAAAAACTCTAGACGCAGGCGGATTTGCCAACCACTAGCTGATCACCAGCCTTCTATTCATTGATGAAGTTACTGAGAAGGCAATTGCCAACACACTCCACAATTGTACTACCCAATATGGCCTGCTCTCTGACTACCAATCTGAGTTTAGACCCAGATGCATCACAGAAACTGCCACCATGCAGGTTATAGACGATGCTCCCCGAATCATGGATGATGGTGAGTCTTGCTTCTCCTTGACCTTTGCTGCTTTTGACAAGGTCGACCACTTCACTATGCGCAGAAAGAATGCGTTCACAGGCACAGACCTCAACTGGTTTGCTTCCTATGTCTTGGATAGATACCAAGCAGTACAGATGAGTAATTTCAGATCGAACCATCACCTAGTCACTTCAGTGTTCAAAAGAGAGCAATGTGCTCCCCATTTATTTTGGAACCACACCGGTCGGTTCTCAACAACCCTAATATATCATTTGACCAGTACGCTGATGATACTCACTTCAAATTAAATTGTGTTTAAGAAATTTCACACTCCAGCAACTGCCACGCCTCCATTCAAGCTTGGATTGCAAACAACTACCGGACACTCATTCCCACTCAGTCATCCGATTCAACAGGAGGCCATCCAATGGTGGCTGAATGGCATGCACGTTGATGCATTCACACCTCAGTTGGCCCGATGTGCCAAATCACTTGACTTAATTTACAGCAATATATCTGTATGGCAACTAATCAACAGAAAAGGTCAAACTGCTTGGTATCAGCTAGCTCTCCTCTGGAAGATGAAAGCCTTCCTCACACCCAAGGAAACAGAATCATGGTCCATGCTCTGGTAATCTCACTTCTCGATGGAGGGAGCACCCTCCATACTGAGGTCCCAGCCTCACACATTTGCGCTGCCCCCGTCCGAGTTGTTCACAAAACTCCAATCCACACACTGCAAAACTATCTGAATCAGATATAAGGCAACTAATTCCTGAGCACCAGCCTAGCTAGCCACAAAACCTGGGGGCTCAAGGAGGACACATTCATCTAGGAGCCAGATATTTGCAAGTCTTGCAAACAAACTTGAATTTAAATAGAACACCAGGAAACTGGCCTTCTCTTGCTATGCCCCAACCCACTGAAACACCATCCTGGTGGCAATCAAGACTGGTCCAACGCTCCTGCAGTTCAGGAAGGAACTCCAGACCCTGCTCTTTGGAGAACACCTAGGGGTCACTTGGGACCTTTTACTCCTAGGTGTATATACCCCCCAGTGGTATGGGATATCCAAGCGACTAGAATATGTAATCTCCGCTTCCACCGGCCTTTGTCAACTTCACCTGACTTGTACACTGCTCCTTTGCTTCCTAGTTAGGTTTGCGCTGTATAAACCCAAATTCAAATATGAACAAATTGTATGTATGTATATATATGTATGTATGTATATATATATATATATATATATATATATATATATATATATATATATATAGCAGGTTTGCAATGTGTCAACTAGAACTTACCCAATATCATCTTCCCACTCCCCAAACCAATCAATTCATATTGTGTAATGTTTCGGCCCAACTTTACTAACAAGGATGTTAAATTATTCCTCTCATCATTGGATTGGCTTGTTGACATTGGCCAGAGTTTCTTGGGATTCCTTTTTCCACCTTCCTTCTATCGCATTTATGTTGGCATTACTTTTTCTGAGAAGCCTTTTTACTTTGTCGGTTGTTGCAGCTATGCCTCTCCTGTTTCATCAATTGTCACACCTGTAAGGTTGTGGTGGGTTTGTAATAATCAAATCTCTTTGCTAAAGTATAGGGTCTATTTGCCAGCATTTGAAGGTATTCTGCAAATGTATTGTAAGGATTTGGGACATTAGTTATTTTGGAAATGATTGATAAAACAGCGTGAGCCGCTTCCACAGACGTGATTGCTTCGATAGATGCTATTAGCTCTTTGCTGTAGGTCAGTATCCCATCAGTGTCGGAGTAAACCCTGTGAAACGCCCTCGAGCTCGAAAGGCCTTAGCGGTGCCCTTTGATATTCTGGATATCCTCCATGATTGCTTTGTAAATGCTTGACCTTGTGACAAGCCTTACACTCGAAGGCCCTTAAGCCTTATGGTGTTAATTGGTCTGACCCTTTTCTCATAGCCCCGCTTGTCTCCTTGACCTCATTAGCTTTGGACGTGGAACGCATTCCTTAAAGTGGCTCTCAGTTCATTACACCGCATCTGCTGATCCTGCTCCAGAGGGCTCTGATATGATCCTTGTTTTCTGCTGCAAGTGTCTTATTACTTGAATTATCCACTGGTATTTAGTCCGCGCCCTGGCTCTTGCTAAGGCAGCAGGGTTTATCCCCGGCTTTACATTTCTCTTTCGTACATTAATGCTTTTCTGAGCTGCCTGATGCCGCCATTCTGCTTTGATTTTTAAAAAATGTTTTATTAGTTCATAAGAAATGTTGTTGTTAAGATCTAAATTAGGTAGATTAGCCCAGTAATCCAGCCTGCATCTCATAGCTTGCCATATGCTTTCATCTAACAATGCATGATGTGTTTTTGTGTGGAATCCACTTAGCTAAATACTTGAGGTTTATAAATCACTGTTTTCAAATATTGATGAAGATTATGTGATCTAAAATGTATTTTAAGCCTATAAGAATTTGAGTTAAACTGAACTTCCGCAAAGGATAGTGAGAGTACGGATAACTTGTAGCCCTTGTAGAAATGAAAAGGGGATCACACCACCATGTCATTTTTTGTGGATTAATTATTCTAATATACATCCAGCAAATCTAAATACTTGTGCTCAATCCCATGTAATTATTTGAGTCCTAACTTATCACAGCCCTTGTTTCACTAGAATTAAATTCTCTAAGCAGTTACACACTGAATGTAAACGGTAACATTGTCCAGCCAGTCGACATTTTAAGATGTGGGTAGGCCTCTTAAACTATGGCTGATCAGAGCGTTCCTCACTGTGTGTATTTAACACTACAATTGTTGTAATATTAGATGGACAGTTCTGAACGCATCACACCACCACCCACCATGTTTATTCCTTCCTTCCTTCCCATGATTGTGAATGCGTATGCAGCGCCACAAGGCAGGTTTATGTGTCTAATGAATGAGTGAAAAGCATTATCTTACAGGCGTTCAAAATAAAGATGACAATCCTCCATCCTCTCCACATGTGGATGCACGTACAATACAGGAAGGAACGTTCCCAGAGTCGGAGGAGGCAACCAAACACTGTGAGAGCGTCTAATGAGGTCAAAAGAGATCGAACTGTGAACTCCATTAAATAGTACAGGTTCAGGAGGACCAATCCAGACAGATCAAGGTTCTTTTTTGAGTAGACTCATGTTTGAAAATCTACAATTTGGTCGAGCTATTTTTGATCTTTCTTTTTTTGTTATGGGGTGTCCGGTCCCTCCTCCCTCCTTATCACCCTTCCTTGTCCGAACCATTTTGGCATCTCTACTTGCTTACACGCTGATATATACGTATACATGTATCCTGGGCATACAATGTGTACGCAAAAACATTTCCAATTAGAGTTTGAAAACGGTACAGTGCTCACAGTGATGAAATGGGCCTCCTCTGGTCAGAGAAAAAAAAACCCAACTCGGGCGTCTTTATTTTCCCCTTCCAGAGAGACGTGAGGCAACTCACTGTAAAGATTACATGTTCTGGATCTGTGGACTTTACATGATTTAGGTGTAATGGTACTACATTATAAAGGTTCATTTGTCACAATTTACCAGTCAGACAATTTCTACAGATTCTTAAACCCTGGCCTTCATCAAACTTAGGATAGTTGCGCTTTTTGCTCTGCCTGCTTGCTTAGAAAAAAGGCGACAGTCTACATACACAAATTGAAAAACACCTGTGACGATACTGGTAGACAAATAGAAAAGTCACTCAGAAGTTCTCCACCGTCAATGGTGACTGTTTGCGCAATGATGCTGTACAGATGCTGTAAAGGAATTTAGGTTCAGCGGTTGTTGAAATTATTTGAATTTACAAATTGCAACTCCACCAGCAAAATGTGTGGCATCCACGACTGTGCCGATTGATCAGTCAACTCACCTGCATGGTGAAAGTGTGAATTGGGGAGCATAGGGGCAGCATATACAAACGCACTAAATTAGCCCCTATAATCAAATATTGCCTGAATAGGGAAGAAATACAAGAGGAATATTTTGGTTTCTAATTGAGCAAATAAAACGAAGTCCACGTGGTGTCAATATACTAAAGCGCCTGACACTGAACAATTCTGGATTGTTTCCCTTAATACAGTATTGTGTGGCCTTAACGAGGAAATAAAGTGGCATGCTCTATTATGTTGGGTACAATATATGAGCGCATGTTCACATTCGCATCAGATATGAATATATTGACTTCAACACTTTTAAAAAGCACTTGCGGACTTATTTACTGTGTAATTGTGTGTGCTCAGGGTAAAAAATCGCCACACTGTTTTTGTGAAATACGCCTTTCTGCTTTAGATTGCCAACAATACAAACTAAACCGATCAAATTAGAATTCAGCACCAGCTGACATAAGCATGTCCTGGAGGGTTGGCAATGAAAAAGCTGCAAAAATGTGTTGAGCTTAAGCTGTGCCCAGCGAGAAAGAAGAGGTGTTCTTGTTGTGATGCTGGCATTCATGTTACTTAAATGGGAGCTCCGATGAGCCTCTGCCACCCTCAATCACGTCTGCTCCTAGGCCTCATTCCAGGGCAGTAGTTCCCCTTTAATTTGGCGCTCGGCTACTTCTGCCTTCTTATGTATTCACTGACCTCTCCAGTGATGTCGCTCCCGGTGCAGTAGTGCCCACCAAAGGCAGCTAACTGGGGTAGGAAATTATCTTCAGACCTGGGCACGAGCGGCCGGAAGCACCAACAGTGTCAATAGCAAATGGCAGGACTGAATACCGAAAGGGGCCATGAATCTTTTTGGTACAGTGCCAACCCAAAGTTTAAGTAAAGAAATGGCCCAGGGATGTGCGCTGGGGGGCGTGGCACGTGTTTAGAAAAAAAATAGCATTGAAGTTCCCCATTAACCATGAGTTATACCAGCTCTCGGCCACGTGTGACGTGTGTTTGTGTGTCCATTTATATAACGTCTCACACAGAATTGCAATTTCAGAAGACACTGGCAGCAAAAAGGTTATTTTAAAAGTACACATTTTAATAATACGCTATGAAAAGCTTGTGCTATTGGCGAGTTACCTAACCTGCGGACACCGTGACTGTTCTTGGAACAGGTGCATTGCTTCTCCAGCAGTGACGCTTCCCAAACCTTCTTGGGCAGGGAAACGATTGCACCGTTTTTCCAGTTTCCATATGGGGACAAGATAATCATTACTGTTAATAATGCATTCCCCCAATGAGTCCCCCGGGAGTTTATCGGACTTCTCTCAGCAAGTTGTATGCTAGCCAGCATTAACAATCGAAAGGCATGTAATGATGTCTTCTTAATATTGCGTTTTCGCCAAAGTGCTTTACGTAGAACATGTTTACATGCAATATCACCCAACCGAAGTTGGTACTCCCATGCGATATACCGCTCAGTTTGTTGAGCATGAACCATCGCTTTTTCCCACCTTTAATGTAATATAAGTGAATACATGCAAGCCCTTAATGTCTATACAAATACCTGCTACAGTCTGTGACGTTACGACTCGCCTGTTGTGAAGTGGCAACACTACACGTTCTGGAGACCAAGTTGAAGTCCTCAGTCAGAGGCAGCGTGCTTTAAGGCAATATCACCTTTGAGTTGTGATGTCACTGTCCCTGCTGCCAGCCTGTACACAGTGTGGGAGGCTGCTCTGAAGTTACTACGATGGACAGGGGAAGGGGAACTTTGGCGGGAGAAATAGAAGTAGGTTTAAGTTGAGCAATCCACGATTGGCAGCATGTTCTTGAAGAGTGGGGTCTTCAGGTCCTGGCTGTCTGTTCTGAAACTTGGTGGCTGGGTTGAAGGGCTTGAGTTTGCAGAGGAGCATGAGCCGGTGCCATGTTGTTTGGGTCTTCTTGCCGCTGTGTTTTGAACGAGAGGTTGGAGTTGATGGTCATGCTGTGAGATTTTGCTCTGGGCGAGAGCTGGGTGCTGACTCGGTTGAGTTCTGTGTCTGTAAGCTCTTTCTGGACTTCTGCATGCTCGGTGATATTTCAGGGGAGAAGCAATTTGGTCTTTGCTGGGTTGAGCTCCAGGTAGGGGCTTGGCTTCCAAGCTTGGATGAGAGAGCGAGACAATGCTTGAGGTGATGGATGTTGTGGATGCAGCAGTTGATCTTTAGGTAAAGCTGCGTAGTGGTGTTTCTGTACTTTGGTGTTGGCAAGGAGTTACACCCCACATTGCAAATAAAGGCTGACGATGTTCAGCGACATGATGGTGCCTTGTGGACCTCTGCAGGTGACTGGGTGGTGCATGGGTCTGTTGGGGGCCAAATGGATGAGGTGGTGTCTGTTGGAGATGTAGGAGGCAAACCACTCCAGGACTGATCTGTTGAACCTCTTGTGGGTGGCGAGGATGTTGACGAAGGCCTTCATGGTTAAGATGTGGCAGAGATGTTGCGTAGGATGAATGGGCCGTGGGTCGCATTGCCCACCGTGTGGAAGTTGCAGTACATAACTTGAATGATGCCTTTCTCTGTGCTGCCTTGTGCTCTGGTTCCAGATGTGTAGTCCTGCAGGAGATTGTTTTGCGTGATCCTTTCTTGTAGCTGGGTGGCAATGGTCTTGAAACATTAAAACATGAAATGGCGTGACTAAGTTTTAAATTTCCTTTTTTCTGGACCAGCCTTCTCTGACAATTCAGTCGTTAGTTCATGAGAAGACATTCGTGGTAGTATGTTTTCTTAGACCACTGTCTGAGTATATTGCAGAATAGTAGGAATCGATCGGCTTTTTACAACATACTCTACACCACAAAGGTTTGCAAATGCATTTTAGTAACCTGCGCGTAGTGTGTTTGAAGCTGTGTATTTGGGTGTATTTTCCAAGATACATTAAAAAAGAACTCTACAAAAATTAGGAATATTAAAAATGAAGATGTAAAAATACCTTTTCCGAAAATAAGCTATAAATGAAGAAAACGAAAAAATATCCCGACATTAATATTTAATAAAAACAAAATCATAAAATAGACCAAGTAAATAAATACTGCAGGTGATGAGTATGGTTCAGAGCATGTGATCAGATCACAGGAGGGCTGCAATGGTGTTTTAAGGGCCTGGGCTGCCTGTGTCCCTTCATTCAGATGGCATGCATTCATGTCCAGAAATCAGTGCAAATGATCCAGTAAAAGGTTTAGATGGGGCGCTAGGATGAAGTTTCTCGTTCAAAACAAATGCATGGATGGGCACACAATTTGATTTTTTTTTTTTAGGAAAAATAAAATGGTATATTTAGATATGTTTACTTTCTTTATTTAAAATGTCTTTATTTGAACTGTTTTCATTGCTTTCAATAAAAAATGAGTACTTTATTTGTACATAAGTATAATAAAGTAAAATGCATTATTTTCACCTCTTAATTTTTGCAACTTCACTTTCAGTTCAGGATATTTTCTGACACACAACCATTTTCCAAACCTTCACATGTTCCCCTTATTCTGCATACCTGCAACAGTTACATGTTCTGCATCACAGGGATTAAGGGACCTGGTGGGTGGTAAGGGTGATGTTGCCGTTTCTAGAGAATAAACTACCCCCACTCATAGGCAGCCAGTATATTGCAAGTCACTGCAGGGTTCAGTGAACTTAAAGAATAATGCAACCTTTGGTATTGTTACTCTTCGTGGTCACGGAACTCCTCTGGCTGTCAGTGGTCGTATGACTATAAACACTGTCAATTATTTTCTCAATACATTACAGCCCTAATATCGGTTCACAAGCCTATAAAGGAAGTCCTTAATACACTATAGCAGCAGTAACCGGATTACTCTTTTGTAATAAGTGACATCATTAGTGCAACGTTTCACTTGCGTTGTCATGTCACAGTGTTTGCCATGTGAGGCAGTGCTGGTCATTGTGCCGGCTCTCGGCGGATCCGGGATCCGGCAACAGATATGGAGCCGGATCCGAGATCCGGCACCGGAGCTGGATCTCGAGATCCGGCCAGAGTCAGGCGCCCAAGACCATGAAACGCACTGGAATACTTAAAAAAAAAAAAAAAAAATATATATATATATATATATATATATATATATATATATATATATATATATATATATATATATATATAGCGCCCGAGACGGGCAGCATTGCCTTTTACCGCCGCTTTGGCACTGTTGTGTAATGCACAATGTTCGCGAGCATTGTGCATTACACACCAGTGCCAAAGCGGCGGTAAAAGGTAATGCTGCCGTCGCTTTTTTTTTTTTTTAACGTATTACAGCATTGTTGGATGTCCACTATGAGACGCCCCTCTAGACCACACACCCCTCGCCCCCCGAACCCCTCCCCCATCCGGGCCCTTGTGTTGTGGGATCCCCCACCACATTTTTTCCATTTCCACCACTGGTGTGAGGCAATAAACAAGCGGAAACCTAGTTGGCACTGGGGACCTTATTTAAAGCCATCACTCGCTTCTCGAATGGCCTTCATTCGGAATGGTTTTCTGCGACGTTTCTGAACTGTCTGACAGTATGTTTATTGTGTGTGCTGATCGAGCATAATAGAGGATAGCAAGAGTCAGTCAGCATGGTATTATTATTTTAACCACAAAATGGCTTTTCCGCGTAAAGTATTCAGTTGCTTAAATATTTAAAAGGCCGTCTGCGCTTTGTGATTGTGGATTGTGTGACAACAATTTACAGATCAATACATTTAAACGTCGTATTATAGCATATCCGGCAACTGTAAGGTTAAGAGTCCTGAGATTCGGGAAATGTGGGGTTAATAAGGAATGTTTAACATCTGAGAATTTCGGGTCTAGATGTATGAATGGCCAGCAGTTGTCTTTAACTATTGTTTTAGAAACATATAGAGAAAAGGTGAAGTAATCTGTAATTTAAAAAAAACACAAATACCTAATATGTAATTACATTTTTTTTCAACACACCACAAGCTGAATATTATTGCGATTTCTTTTTTTTTTTTTTCAGCCAGACATATTCTCTAATGATTATGCGTATCAATGACTGGATCATCTGCTTTAGTAGAGCAAGAAAGAATGTTCAAGTATTAAAGTGTAGGGAGGTGCAGCCATGCATTTTAAGAAATAAAATACCCCCTACTGATGATCTTGAGTCCTACTTAGTTAGGAAATGTCCCGGTTGCCCTAGTGTGTTGTGTGTGCGCCTTTAACCTTTCCTGCCAGCAGCAACACTTTCTCGTCGGAAAATCTGTTTACTCAAAAAAAATGCAGCTCCTTGCTCTGACTCCTAACACTCGGGACAACACGCTCGCCTTGGAAGCAAGACGACACGGAGCATCACAGGTTCGATCCCCGGGTCCGCGCTTTGAAACTTCGCGTTATAAATAACCTATCATATCATAACAAGCAAGTCAATTCAATCATGGTGTAAACAAAGCAAAAGAGCTGGACGCCACCTTCAGGCAGCAACGCTGAAAGTGTGTGGAAACGTACATATTGCTCTTTGGACTGCAGCAGACAAGTTGGGCTTGACATCCCAAACTCAGCCGCAGACCCTGCTTTGGGACTTGCACCTTGGGGTTTGGGGGGAGGGAGGAGGAGGCTGTCACCAAGTCACCCACACTTCACCGTGGTCTGCCTTTCTTTGTTCAGCTGTGCAGAGGCCAATAAACCCGTCCCTTGATAATCTGCAGCCACTCGCCCTTCCCTGTATACCACAGTAGGAAGCTGCAATGGGACTGCTGGTATGCACATATTCTCCAAGGAGGCATCATTGTTCACAAACTAAAGGCTGCATCAGTTGAAATGGGCACTTGTTGGCCAAAGGCCAACCTCTCCAAAAGGCGTTCAACAGCACAGGCATGCTTTACCCTGCTTTCGGCTCTTTGGTCTGGGGCAGCGAATATGCCAGTAGATGAATCCCGTTCAAGTTGGGGCTCGTGTCATGCAACCGGGGAAATCACCTATTGGAATTTGCGTTAGGAAAATCCATCCTCCATTATAATGTTTGCGCCATACGGCTAAAATTACCTTGTGGCGCGCTGAATACCTGCCTCCCATTCTGTATGTTATATATTCATTGTAGGTTAAGATATGCGCTCCTGTGGAGCAAAAGTCCACCCACTGAAATTAGACATATTTGATATTTTTCCACCATCAAAACATTGTTGTAGGTAACGTATGCAAGAAGGTTTTCCTAGCTTTAGGTAAGTAGGCAACGGTACCCCAAACATAATTTTGAAATTAGCTTCCCACTAGGGATGGCCTTATCTCTGGCAGCACCCCGGCCAAAACAAAATGTGAGTACCGAAGCTGGGGGCTTGTAACTTAAATAGGGTGGTGCCAGCCCCTGCTTTTGGAGGGCGTAAGCCTCCCACTTTGAGGAGGGTACAGGAAACCGGAAGCACTCAGCCCTGATATCTGAGTGCTAAACCCTGGGCTCAGATGGGAAAAAGGTGCTACCAAGATCCTGTCAGATTTTTCGCCTCTGAGAGCACACTATTTATTTACATTTAAACATTCATTAACATGGCAGCAGCAGCAAACCTACAATGGCAGACAGTGCTTAATTTGTAAAAACATAAGTGCCAGGCCCAAATATTTTCTACCACTCTTGTGACACTGTGGGTGGGCACCCCTGCTGCCACCACCACCCATAGCTGCTCCCCGCAGTGTCGACATGTTTGGGGTTACACTGCAGCTTGCACCTGCTCATTGTGGGTGATGGATGCACTGACTATCACCACTTCATAATTAAATGATTCTGAGACAATAAGTGCCGGGGCTCAAAGATAGGTGCCATGGCCGAGTCTTGGAGAACACCCACACACATTAAGAACTAGGGGCAGAGGACATGGAATAATACATAACATGTGTGACCTCCCCTCACACATATTATGTAATTCCTGTTCTATCTGTACATACTGTGTATATTGTTTACTGTGTACTTTGTGTAATTGTGCAATCTGCTTGCCTTTTTAGTCTTATTCTATACAAATTGCCTTATCTACAACTTATTGCATAAAATGTATGTACCTGCACAGCAATGTAACCTAAGCTGAACAACCATTTTGATGCCTATTGCGCCCTGATACCTTCGAGTCTGGCGCGCTTTACAAATATTAAACAAACAAACAGAAGCTCTCCCAACCCCCTGGCGATATCAATACTCTATCCCTATAATGACTAGATTTCAAAATTGTCAACCAGCCACCCTTCAAAACGAAATTGGAGGCTAGATCCACCACTGTGTCAGCTTAGGGAGAAAAAAAAAGAAAAGCTCCCAGCACAGGATGCTTTTCTGTCCTGACAACCAGGGCTGACCCAGGAAACTCCCAGACTTGCTTCAGAAGTCTTGGCATGAGACTGAATGCAGAAGCAGCCATCCCCATATCCTGTTCAAAAGATCATCCAATTTACAGACATTTTTTTTAATGATAAGTATTGTGACCAAGGAAAACAGCAGAGTCCAACTTCCATTGCTCACTCAAAAGGATTTCCTGCTGAATCCCTATAATTCTTAATACGAATGCCTACAATTTTAAATTTGAATCATGCATTTTGCAAAAACGCAAAGAGCATTTTGCAAACATAAGAAAGGCTTATGTTCCTAAAATGCAATTTGCTTTTATGCAAAATGCATGGTTTAGCTAGGACCCTTGGCACCAGCCTCCTCCTCCCCCTGGGAAAATGTAGAGCCCAGAGTATTTTATTTTTGGGCAGCAGTGCACTATTCCAGTGAAAAACTCCCCTCCCTAACACAGAAACATGGAGCTTTTCACTTTAATAGAGCACCGTCACCACGTCAGTTTAGGGAAGACTTTCAAAGGCTGCCCCATACTGGAGTGGCAGCAGACACCTATTCAAGTCAATCAATCAGTAACTTTAGTACATCCTAACAGATACAACAAAATAATAAACAAATATCAATGGCAGTGCATCCCTCCATGTCATAATGTGAGAATTCCAACCCCAAGACCGCAATACTCAACCATTGGCCAACGGGCAAATATCTTAGTTAATGTATCTTCCAGCTGGCTAGAGGTCCCAGGTTCCCTATCCATATGGACCTTCCCCAGGTCTTTTTTCCCCAATGGCTCTCCATTTGCACCGGTTAGTACAGAATACTGAGGCCTGTTTTCAGGAATATAGTCCTTCTTGTACTGAGTATAGACGCACATTTCAGTCGTCCTGATACGTTTTGGGCAGCGTCTCGTGTTGATGCCCAGAATGCAATTGGCTGCTTTCTGGTCCCTGAGTTCCATCCGTAGGAAGTCATAGCGGCTCTCCCCCTTACAGTGCAGTATGGTGCAATTTACAATGGCTTCTCGAATTACGGACAGGCAACCACATACTTCACAAGACCAGTGCGTGCATTTGTTTATACTTGCACCCCTGGTTTCCAGATGGTGTGGGGCTAGTTTGGGTACCTTGTGCAGAAAGACTATACCCACCATGGATCTCCCCTCACCTTGTTATTTATCATACTTTGGGCGGGCCATGATCTGCAAGCCCTAGTGCTGGCACTATATGGGGCATGATTTGCTGCTGAAAGGCCAGTCCTGCCAGCTTGCTTGTCTGCGATTGGATCGATACTTGGCACTTGATCTGGACACCTAATTGTAGGCTGTTCGGGCAATTGCACTACATGGTTCTATTCTCTTGAGGTGGGGGCATAGGGCCCAAGGTGAAGTGGGGCCTGGGGTGCCTTGTTGGCCGGTGGACTATTGAGGTCACTTCTCTCTTCATTTACACAGAAAGGTCCTGTTCCCTACTTAGTGGTGCACATCTTTTTTGTGGGATTGTGATGGACTATCTCTTCTGATGGATTATGAGCCCCGGAGGTGTCATCAGTCCTGTTAGGGACCCCCCCACCATTCCCCCTTTCCCAAGTGCTTCCACAAGGGCGAGGATCATCCTCTTTATGACCGCTAACTCGGACAAAATGAGGCTGCATTTTTTATTTTTTATTTTTTGTGTGTTTAATTGTGATTAACAATTTTTACAAATGCGACCTGAGTGGTTGTGGTGGTTTGGTCGTGGTTTTGTGTCTCTTTTTATTCTACTTTGTTTTCTTTGTGTGGGGTTAAAAGTTTTTCCTCCCCGTCTAGATTCAGAGACTGAAAGAATTTGGCTGTTGCAGTGGTCAGAGATTTGGAGTACCCACTCATCATCTGGTTCCACCAGACTTCTTCGTTTGATGTCAGATATTTGAGTCTGTGTGGTGGGAGGTAGATAGATCTTAATGTTTCTGTTCCTGGGCCAAGTAGAAGGCGGTGTCTCACTGTTTCAATGTTATTTGTGCCCTTGCAGTAACGGCAGGTGTTATTTTTAGATTGTTTCCTGAAAAACAGGATTTTGTTCTTCTTTAGAACGTTTAGACGAGCTTGTAAGAACATTGCTCGAAATTGTTTGTCTGGGGATTTCTTCAGATATGTTCTGACCTCGTCCACCTTTTGTGTGTTAAATGTCAATTGTGCTGAAGATGTGTACTCGCTTGCTCTTTCAAATGTTTCGATCATATCCTGGATTTTCAACCTGTCTTTGATTTTTTCTGGGATACGTCCATTGTGAGCAGCTGATCTTTTCCACCAGTTCAAGTTGGTTTTTGTACCAAGCAGTCATCATTCGGTTTTTCTCACTCATCATTTCCTTATGAACGATTTCTAGGATTTTCGGGCAAGGTTTTCTTAAGATTTTCCCCAGGAATAGGAGACTGTTCCTCTCGACCACAGACTTCATTGAAGACAGGCACAGTTCTCGTCTAATTACTGCCACAGGAGTCGAAGATGGAAGATTCAATACCATGCGCCAGAATAGACCCTCAAGTTTTACCCATAATGTGGATGGAAGTTGAGGCATAGCCTCTGCACCGTAGGTGATTGCAGGCATTGCTTTTGCCTTGAAAAAGTTTCTTACTGCCAGAAGTGAGAATTTGCAAAACTTTCTTTCCAGAGTCAAACCTTGGGCTGCAAGTTTTTTTGTCCTTGCAAAAAGGTGCTCCTGCATGGTGATTTCGATTTTGCTTCGGGAGATTTTAATCCCCAAATATGTGAAGCTTTCTACGGTTTCCAATTTTTCTGAATTTACGAACCAATGAAGCCTTCTTGTTGGTTTTTTAGTTTTTTCGATGATCATGATCTTCGTTTTGTTTGTGTTGAGATCCAAGTCATTTTTCTTTAAGTAGGCTTAGAGACTGTCTAATTTGCGCTCACGGCCAATAGCCGTTTGGTCCAAGAGGATTATGTCGTCCACATAGAGAAGTCTTGTAACCTTAGACTCCCCTATTGTGGGCGGAAATGAATGGGTGTCATTTTCTGAGTCCACGATGTCGGCCAGGTAAGCTTTGTACAGTGCTGGAGCCAGAGGGCAGCCCTGCTTGACCCCTCTTGCTGTCTTTATTGACTTTGAAGGCTGGCCGGCTGCGTTTAATCACACTCTCATCGAGGTATCGCTATGGAGAGCTTTAATTCGTGCTATGATGGAAGGTGGACATCTTGATTTTTCCAGTTTGTCCCACAGTTTTTTTTCCGTTTACACGGTCAAATGCTTGCACCAAGTCTATGGAGGCTATAAATGTTGCAGGGTGTCCTTCCATGGCTCTCGCATTTAGAATACTGATCATCATGATGTTAATAGATGTGCCAAGGTTCTTTTCAGTGGTTATGATTTATTCAAAACCTTCCAGCCATCACCTTTCTGTTTTGCTAAAGTCACCCCGAGTGGGACGGGTATGCCCAGACGTGGGTCCCGAGTCTGCCGGGCCTAGAGACCCAAGCTACTCCTCACTGATGACGCCCAACAAGGCTGAAACATGTCTGGGGATGCTTGTGGTCTCGTGCAGAAGGGATGTGACCTAGCAGTTCGGGCTGGACTGCCCCTTTGGGGGTAGGACCAAGCCTGATTTGCATATGGTTTTTCCCCTTCTGTAATGGCTTTGCAGGCTGAAAAACGATGGTCTGGAGGGTTGCCCAGAGCTTTGCCAGTGGTTATGATTTATTCAAAACCTTCCAGCCATCACCTTTCTGTTTTGCTAAAGTCACCCCGAGTGGGACGGGTATGCCCAGACGTGGTCCCGAGTCTGCCGGGCCTAGAGACCCAAGCTACTCCTCACTGATGACGCCCAACAAGGCTGAAACATGTCTGGGGATGCTTGTGGTCTCGTGCAGAAGGGATGTGACCTAGCAGTTCGGGCTGGACTGCCCCTTTGGGGGTAGGACCAAGCCTGATTTGCATATGGTTTTTCCCCTTCTGTAATGGCTTGGCAGGCTGAAAAACGATGGTCTGGAGGGTTGCCCAGAGCTTTGCCAGTGGTTATGATTTATTCAAAACCTTCCAGCCATCACCTTTCTGTTTTGCTAAAGTCACCCCGAGTGGGACGGGTATGCCCAGACGTGGGTCCCGAGTCTGCCGGGCCTAGAGACCCAAGCTACTCCTCACTGATGACGCCCAACAAGGCTGAAACATGTCTGGGGATGCTTGTGGTCTCGTGCAGAAGGGATGTGACCTAGCAGTTCGGGCTGGACTGCCCCTTTGGGGGTAGGACCAAGCCTGATTTGCATATGGTTTTTCCCCTTCTGTAATGGCTTGGCAGGATGAAAAACGATGGTCTGGAGGGTTGCCCAGAGCTTTGCCAGTGGTTATGATTTATTCAAAACCTTCCAGCCATCACCTTTCTGTTTTGCTAAAGTCACCCCGAGTGGGACGGGTATGCCCAGACGTGGTCCCGAGTCTGCCGGGCCTAGAGACCCAAGCTACTCCTCACTGATGACGCCCAACAAGGCTGAAACATGTCTGGGGATGCTTGTGGTCTCGTGCAGAAGGGATGTGACCGAGCAGTTCGGGCTGGACTGCCCCTTTGGGGGTAGGACCAAGCCTGATTTGCATATGGTTTTTCCCCTTCTGTAATGGCTTGGCAGGCTGAAAAACGATGGTCTGGAGGGTTGCCCAGAGCTTTGCCAGTGGTAATGATTTATTCAAAACCTTCCAGCCATCACCTTTCTGTTTTGCTAAAGTCACCCCGAGTGGGACGGGTATGCCCAGACGTGGGTCCCGAGTCTGCCGGGCCTAAAGACCCAAGCTACTCCTCACTGATGACGCCCAACAAGGCTGAAACATGTCTGGGGATGCTTGTGGTCTCGTGCAGAAGGGATGTGACCTAGCAGTTCGGGCTGGACTGCCCCTTTGGGGGTAGGACCAAGCCTGATTTGCATATGGTTTTTCCCCTTCTGTAATGGCTTGGCAGGCTGAAAAACGATGGTCTGGAGGGTTGCCCAGAGCTTTGCCAGTGGTTATGATTTATTCAAAACCTTCCAGCCATCACCTTTCTGTTTTGCTAAAGTCACCCCGAGTGGGACGGGTATGCCCAGACGTGGGTCCCGAGTCTGCCGGGCCTAGAGACCCAAGCTACTCCTCACTGATGACGCCCAACAAGGCTGAAACATGTCTGGGGATGCTTGTGGTCTCGTGCAGAAGGGATGTGACCTAGCAGTTCGGGCTGGACTGCCCCTTTGGGGGTAGGACCAAGCCTGATTTGCATATGGTTTTTCCCCTTCTGTAATGGCTTGGCAGGCTGAAAAACGATGGTCTGGAGGGTTGCCCAGAGCTTTGCCAGTGGTTATGATTTATTCAAAACCTTCCAGCCATCACCTTTCTGTTTTGCTAAAGTCACCCCGAGTGGGACGGGTATGCCCAGACGTGGGTCCCGAGTCTGCCGGGCCTAGAGACCCAAGCTACTCCTCACTGATGACGCCCAACAAGGCTGAAACATGTCTGGGGATGCTTGTGGTCTCGTGCAGAAGGGATGTGACCTAGCAGTTCGGGCTGGACTGCCCCTTTGGGGGTAGGACCAAGCCTGATTTGCATATGGTTTTTCCCCTTCTGTAATGGCTTGGCAGGCTGAAAAACGATGGTCTGGAGGGTTGCCCAGAGCTTTGCCAGTGATTATGATTTATTCAAAACCTTCCAGCCATCACCTTTCTGTTTTGCTAAAGTCACCCCGAGTGGGACGGGTATGCCCAGACGTGGGTCCCGAGTCTGCCGGGCCTAGAGACCCAAGCTACTCCTCACTGATGACGCCCAACAAGGCTGAAACATGTCTGGGGATGCTTGTGGTCTCGTGCAGAAGGGATGTGACCTAGCAGTTCGGGCTGGACTGCCCCTTTGGGGGTAGGACCAAGCCTGATTTGCATATGGTTTTTCCCCTTCTGTAATGGCTTGGCAGGCTGAAAAACGATGTTCTGGAGGGTTGCCCAGAGCTTTGCCAGTGGTTATGATTTATTCAAAACCTTCCAGCCATCACCTTTCTGTTTTGCTAAGGTTCTTTTCAAAGCCATATTGAAACAGATCTGCTGTTTTTGCTTCTTTTTGCCAGTCCTGAAATTCGTAAGATTAGTGATTTGTTGAATGTAACTGTCCAGTCACACTCAGCGTGGTTTGCTGCTTCTGGTTCTCTAGAAGTTGATTGTTCGAATAGGCTAGTGTATTGTTACACCCTAATTTCCTCACTGACGCTGTTTGAAATGACCATGTCTGTTGAAGTTGTTGTACTTTTGATTAGGGACTTTGGAATTTCTATTACAGACTGCCCGTAGCATTGTCTCTGGGTCATGTTAACCACGATTTGTAGCCTTTTTTTAGTTCAAGAGCAAGGGCTATGTTTTCCCCAGATGGATATGTTTGTGCACGTCTTGAGGCTTTTCTTAAATTGGCTTTCCTCAACCTTAGTTCTTCGTTGAATTTGTGAAGGTGCAGGTTTTTCGTGCTGTTTCTTATAGGCCTTTGGTGTAAATAAGGGACGAGGAGCGGACGGTAATACAGGCTAGCTAGTCTCTGTTCTTCGGTTTCTGAGCTCTTCTTTTGATTATAGGCAGTCATAATGGAGCTGATTGCCTCTTTTGTCAATTTTAGCCAGTTTCCTTGTGAGTTTGTTTCCACCTGGTGCGGCATTGCCGTGAGCGTGTCTTTGAATGAAGCCCATGTTGCTGTTAGTAGGTTATGGTCACTTCTAGTAGTTTTGATTACCTCGAATGATTCAGTTAATTAATACAGTTCCTTGGAAGCGAAGATGTAATCGATAGTGCTTTTGAGACCTTCGCTTTCCCAGGTCGGAACCGATGGGGAAGCTTTGTCTAGTGAATTTAGGTTGTACAAGTCGCGGGAGTCCATAAAGTCGGACCATACATGGCCTCTTTTCTTCGCCTGTAAACTGTGATTGGTTTTAGTTGAAGTCACTTTGTTTTCTCCTTCTGGATCTGGGCAGATGGCATTTAGATCTCCACATATCAGGATATGGTCCATGCTATAGGTGGTTGTTGCTTCCGTTAAGATTGTTTCAACGTCGTTTATGAAGTCTTTGGTGGCGATCACCATAGGATTCCAGTAAATATTGAGTAATAGTATAAGGTCACACTTTGTACTCGTTGATGGCTGCCTCTGTTTATCCCATTCTAGCAAGATTGCGGAAGATGATACCAGACTTCGATCTATTTGCAGGCTCCCTCCTGTACGGACTGCTGTTAAAGGGCCTGATGTCGTGCGACCTTTTGGTCCTTTGTATGCTGGAGAGAGTAGAGTCTCAAAGCCATCTGTACCAGGAGGGAATTGGAGCCAAGTCTCTTGTAGGCTTAGGAGGTCAAATAGGCCTCTGTTGATCTCGCTAGTCTGCGTAAGGTGCATGTGGCCTCTTGTGTTCCAAGAACCAATGTTAAGTTTTTGTTGGACCGTTATCCCCTTAGATGGTTCTCTGTTGGAACTTGTGGCCGATAACTTGGTTGCTATTTTCTAGTGTAGTGAGCCAGTGTGGAGGGGATCCATGCCCACCTTTTTGAGTCTTTGTCGTTGGTCTTTTGTTGCCCCTTAGCTATGGGAGCCAAAATGAGGCTGCATTTACATTCGCTGGCCATACGCGCCCTGCTGTCAATGGGATCAGTGATATGCAGAGTGAGTGGACAGTGTGAAATGGGTACACATAGGGTGTTGGGGCTCAGCAGCGGGCCACTCCCAACACACATGTCAAGTTAGTTCTTATTAACAAGTATACAAAGGGGATATGCTAGTGTGAGTGACAGTGCACACATTGTCCTCAGCACCTTCAATGTATGTTTTTCCCGTGAGTATTGTGGGGCTAATGTATCCTGGTAGTACTGTTAACATTTTTTTGGATCAAGTTGGGGACCCCGTGAGTAAAGTATCTCCCTGTCCTTATTAGCTCTCAAGGGACTGATGGCCAACACCCCCTCGCCCCGTCCCCACTTGTGCCCAGGATAGTGATTAATTGGTTGCAGGGTTCTGGCCTGTGGCCATCGACAAAGACGCAGTCCCAGGCACTGAATTGTCATTGCCTCTGTCAGTACTGGTTGAGGGGCCATCTAGGGGACAATCCAGGGTGATGTAGCTGTTTGGCGGATGCTTATTGGTAATTGAAGCCTCAATGGTTGGAAAGGCTGGGGTGGCTCCATTTCCACCCTCTATTCCCCTTGCTCATAGGTTATGTCCACCTGAGGCGCTGAACATGCCCTTTGGATGGGCCCTCAGTCATTTCAGTTTCAGATGTGGCATTGTTTGCAGAGTTGATCCTTTCCTGGAGCTCAAAGCTGCAGGTGGCCGTTCTGTTACTGCTGCCAATTTGCTGGTGGTCCCTTGCCTTATTATCCAGGTTTTTAGTCCCCACGTGTACTAATTGGTTCAGAGGAACTGATTAATTGCCTTCATCGCTAAGTTTGATTCTTGTAGGACTTGGGGGTTATTTCTTTTCAATGCACATGCCAGCACCTAGTGAGGTGGGTGTTGCTTGCTCTTGCCCTTGCAGGATGATGCGGGAGTGGTGTATGAGATGAAAAGATTTTACTAAGGCACCAACAGTCAGAACCACAGTGGGCCTTACTGCTCCTCACCTGATCAGCCACTCATCAGCACCTTCTCGTGTTGTTGCTCCCTGGTATGTACTCCACAGTCATTCACAGCCACCTCTACCTATGGTCGCCAAACACCTGCACCCTTTCCTGCGGGCTTCAGCCTGTGGGAAGGGTCTGGGCTTCTTGAGATGCAGGGGGTGTGGCCTCGATGCCGGGACAGCTGTCAGGGTCTTTTGGCAGGAGCAGGCAATTCTTGCACCCTTTCCCGCACGCTTACTATTAAAGTGAAAAGATTCTGTTCCTGTACTGGAGTGGAGAGCTGTTCACTTAAATAGGGTGCCACTACCACGGCAGTTGAGGGAAGCCTTTGAAAGGCTGCCCCGTGCTGGCATGGCAACAATGCCCTATTCAAGTGAAAATCGCCCTGCTCCTGGGCTAGAGTGCCTGACGCCAGCATGGGAGCAGGACACATTTCATTTAAATAAGGTGCCTCCACATGCCTGCGAGGGTAAGCCCTTGAAAGTCTCCCCCGAGATGGCGTCGCAGCGGCACCCTTTTTAATAGAACAGCTTCCCCCCCTATGCTTGCATGGCAGTAGCCCCCAAACTAAGTGAAAAGCTCCTCTCACAGGAGGGGTGGGTTTTCAGCTACATAGGGTGTGACTGAAGCGCCAGTATCGGGGGGGCTTTTATTTTACATGGGGCATCACTTCCATGCAAGCACAAAGGAGCTTTTAATAGGCTCCTCCATGCTGGTTTGGCGCAGGCTATGGCGGCGAATGTAAATGTTAGTTCGACTCCCTGGGTAACCGCCCTGGGGGCCCATGCCTAAGGCCATACCTGCTTCCCACCCACCCCCTATATCTTCCACCGACCCTACTCAGTCAGCAATGCACGCTCCTGCGAGCAGTAACTCCAGTCCACGCTTCCTCTCAGTTAGTCTCTTTTTCATAGTCAAAGCGCGAACGAGCAACCTGTGGTGGCAAAGTGCCAAAATTGCCTAGCTTTGGTCAGACATGCACCTGTCTCTCGTGTCCTGGGGAGCGATGAGTGCGGATTTCATCTTGTTGTGAAAACAGTTTGAGTCCCAAATGATGCTCCTTGCTCCCCACACTCCTCCATTCCCTATCAGCGCATTACCGATCAGGAATTCTCTAGGAACTTGGAATCTTTCAGGAGCTGTTACGGTAGCTCAGTAGTTGAATGGCCCTGTTGCAGTCCTGCGTTTACAGCTTGCAGGTCACATAGCTTGCACACATGGAAATCTTCTGTCACAATAAACGGCTGACATCCATGTAGTATAAAACATTAATCCCCAGCGAGGGTCAATCAGAATGTAATAAACATTCTGATTGGTCCTCGCCGGGGCATTCCCCGGCCGGGAAACCCTCGTACGCACATATGTGTCTGCGTTTGTTCCCGGCGGGGGGCGTGACAGCCCCTTGGCCAATGAGGAGGCTCAAAACGAGGCAATACCCGCTCCGAGCCTCCCCACGGCTGGAGGCTGCCTTTGTCCCCCGCTGTGGACTCGGGTATGTTTTTTTTTCCCCTCCACCCCACTCCCCTGCAAACTATCCCCTCCCCACCATCGCAACCCCACTTACCTTCTTTTTTCTTCTTTTTCTCGGGAGCAAACGCGCTGGGAACATTTTTGTTCCCAGCGCGTCCGCTCGCGATGGCCACCATGACGAGGGAAAACGGACTATGTTTTCCCATTCCCAGTGGCCATTTTATTAGACTTTTTTTTTTCTTTTTCGAAACGGGGAACAGAAAAAAAATGCTATTAGTACCCGGTCTAACAGGCCGGGATACAAATGGCAATAACCCCTCCCCCCCCAATAAAATACCTGCAGGCCCTCTGGGATGGCACTGTGTGAATCTGCGCTCTCATATCTAAATTGTCATAGAAATTCTCAATGTACTTCTAATACATGGCAGCCTGCAATGTGCATATAAAAGCCTGGAAATAATGTTCTTATTGCAGGCTAGTTGTGACATCAAAACTGACCTATAACAAGAAAATGAATTCACAACTGTTATGTAATTCGTCATTAGTCTTGATTTGTGACGTCACAATGGCTGCTGCTTAAACCAGCACAGAGCAGAACTCTAGCTGTCACTGCTGGACTTGAAGCAGTATCAAGCTTTTCAAATTCCCTGCTTGTAAATTAGTTTCCTGTGGCACTTTGCAGGCAATAATTGCAAAGGCACTGTTTATAGTAAGTTTTTTAATTTGTGAACTTCTGGATTTGAATACGTGATCAAGAATCTTCATGGTTTTTCTTAGTTTAAAGCACAAAATGAAAAAAGATTTTCGATTCATTTTATTAAACTGCTCAAACTATTTTTCTGGAACACGTTAGAAGCTGCAAGTTAGCTTTTTTAAATCCAAACACATTCTACATGAAT
Source organism: Ambystoma mexicanum (assembly GCF_040938575.1). Lineage (NCBI taxonomy): Eukaryota > Metazoa > Chordata > Amphibia > Caudata > Ambystomatidae > Ambystoma > Ambystoma mexicanum. The sequence continues at coordinate 92,893,332 of NC_090937.1, read as the reverse complement.
AATATGGAACAGCAAATGGAAGATATCTTACATTCGATAAAGCAAGAGGCCAGGTAGTAAAGGAGATGACAGCGTGTGTCCATGTGATAGGAGGAATAACCGTCCGTCCATAAAAAGAATATTTGCAAGTCACCTCGGAGTGCCACAACCTTAAAAACAAGCGTGGCTCTATTTGGCCGCGGAACTCCTCAGTGACTTGAAATATCCTTATAACGTACGGTAAGTGGTACTTTATCCCATATATCACGATGACCCTCTAGATAGCGCACAAGTTAAGTGCTGGCCTCTCACAGTTGGCCAGGCCGCACTTTGCTAATTAGAATGTCATGACAGGGTCAACTCTTCCCTCAATCTCTGGGGAGATAAAGTGGGTACCTTTTAAATTGGGCAATAACCCCTTCTGGTACAGCGTGTAGAACCTGAAGGAAATCGACGTGAGGCGCCCTATGTGGAAACACAAATTAGGAGTTTTGCAATAACATACAGGATAATGGATAGCTGTGTTTTCTCAGATATTTGAAGATTATGGAATAAATTGTGTTTGTTTAATAGGTAATTTGTTCTGTACACAACACAAATCGTAAAGACGGCCATAGCAACAACTTGCAGTATGAATCTTTCATCTGTTTGCAGTAGTATTCAAACTTTTTCATATTGAGCCCTCCTTGACTAAAAATAATCTTTCCCCCACATGCTATAAATGCTTATATTTTGTATTAAAAGCAGTCACTGTAATCCGTTTTTAATGAGCCTTCCACCCCACATCCCACCTGGCGCGACCAGTCCCACGGTTTGAAGACCACTGCATTAGGGTGTTGTCCTGAGCTGAGGAGGAGTTGCATCTTTAATGTACTAGAAAAACTTCGATTGAGTTTCCTTGTTTTGCCTGGATGCCTTTATATTGTTCTTGTGTGGCAGGTAGCAAACCATATCCATGTAAGTTTCAAGGCGTATTTGTCATTTGGCGGGATTGTATCTCTTGGATATGACCACCTCAGAAACAGAGCCTAACTGTTGTCAGTCCGCTATTTTTCCTTTGTTGGGATGTAGTCGCGATGAGCGTGTTTGTCATTATTTTTCACCACGATCTTCTTAACACAATGAGGCCGTTCTCTTCCTATTCTGCTAGCTTCAGGTGCGATGAGCGAACATTTACAGTGAACCTGTAGCTTGTACTGGCGGGCGGCCCAAGGCTGTGCACCGTACAGTGTGGCACGGCCAACGTCTTGGTCCTTCATGCTCCAGGCGTGCAACTAAGGCTGAGAATTAAGTCCTTTGGCCCCACTCCTGGTCTTTTGCATAGTAAAACCAAACACACCTCGAAATTATGGGGTGCGTCAACGCAAGAATGTTGTAAGAAAGATTTTGTTGTAATCCTTACTATTGTCAGAAATATGTATAGGTTCAATAATTCGAAAATGCACTTATAGAAAGCGATTCAATAACCCTACTGTTTTACGAGATTAATGCCAGTTCTCTTTTCCAGCTGATGGTCACACTCATTCTGGCATTGATTGTGGGTGCAATTTTCTTCGGGGTGAAGGATGATTCCTCCGGCATTCAGAACAGGTGAGTGAATGAGACATCATACTTTCAGCTTCTAGTCAAACATTGCAAATGTCATACGTTTCTAGGTGCATCCATCATAATATCAGGCTTTAAACGTCAGGCTCGGCCCTGGGTTGCGTGTCTTTTTTTCCTTCTGCATTCGCTTCGCCATACATTCACTTTTTCATTTCTACCTCCTTCATACCTTTACTTCTTCTGTTTTTCACTTCTTCTAGCTTTCGCTCCATCATTACAGGGTGAGTGCCCCTGTAACCCCCACCCCTTCTTTTCTCACCCATATTCTTGCTCCTGTCCCGCCCCTTGAATGTAACCCTAAACATACAGCTAACCTAATCATATCCATTGCCACCTTGACAATGTGTACACGATGACGAAGTATATGAAAGAAGAAATAAATGTCTGACAAATTGAATGCAGAGGCAGCAAGGGTAGAAAGGTTTTATGGGTGAAGTGGGGATACCCAGCCTCGCATACCCTGGATTTGGTATCGTACGCCCAGGTATTAGCTCATTATGCCACATGCAACTTTTATGCCTAGGTCCAGGGTTACCCTCTGTATAGGGGTGTCAAGAGGATCTTCTCATTCTCGCTTCCTGCATCAGCCTCTACCTACAACGTGCCCCTCTGCTGTGGTAGAAGTGGGAGGGAGTCGAGCCACAGAATGAGGCTGCGGTCCCCATGTTTCTCCTTTCCCTTCTCCTGCCACTAGAGAGGCAGAGGCTTTGTTTGGATGACAGAGATTTCTACCCACCATGAAATTCTTTTTTAAAGAAATAAGTAACAGTGTTCACTTTTTTTCCATTTCAGTTTTGAGCTGATGGATAGTTCTTCTTGCAGATTCCTCAAATAGAAATATATTTCCAAACTGGATATATAACTTTATTTTACCGAACATCTACTAGCCTGCTAGTGGTGCTGCAGCAACATAGTAGCAGACACACTTATGCATCTTCCTAAGCGACTTCAACCTCCCGAGCAACAAAGCTACCAAACCGATTAGGAAGCTTACCTCGGTCTTCTCGACAGCCTCACACAGCACACAAAAGACCCAACGCACGAGAAAGGTGACAACCTCGACCTAATCATCACTGCACTGCCTCCCTCCACTACACCTCTCCTCTCCTGCTTCACTGATCTGGCCATGCCTTTCAACATCCTGCACATCACCCCATTCAAGCACTCCCAGCAGAAACTCATCAGACAAACCTTCATGTCCTTCAAGAACCTTTCATCGGAAGCCCTCGTGGAAGACCTCGCCAACCTCCACCTCACATGGACTGAACCCCCCCAACCGAACTGTAACTCTCTATTGGAAGCACTCAATGCTACCCTCTCAGCCTCCATTGACTTGCCTCGGAAACAATCTGCAAACTGAAACCATTGGCACCCTGGTACACGCAAGAACTCAACCTCTGCAAAAGAGTCATCAGGAAGCAACAGAAAACCTGGTACCGCTCCAGGACCACATCAAACCTGGTGCTCCTCAAGAAACTCAGAGCAACCCGCTGACAACTAATCAACATGGCCAAGGCCTCCTACTATCAGAACACCATAGCAGAAGCCGACAAAAAAGCAGTAGAAACTCTGGCCGCCCTAATAGCCACATTGTATACAGACAACATCCTCCCAGCATCATCCTCAAGACCCTCCCTGCAGAAGCTCTCCTTCCCTACCTGGAGATCATCAACAGCTCCTAACTCAAGGTACCTTCCCATTGACATTACCCATCTTCCCTTCCTAGGTAAGATCATCGAGAAAGCTGTAACCGCGCAACTGCAGCAACACATCAACACTGTAAGAGGATTCAATTCAGCACTACAGCTAAGTCAACGCCTAGTCTAGAATACTGAATGAAAACCCTTATGGATATATCTTTAGGTCCAGTTCATGCGTTCTGGATGACTACCCCTATATAACACCCCTCTCTTGGAATCCCCCTGACCCCACTGAGCCAAGAAGTAGTTCTGTTTTGCAAGTTTAAAAGGTTTATTTGATAACTTAAACAATAGATATATATATGATACTTTATAATAAATTAATAATTGAATAGCACACTTAATCTGATATGATAAAGATCAACAACGGAGAATCTGGCACTAGCACACTTCTTATAATTACTAATGAGTTGACATGAAATGGATAAGGTAGCACACTGGTAAATAGGAACAAAAGTATAATGTGGTAGAGGATGCTTTATGTAAGCTCAGGTGGATGCAATATTCAATGAATGCAGTACAGAAAATACTCAATATGATTTCAACCAAACAATGTAATCACTTTTCTCTGGCTATTCACTCCCCCCCTCTTTATGCAATGCAAGGAAATGGGAGGAAAGCACACAGTTCTCAGAAATGCAATCAATGTAATCAGTTCAATCCAGCAAGCTTAGACAACAGAAAACAGATAGGAGTTTTGAAATCACAGGCCCAAATTGCTTTGATATGTGCTGGCAATGAATTAAAAAAATATGCTAAAATGCTTTTAATTCCCTTTTCAGAGGTTCAGGGTGAGTGGTATCTAGTTAATATTAGTCCAGGCTCACACTAGCAATGATGCAGGGATAGTTAGCAGGTTAAACGAATTTCTGGCAAATGGAAGGCAAGCAGCAGCAGTTTTTACATGTGAAGAAATTGCAAATCGCTGTAAAATTCGCGGATGCGTGTTCCGCGATTGCGGTAAAACTATAAGGGGTAGGAATGCGGTTCTTGGTGCGATTCAAAGCTACGATTCTAAGCTATCAGAGGAAAGTTACTGCGGAGATATGAGCGATTTAATAAAGGTCGTTTTCGGGTTTGCAAATTTCAAAAGCTCAAAATGACAAGTGCAGCTTGCAACTAGAAATGACAGGTGACAGCTAGGAGGCAGTTCTACTTAGGTTAAATAGATTGAATTAGATGAATTTAACTAAGAGATTGGTTCTACACAGTTCTGCTGGGTACTCACACTATATTTTTGAATTAAATGGGCCTCATCACGGATCTGGTCAGGGTTTTAGACTGGGCTCTGGTCACTCTCTCTGCTGGTCTGGGTCTCTCTGGTCTGGTCTCTTAGTACAGCACTGCTTTCTCTCTGGTCTGGTCTCTTAGTACAGCACTGCTTTCTCTCTGGTCTGGTCTCTTAGTTCTGGATAGATTGAAGTCTCTAGTTTGGCTTTCTGGAGGTTGATGGAGGTAAGTATGGATTTTTCCGGCAGAGCGTCCCGCTGCAGATGGATTTGGAAGGTCCCTATCTGTCCTGTCTGTCTGCTTTTATGTGTTTAGAATGTGGGTGTGTTCTAGCATCACTGACCCTACCTCTCTCTCAGCTTCTAATTGGTCAAACTTCCATTTGTCACTTGATTGGGGGAGCTAGGTTGGGTCAGAGTGATGTCATTTTACAGCCTGCAGAAAGTCCACTCCTCCTGTCAACTTACACACAAATCTAGATTTGAAACAAATACATATTTGCAGAGGTACATATTGTTTTAAAATCATATGCACCCATCATGCATTACAGGAGGTATCCCCTGTTCAAACTCTGCTCTTCCTGGGAGCTTGCATTCAGAACTGGCACATATTTCACTTTTTAACTGATTTTGCAATTTCTGACATGGACCCAACTTTACATACATGTGTGCAGGGAGTAGGGACATTAACTGATGAAGTTTCAGATTTTTAACATGCATACATTTAGAGTTATATCCACTTTTCCGCTGACACCCCCCTGAACACGCCACCGGGTCGAAAAACCTCTTAAAATGTGGGCAGAAAAATCACAAGAATTATGGTGTCATTTATAAAATTTTCACATGTCCGCTCTATGAGTTATTCATCTTTTTAAAGTTATGTTCTGGCTCCAAAGGGGTGTGGTTTCCCAGGTCACATGGTATAGAAACCAGTCTTTCCAGTTTCTGCCAAGCCAGCTTGCTCTCACAGGCAGTGCCCCTCCCAGCTCTTGCCAAGAGGAAGCTACATTTTACGACTGCGGTAATAAAAACCTTTGCCTGAGTGAAGAGGGCTTTGTTCACTCTCCTGCAGAGCACAGCTAATTCAATTATCAGATAGATGGCATATCCTTAGTGTGGGCAGCAAAAGGAAGGTTGGCCTGGGAACACAGTGGTGACTCAAGTTTCACTGCTGATGGGGGTAGTTGCCAGGCAGAATCAAGTTCCTTAAGCCAGACTTTCAGCTACTGTCATGTTATTTGTTGCTTTTTAAATTAACTTGCAATTTTACACATGCAGCTAGAATGCTGATTCTAAGTGCAAAACTATGGCATTTAAACAATTGCAACCTATGTGACACTCAAAAGTAGGTCACTCAGTCAATTTAAACATTTAGATTTTAGTGTCTTTAAATCCAGTGCAACTTAAACTGCTGAAATCCACAGCGCAGCCAGTCTTGTTATAAACCTTGTCTTATGATCTTCATTTCCCAGATTTTGTTGGCACACAAAACTCCATTCTACCAAATGTCTGCTGGTGTTCAGTGAATATTTTGCACATATTGCAATGTTTGAAAATAGGCATTTTGACTTGCCTTCAGGGAAACAGAGTGGTTTTAAAACGCCGGCTTTTGGATAGTGGTGAGTACTGGTACTGCACCCATTTTTGGGATTTAAGAAATGAATTCCCCACAATTCTAGGTTGCATTTGGCAATCAGCATTGCCATTCCCAATGGTTTCAGACTACTGTGCGGGTAGTCCAATGGTGGTTTTAGGCAGCGTCCTTCTGTGCCCATAACATCGGCAAAAATGAGTGGCAGCCTATTCTTCATGCATTTCCCTGTGCATTTTCTGGGAAGCTCTGGCCATCATGATGTTTTCCATGTCAGTACTGCACAGTTTTGAGGTAGGGCTAGGATGCATGGGTAAATACATCCCACAAGCCCCCCTCTTGCGATGGCCATTCGGTTTCACTGATGGGACTCGCAAGATCTGGGATGTTTCCTCATCTTCTTCCAATAGATGGCACAGTTCAGCATCTTTTCCTCCATCCGGTACTGATCGATCAGTTCTGCTCGCCGGTCCTGATGGGAATATTGGGCGGTCCACTGGGCCCATTGGATCTTCGTTCCCGGTCTCCGGATCGTCCTTCTTGGTCATTCTTCATGGTTTCATCTCTCCTAGGATGATAAAGCAAAAGCGGCAATATCTACTCATAGACGATTTTTTTTTTCACCACTGTTGAGATAGTGGGGCAGCATATGCATTTTATCATCACGAAACATTACATTCTTATTTTGAAAAAATAAAAACAGTATAACTAAGAGACAGTTTCATGCAAATCACAATATTTTAGAGACTAGATGTGGTATGTTTTATGGTTGGAACTGAATTAGTCTGAGACAGTACCCGCTAGGATTCCAGAGGATTCCTCCAGTTGTTGCAGAGTGTGCCTGGGATGGCAACATTTCAACTGGTTTATGTGGACCCACTTGTCTTCCCCCGCTGCCAAAGGACCTTTGGGGATGTGAATTTTGTAGGCCACAGGGGAGATTTTGTCTATGATCTCGAATGGTCCCTTCCATGTAGGCAAAAATTTGCGCTGCTTGGCCTGGTTCCTTTGGAAGTTGTATAGATAGACCCGGTCTCCCACCTGATATTCCTTCCTGGAAGTCTTCAGGTCATAGTGGGTCTTCATGCTATCAGCCGATCTTTCTAGATTCCGCTGAGCGTAAGCAAAAGCATGTTGGAGGTGTTTCCTTAAATTCTCCACATACTCATGAGTAGTGGAGGCATTTATCAGTGTCTGCTCTTGGGTCCTGTAGAGCAAATGCTGAGGAAGCACCATCTTGCGTCCAGTCATCAACTCAAATGGTGACATTTTGGTTGCAGATGAAGGGGTAGATCTGATGGCCATTAGGACCAGAGGTAATCGGATATCCCAACTTGGCCCAGAATCTGCCACAAACTTCTTTAAGATGCTCACAATTGTCCGGTTATATCTCTCTACTGCCCCAGAAGAAGCTGGTCTATAAGCAATATGCAACTTCCTTTTGACCCCCAGTATCTCCCACATCTTTGTCATTACTTCACTGGTGAAGTGGCTACCTCTGTCTGACTCAATCCTTTGAGGTAGACCAAAACGGGAAAACATGTGGTTAATCATCAAGGCAGCTGCCGTTTCTGCCTTGCAATTTGGGGCTGGGAGACATTCCACCCACTTGGTAAACAAGCATGTCACAGTCAACATGTACTTATTCCCCCTAGCCGAGCGAATCACAGGGCCCACAAAGTCGATTTGTAAATCTGACCATGGCAGTGTCATTCCCCTCTTTTGTAAAGGCGCCCGGTGTGTGAGGGATGTCGGCTGAAATTGTGCACACACAAGACAACCCTTCAAGTATTGGTCGAGGTCCTGCCCCATGTGTGGCCAGTATGCAACCTCTCTTAAGATTTCCAATGTTGTGTGAAACCCCCTATGACCGGCGGTGGCCGCATCATGGGCGTGACTTAACATCAGGCTTCGGAATGAGGTAGGAACCACCCACTGGTCGTGGCCAGCTTTGGATTTCCTTACCAACAAACCGTCTTGGATCCGGAACATTTTTGGACATTTCATCAACACTCTTAGGTCCTCTTTCCCAATGTAATCGGTATCCGTCAGGGGAAAGTTCTCAGGGTCCTCAAGGTGCTGGTAAAATTTACCAATTATTGGATCCCCCTTCTGAGCGGTAATCAAATCAGCATCAGGGGTCTCCTTACTCCATTGTGCAATTGAAAGGTCGTTGTGAGCATTTGTCTGGGACCTAGTGATAGCAGTGACCTGGATTTCCCCCAACAGGGACTCAATCTCAATTAGATCCCCTTGGATGGCCCCGGTTTTGGCCAGCTGATCAGCTAAGTCATTTCCAGTTTTGTCTGGTCCCTCTACTTTGGAATGACCCTTGATCTTTTTCCAGTAGATGGTCATCCCGTTCGATGTGACCAGATCATCAATGTTTTGGATCAACTTCCCATGTTTCAAGGGTTTGTTGTTAGCACATAACATGCCTCTGGTTTTCCAATTAACCAGGTGCTCCACGAACCCGTTCCGTACATAATCCGAATCTGTGATTATGACCAGTTCGTGGAGTTGATGCTGGACAGCAGTGAGGATGGCATGATGCACAGCCATCAATTCTGCCACCTGACTACTTCGGGGACCAATTTTGTATCCAGCGGAGGGTTCTGGGGACTCATTCACCCATGCATTCCCTACGCCGGCCACTAGTTCTTTCTCCCCGTCGTTGTCAACATGGTAAGAGCATCCATCCACATACACAGTGGGCATTCCCTCACACTTGTCTTCTTCAAAGACTTTGTGTGGGGAATTAAGGTATGCCTCCATGTTGTCCTTTGTTTTTAGACTTTCGTCCTCGAGACAGTTTTCTCTGGCACAATCATGCAAGTCCGCCAGACCTTGCGCGAGGGGACTCTTCTTGTTTTGGCCATATCTGACCTCCACAGGAAAGCCTTGCATTGACAGAATCCAGGAAGTAATTCGGGAATTACTCACATTTCCGGCCCGGATTCTATCACTTTGGAGATATTGCAGAGGCTGGTGTGGAGTCTCCACTATGATGTGTTCCCCCTGGATAAACGGGCGGTAATTCTATAATGCCCACACCGTTGCCAGGAGTGCCTTCTCACAATCGTTGAATTTTTCCTCCACAGAGGATAAAGTTTTGCTCGCATAGGAGATTACTTTATTGACCTTGTCATGCTTTTGGTATAATACTGCCGTCAAGCACGTATTAGAGAACCCCGTCTCCAGGAAGAACTCCTTGTTTCTGACAGGGTAAGCTAGGCAAGGCGCTTGTGAGAGGCTTCTTTTGAGTTGTTTTACCGCCTCGGCTTGTTCTGGACCCCATTCCCACTTGACCCCCCACTTCAGGAGATGAATCAGGGGTCTGGTGATCTCTGCGTAGCTCTCAATGAACTTTCTGCTGTAATTAGTCAGTCCAAGGAGGCTCCTTAGTTCCCGCAGAGTTGTGGGGTCTTTCAGTTTCTGAAGTGCTTCCACTTTCTTTTCCTGGGGACAGAGACCCTGAGGAGTAATCTCATGCCCCAAGAAATTAACACGGGTTCTACACCACTGTGCTTTCTGAAAGGAAAGTTTTGCTCCGGCGGCCCTCAACTGTGTCAGAACATAACGGATCTCCGCTATGTGTTCCTCAACGGTTGAGCTTTTGATGAGGACATCATCTACATAAGCCAGGTTACCCCTCGCACCCAGGTCGGGCATGGCCTTATGTAGGAAAATGTTGAATTCATTGCCGGAGTTGAGGTATCCGAAGGGAGTCCGGGTCCATGTGTACTGCTGGCCCCCAAAGGTAAAAGCCAGCTTGTATTGGTCCTCCCTACTGACAGGCACAGTCCAGTATCCATTGGTCAGGTCTATTGCAGTGAATACCTGTGACCCCTGGATCTGGGCCAGCCCTTGGTCAATGTAGGGCAGAGGCCATCGGGAAGTATGGACCCGTTTGTTGAGCTCCCTAAGGTCGGCGCAGAGTCTCCACTGGCCGTTTGGCTTCAATATTCCCAGCACCGGATTATTGAAGGTGCTGTGGACTGGACGGATTATTCCCCGGGACTCAAGGTTCTTAATTATTTCAGTAAGGGACTCCATTGATGCGAGAGGCAAGCGATATTGCTTCACAAACACAGGAGTCATGCCAGGGTCCGTGGGGATTGTTGTTGTGTGGATGTCAGTGCGACCACAGTCATATGAGTCTACCGCAAAGAGATCTTGGAAATCCAAGAAAACTTGTTTCAACTTTTGCTTTTGTTCCAGAGTCACACAGGCATCAGCTAGGTTGACTCTCTCTTCCACCATCTGCCTGAAGCCTGGAAAGACTTCTGGTTTGGCTATCTCCGCGGCCTCCTCCAGCTGGGTGGAGCAGTCCCTGGTCAGAGTGCTGATTTGGACCGGAGGCTTCAGGTGGGAAAGGCAGCCCTCATGGACTTGGAAAATCACCTCATCCCTCCTGAAGTCACAAGTCACATCTTCCTTACCATAGGGGCAGGAAGTGTACACCAGGAAGTTCCCCCCATGCCGGGTAGAAATCCTGTCTGGTGTTGTATTGTCATCACTGTCACTGTCAAAACAGTCCTTGGGGATTGGTCCTAACAGTTCATTTACAAGATCAATGGAGAAATGTCGGTCATCAACCGCCATTCCAATAATGGTGCCTGCGGCTAGAGTAATACTCTTTAAGTCGCTGTTATCCACCTCTATTGGAATGGTGTCATGTTCTATGTTGACTAATGGTGTTGGGTTTACCCCCAACCCTTGCTGTTGGAGAGAAGCATTTAGATGTACGTAAGCATCAGGGTTTTTCAACTCTTGTCCCCTTTTAACTTTCACTTCCAGGGAGAATTGTCGGGTCCTTTCTGGGATGGTGACTTCCTCTTTAACCTGAATTTCAACTGCATAAGGTAGCAATTGAGCTGACCTAAATGCTTTTTCTGGATCATCAAAGCCCATGGGATTATCCGCTAATCGGGACCAAGCTTTGAAGTTTATTAGGTCCAAACTAATGGCAAAGCGATTGAGAATGTCACTGCCTAAGTAAAAGGCGGCAGGGACGTCTCGCACGACCCAACAATTGTGGACTATGCTCTTGTTGCCAATGGAGATTTTGAGCATCCACCTGCTTGGCAGGAGATGTTTGGAATTAGGTGCTTCCAGGTCCATTTCCCATTTGTCTATCAGTTTGAAGGGGGGAATGGCTGGATCTTTTGGGAGTTGGCGAAACATGGCTTCGCTGATGAAGCTCTTACCGTTGTTCACACACACTCGAGCGAGAACAGAGTCCTTCCCATCATTTAACTGAACAGGGATGAACAACTGCTCTCCAATTTGCTGAATATCAGCCAGGCTCTGAGCTGATTTCACATCTTTCTGGACTATAGGAGTGGGAGTTTCAGATTGTGGATTGGTATAGAATTTCAGAGTGTTTCCTTCCAGCGTGGAGTACCACTTTAGACTGGAAGGAAGGTTGATTTTCAGAAATAGAGAGGACCCCCCATCACTAGTCTGTTGTCCTACTGCTATTACGGTCACGTCTGGAATTTGGTTGTTCTGGAAGTGAAATTCTACTTGGTCAGATTTTTGTTCAACCATGTGGCAGGTGCCGTTTAAACTAACATGGTTGACACTCTGTTTTAATTTTATTGGTCGGCTAGTCTGGGTCCAGAGGACCTTGTTTACACAATCTATTAGGGGTGACAACCTTCTCAGGAGGTCATTCCCTAGTAAACAAGGGGTGCCCTCTGGGGTCACAACTATGACCGGGTGTTTCAACTTATGTCGCCCAATTTTAATGTCCAAGTCTGCAGTCCCCTCAACGGGAATTTCCTTCCCGTCAAAGTTCTGTAGTTGTCCCGGAAGAGAGGTGAGAGGAATTTGGTAATTCTCTCCCCTTCCTGTATTCAGTTCGTCAAAGGCCCTTCTGGACAGAAGGGTAGCTTGAGATCCAGTGTCCACCAGTGCCGAGATTGTACCCTGCCCCTGTACTTGTACCGGGGCATAATATCTTCCCTCCTTCTCCTCAAGGGGGCACAGATAATGCACATTTTTGGACAACTGGTGGGCTAACTTTCTGGTTTTGGACATCGCTAGCGAAGAGATTTGGGCAGAATTCTGTGGAGAGTCTTGGGAATCTGAAAGAAAAAGTTGGCAACTGGAGATCAGAGCCATTGTGGGTTCCCCTGGCTCCGGTTCTGGGCCGCCCCTCCCTTTTTGGAGGCAGTCACCAGGATGGGTTTGAACCAGGGGATTTTCTTGCTGTTGGTTCTGGGATGAGATGGTGGGCGGCGGTAGCTCAGTCTCCACATCTCCCCAGTCTGGATTTGCATCCCTAGGGACCCATTTTTCTTTGGGAGGAGTTCCCCCCTCTCTGAAGGAGAAGATCCTTTTCCCAGGATCCTCTGAGGATCCCTCTCCCTCAAATTGGAAGATCTGTACCTCCTCCTCAAACTGAGTCTGTTTGGGTCTTTTGTTTCTCCTACCCCCCCTCTGCTCCTTAGGAGGCAGACTTTCAGGGGCAAGAGATTTCGTTTCCGGTTCCTGGGTTTCCAGGGGCTGTTTACAAGTGAGGAAGGAAGCTTCCTCCAAGGCTTTACACCCCCCTTCCCTTTGTGCCTCCTCCCTGGGAACCGGTGAGTTATCGGGGTGCTGCCCCCGTCATTGTTCTGGAGCACCAGGTCCAGAGTTGGGTGCGTTCTGCGCCGGCACGCCCATCTGAGGGTTCTGCTGAGCCCTCAGTATGTGACCCAGATCCCGCGCCATGTTTTGAACCTGGCGCTCTAACTGGGAAACCCGCTCAGGCTGATACGGGGCCCTGTTTTCTCCCCTGGGCTGATCCCGGGAAGGGTAGCTGTCCCTTCTTTGGTAGTACCCCTGGTTGGGAAGAGTTGGGTACCCCTCCACCCTTGGCCTCCCCTCTCCCGGATTCAGTGGTCTGGGCTCAGGGAATTGGGGAAAGAAGGATGGATGGTTTTGGGGCTGAAAGTCGGGAGGATATCTGGGGAAAAAGTTCTGCCCAGGGTTTGGTAAATTTCTGCCCTCCTGTGGGAAGTTTGGAGGGAAGTTCCCTGGGTTAGGTGCTTGGCTGGATCCCCCCCCTTGGGCTGGAGGAGTCCACACATAACCCAGGATGGGTCGATTTCCCTTGTAACGTGGACTTACATAATCAGGAGAGCGAGGGACCCCATTTGTGGGGCTGCCTCCCTGGCTCCCTGTCTGTGACTGGCCCGAGGACCTTCTGGGCCTAGCATTATTAGGTGCAGGTAGGTTTTTAGGCCCCCCCATCTCCAAATCCAAAACGGGGGTGACCTTTACCTCTGCCACCTTGGCAGCAGCAGGGGTGCTGTTGGCTTTGGGGTTTTTCTGGGCATTGCTTTTATTTTCTATGGGCTTCTGCACCTCATAGATCCGGGTAGCCTGTTCAATGACCCAGTCTAAAGATCTTTTCTCATGAAAATCCCTCACAAGCTGGGTCATGATATATTTGGGCAAGGCATGGAAAAATGTATTGACAAACTCTCTACTATCTGTGCGCACCCTTCTGGTGGTTTGCGCAAAAGCACGCTTTAACTCCTGCACAAATTCTCGTGGGGCCTGATCCTCCCCACATTGCAAATTGTAGGCCGCCTTGCGAGCCTCTTGAGGATTTCTGTGAACAGAAAAATGTTTCAGGATGGCCGCCTTATATGTGGACCATCTTAAATGATTTTGGTCCTCCAGCCCCGCAAAGAAACTGGAGTATTCCGGGGAGAATGTCCACTTTACATATTGAATACAGCTTTGGCTGTCCTTCAAATGGAAAGTCTCCATCATTTGTTCAAACAACTCTAAGTGCTCCCAAACAGAATACTTAGCGTTCTTATGGTAAGGCGTGATGACGCTCCTGATCGCCTTAATCTGCTTTAAGGGGTCCTTAAGCAAGGCCCTTTTTGCCTTATTGGCCTTTTTGGTTCGGGTAACCCTTGTCCATTCTTCCTCGGACTCAGAGGCACTGCTCCCAGAGGTTCCCGTCTGTTCTTCCAGGTTTTCCCGGATTCTGCGAGCCTGGGAATGGCTGGCAGAATGTGGGGACCTGGTCTCCTGTGTCCTGCGCAGTTCAGAGGAGTCTTCAGATTCCTCCTTGCTGCCAGGATTTGATGGGTACCCCCTCCACTGACCTAACTGGGCAGAGGTTTTCAGGATGCCCTTAATGGGCCTACTCTCCTGGGGTTCCCCACTGAACTGTATTGTACTTGGGTGCCCATACCCGGATGCCCACCCCTCCATTCCTGGATGGTACTGGCCTATGAGCCCCATGCTTCTGGCTGGATAGTAATCTGCCATCCCTGTGGCCCTGTGCTCATGTGCGCCAGGGGACATGGGGGTGGCAGAGTCCAGGGACTGAGAGGTATGAGGGCCTCTGGTACTAGGGCTCCTGAGGTTATGCTCCGGAGTTTCCATTTCCCAGCGAACCTCATCTCTATCCGCCCCTGCTCCCTGTTGCAATGCAAGAGCCTGCATTTGTGCCTTCAGTTCCTCAGTTAAGGCCTTACTCGACTCTATCAGTCTCTCCTGCATCGCTACCTGCTGTTGGAGCCTATCATTGTGCTGGCGGAGAGCTTCATTCTCTCTCTGTGTTTCCTGATTGGTCCTGGAGAACTGGGCCAGTCTTTGCTGCAGGAGGGTTACCTCCTGGGCAATGTCCCTATTGGCCTGCTCCTTTCTTGCTAGAGCATCCTCCACCCTTCTGGTGTGCTCTACCAAGTTCTGGTTTTCTTTTTGGAGGTCACCCAGCCCCTGGTGGGCCAGGTGATTTTCTTCCATTTTTCTTTTTAAATGGCAGACTTCCTGGCCTAAGGCGTCTCTTTCCTGACTAAGAGCCTGCATTTGTGCCGCCAGGTCGTCCCTTTGCCTTTGGAAGGCACCAGCTTTCTGGCGCTCCTGATCAAACTCTGCCTGGGTATCCAGGTCTTTCAGAATCAGTTTATTGCTCTCCTCCTTCACTCTATCTAGGTGGCCTTGCAGGGTGACTACCTGCTCAGCACATGCCCTATTGAAGTCTAGCTGTTGCTGCAGCTTTTTCTGGCTTTGCAGTAGGGAGTCCAAAC
Organism: Ambystoma mexicanum; assembly: GCF_040938575.1. Lineage (NCBI taxonomy): Eukaryota > Metazoa > Chordata > Amphibia > Caudata > Ambystomatidae > Ambystoma > Ambystoma mexicanum. The sequence continues at coordinate 92,878,184 of NC_090937.1, read as the reverse complement.
CTTCTTGGTGTTCCTTCTGCAAGGCCAGAAATCTGGTATCCTGTTCTGACTTTTCCTTTTGCAGCACATCCATATCCTCCTTCATTTTAGTGATGTACCGTCTGCTGTCATTTTCTGACTCCTGGCTCCTCTGCAGCCTCTGCTCAGAAGAGACCAGGTCAGATTGGACCTTCTCTAACACCATCTGTTGCCTATTTGCCAGATTTTGGCTTTCAGCACATCTATCCTGCATGTCTCCCATATATAGGTACAGGTATGCTGCTATCCTGGCAATCTTATTGTGTTCCTCTTTGGCTTTAGGAGCCATATATAGTTCACTCAGGGCCACATGTAAGGGACCCTGATCTCTATATATATCTGACCCTGTTTCAGTGACCTGTTGTGTGATGGCCTGCAACCACACATCCTGGCCCTGTTCGGTCCATTCACCTCTCACAAATAGCTTATGCAAGAGGTGCTCTCTGGCTATTTTCATGTCTACTAAGGTCGTCATTCTAGAGATTGGTCTCTGTCCTGACTTACAGAAGTTTGTATTTTATTTTTGCAGAACAGAACTTTTCTTGGAGTGTCCCTTTTGAGGAATGCTTCACAGCGTAATGCAGCGTGGTGATCCGACCGGATGTATGTATCCCGTCAGTTAGCACACTGTATTAAGCTGCACAAGTGGTAAATCTAACCCAACGTCTCGGCTCGAGCCCCCACTTTGTAAGAGGATTCAATTCAGCACTACAGCTAAGTCAACGCCTAGTCTAGAATACTGAATGAAAACCCTTATGGATATATCTTTAGGTCCAGTTCATGCGTTCTGGATGACTACCCCTATATAACACCCCTCTCTTGGAATCCCCCTGACCCCACTGAGCCAAGAAGTAGTTCTGTTTTGCAAGTTTAAAAGGTTTATTTGATAACTTAAACAATAGATATATATATGATACTTTATAATAAATTAATAATTGAATAGCACACTTAATCTGATATGATAAAGATCAACAACGGAGAATCTGGCACTAGCACACTTCTTATAATTACTAATGAGTTGACATGAAATGGATAAGGTAGCACACTGGTAAATAGGAACAAAAGTATAATGTGGTAGAGGATGCTTTATGTAAGCTCAGGTGGATGCAATATTCAATGAATGCAGTACAGAAAATACTCAATATGATTTCAACCAAACAATGTAATCACTTTTCTCTGGCTATTCACTCCCCCCCTCTTTATGCAATGCAAGGAAATGGGAGGAAAGCACACAGTTCTCAGAAATGCAATCAATGTAATCAGTTCAATCCAGCAAGCTTAGACAACAGAAAACAGATAGGAGTTTTGAAATCACAGGCCCAAATTGCTTTGATATGTGCTGGCAATGAATTAAAAAAATATGCTAAAATGCTTTTAATTCCCTTTTCAGAGGTTCAGGGTGAGTGGTATCTAGTTAATATTAGTCCAGGCTCACACTAGCAATGATGCAGGGATAGTTAGCAGGTTAAACGAATTTCTGGCAAATGGAAGGCAAGCAGCAGCAGTTTTTACATGTGAAGAAATTGCAAATCGCGGTAAAATTCGCGGATGCGTGTTCCGCGATTGCGGTAAAACTATAAGGGGTAGGAATGCGGTTCTTGGTGCGATTCAAAGCTACGATTCTAAGCTATCAGAGGAAAGTTACTGCGGAGATATGAGCGATTTAATAAAGGTCGTTTTTGGGTTTGCAAATTTCAAAAGCTCAAAATGACAAGTGCAGCTTGCAACTAGAAATGACAGGTGACAGCTAGGAGGCAGTTCTACTTAGGTTAAATAGATTGAATTAGATGAATTTAACTAAGAGATTGGTTCTACACAGTTCTGCTGGGTACTCACACTATATTTTTGAATTAAATGGGCCTCATCACGGATCTGGTCAGGGTTTTAGACTGGGCTCTGGTCACTCTCTCTGCTGGTCTGGGTCTCTCTGGTCTGGTCTCTTAGTACAGCACTGCTTTCTCTCTGGTCTGGTCTCTTAGTACAGCACTGCTTTCTCTCTGGTCTGGTCTCTTAGTTCTGGATAGATTGAAGTCTCTAGTTTGGCTTTCTGGAGGTTGATCGAGGTAAGTATGGATTTTTCCGGCAGAGCGTCCCGCTGCAGATGGATTTGGAAGGTCCCTATCTGTCCTGTCTGTCTGCTTTTATGTGTTTAGAATGTGGGTGTGTTCTAGCATCACTGACCCTACCTCTCTCTCAGCTTCTAATTGGTCAAACTTCCATTTGTCACTTGATTGGGGGAGCTAGGTTGGGTCAGAGTGATGTCATTTTACAGCCTGCAGAAAGTCCACTCCTCCTGTCAACTTACACACAAATCTAGATTTGAAACAAATACATATTTGCAGAGGTACATATTGTTTTAAAATCATATGCACCCATCATGCATTACAGGAGGTATCCCCTGTTCAAACTCTGCTCTTCCTGGGAGCTTGCATTCAGAACTGGCACATATTTCACTTTTTAACTGATTTTGCAATTTCTGACATGGACCCAACTTTACATACATGTGTGCAGGGAGTAGGGACATTAACTGATGAAGTTTCAGATTTTTAACATGCATACATTTAGAGTTATATCCACTTTTCCGCTGACACCCCCCTGAACACGCCACCGGGTCGAAAAACCTCTTAAAATGTGGGCAGAAAAATCACAAGAATTATGGTGTCATTTATAAAATTTTCACATGTCCGCTCTATGAGTTATTCATCTTTTTAAAGTTATGTTCTGGCTCCAAAGGGGTGTGGTTTCCCAGGTCACATGGTATAGAAACCAGTCTTTCCAGTTTCTGCCAAGCCAGCTTGCTCTCACAGGCAGTGCCCCTCCCAGCTCTTGCCAAGAGGAAGCTACATTTTACGACTGCGGTAATAAAAACCTTTGCCTGAGTGAAGAGGGCTTTGTTCACTCTCCTGCAGAGCACAGCTAATTCAATTATCAGATAGATGGCATATCCTTAGTGTGGGCAGCAAAAGGAAGGTTGGCCTGGGAACACAGTGGTGACTCAAGTTTCACTGCTGATGGGGGTAGTTGCCAGGCAGAATCAAGTTCCTTAAGCCAGACTTTCAGCTACTGTCATGTTATTTGTTGCTTTTTAAATTAACTTGCAATTTTACACATGCAGCTAGAATGCTGATTCTTAGTGCAAAACTATGGCATTTAAACAATTGCAACCTATGTGACACTCAAAAGTAGGTCACTCAGTCAATTTAAACATTTAGATTTTAGTGTCTTTAAATCCAGTGCAACTTAAACTGCTGAAATCCACAGCGCAGCCAGTCTTGTTATAAACCTTGTCTTATGATCTTCATTTCCCAAATTTTGTTGGCACACAAAACTCCATTCTACCAAATGTCTGCTGGTGTTCAGTGAATATTTTGCACATATTGCAATGTTTGAAAATAGGCATTTTGACTTGCCTTCAGGGAAACAGAGTGGTTTTAAAACGCCGGCTTTTGGATAGTGGTGAGTACTGGTACTGCACCCATTTTTGGGATTTAAGAAATGAATTCCCCACAATTCTAGGTTGCATTTGGCAATCAGCATTGCCATTCCCAATGGTTTCAGACTACTGTGCGGGTAGTCCAATGGTGGTTTTAGGCAGCGTCCTTCTGTGCCCATAACATCGGCAAAAATGAGTGGCAGCCTATTCTTCATGCATTTCCCTGTGCATTTTCTGGGAAGCTCTGGCCATCATGATGTTTTCCATGTCAGTACTGCACAGTTTTGAGGTAGGGCTAGGATGCATGGGTAAATACATCCCACAACACCAACAGTCTCCTCCAAACATATTGTTAAAATGGATTTCTAAACTCTGACCTGATGGGCAGAAGTTTAGGAGGCCACCCTCGGTTTAGTCAAACAAGGGAACCTTCTGGACAAGCCAGACCAATCTAGGTAGCTTGGCAGGCGGTGAAGACTAAGTCTCATGAGTGGTGAGAGTGATCAGAAGCCCACAATGAGCACACAGAGCAACAAACCACAAATTATTTTTAGACAAGTGTATATGAAAAATATGTATACATTTATTATCACCCGGACCAAATAGACACAAGTAACTTTGGCAATGAGGAAAACAGTTATCGCACAAATCCTTAATCTATACAATATATATATATTTCTGAGGCTTGTGGAATCTGCTTAGATCACATGCTGTGCATAGGCCGACATCTAGTGGAAGCTGCTGAGTATTACAGTTTGTTTTCCGAAACTCGAAAATGGGCATCGACACAGGGTGTGACAGTAATACTATCCCTAGTGTGACATCCACTGTACCCATGATCTCTCACGCGTCTAGGACCCTCAGATTGTTTTTTCCGCCATACTGGTCGGAAGCATCCCGCAGAGTTCCTGGCCCTAGCCACAATTTTGCTAAAATATCTTAATATTTCCCCATTTCTCCACCCCAAAGTCGAGCCACCGAAGTTCGACACTCGACGTCGGCCCGGAGAAGGAATCAACCGTCGACAGCTGCATGACGGACTTGGGCTTCGGAAGGCCTCTGGCCTCGGCCCTGCAAGTAGGGAGAGTGGGGGGTGGCACATACTCTACACTCTTTAATATATAGGTACATTTTCTATATATTCCTACAATCATTAGCCCACTGCCACAAGGTGCGTATGGAGGGTACCCTTTTCCAATTTTGCCCCAAGTGCAACCGCAAGTACCCTTGGGTTGACCCACGCCACGTGCAACCTCTGCTTGCCGAGGGACCACCCCAAGGCGAACTGCAGAGCGTGTAGTAGGTTTAAACGGAAAACACTAAAGGACCGTTCGATCAAGCGTTGGGCCCAGCACGACAGGCGTCAAGAGGCCATGGCAGCAGAGGGCGCCTTCAGCGATGGCAGCGAAGCCGTGCTTTCGGCCGGCGAGGGTAACGTGGCGTCGAGAGACAGCCAAACGCAAGTCCCCGACCTCGGAAGGTCGTCCGGCAGGACGGCTCTGGGAAAAACACCCGGCGACACAAGCGCTACCCACACCACTTCCACCAAACATAAGTCCCACCGAGACTCGACGCGCATGTCGAGTTCTCGGAAAGAGGCACACAGAGAACGGTCCACCGAATCGGTGTCCTCTGGGCGTTCTCGATCTAGATCGCCGCATGACTCCAGGCAGCCATCCACTGTTGCCAAGAGTGCCTCGCTCCCTAAGGTAACGGAGGTTCGATCGTCGGAAGACGAAGCCGACCTCTCTCCCCAGGCCGCACTCCAGGAGTCGGCGTCAGCAGACCGCTTAACGGCTGTTCCTGAGTCCCAACCGCCACACTCTAGAGATAGGGACACTACCCCAGAACCTCGACGCCAGACGTCGAAAGGCTCCGAAGGGGCGAATAAACAGGGAAAACACTCTTCCACCCACGGCAAGGGGAGGAGGGAAAACAACACAAGAAGCATTCTCAGTCTTCTGTCATTTTAAAGACCCCTGCACAAACACATAGGTCCAGTCAGGATAAAACAGGGAAACTCTCCCAGGAAAGAGTCATTCCCAGCGCAAAGGAATGGTCTAGTGACGACATAGACAGAGTTATGTCTAGGATGTCGTCTTTGGCAGACTTCTATGCCAAGAATCCTGAACACTTCCTCTCATATACCCCTGACGGGGCTTCACCCTCAGGTTCTAGGGACCCGATACCCCCATGTAAGAAGTCCTGGGTTGAAGCACCAACACGGTCTTCGGACCCTTTCTGTATACAGCCCTACTCTCAATATAATGAGGATCCACCCTTTATTGAGGATCCTGATTTGGGCATGTTGGGAGACCAATCTGGGACGGGTTACTATGGGGATGATGAGGACCAAGAGGAGGAAGAGGACGACCCAGAAACCTACAGGGTAGATTCCCCAGTAGACTAAGATCCCCCGGTTACCGACTCCCCGACGACAACCAACCACTCCTGAATGAAGTTCTGTCCAGAGCGGCAGAACATTTCCACATTGACACCCAGGGAGCACAGGAAGAGAGAGACTTTGCCGAAGAATTAGTGGGAGAAAGGAGACCTGTTTCCCAGGCCATCCCTATCCTTAAATCGATACAAAGGAGGATAGACCCTTCCCTTGTAAATCCCAACCTCACCAGGGCGGTAAACCCCAGGATAGAGAAACTTTTCAGGGCAGCCCAATGAGACCCGCTGTACATATGGGGGCAACTGAAACTGGACTCCCTGGTAGTTACGAACACACAAAAGAGGGCGGGAACACCCCTGTCATCGTCCGAAGCTCCTCCTGACAAGGAGAGCAAGAAGATTTATGGCTTGGGTAGGAAAGTAGCCTCCACTTCTGCCTACCAGGCAAGGATCACCAGCTCCTCCAAACTCTAATGCTGCAGGAGCCAGGCCTGCAAGTTCAGCGACTTCGGGTCGTGATGGAGGATGGCGCCTCCTTCCCTGGAGAGAAGATCCGCGTCCACTGGCAGCTTGATTGACGGGGACGCTGACAAGTCCAGAAGGTCCGGGAACCATATCTGCCTCGGGCACGCAGGTGCGACGAGGATCATCCTGCACCGTGACCTCTTGAACTGGTTGATGAGCCGGATCAGCAATGGCAATGGAGGGAACGCGTATAGAAACAGGCCCTCCCAGGGGAATGAGAAAGCATCGCCCATGCTCCTCGGCTGGGGAAACCTGCTGGCGAACCTCCGGCACTTGGAGTTCGTCGGCGTCACGAACAGATCGATCTGGGGTGTGCCCCACCGTCGGAAGAGGCGGTCCACTAGATCTTGTCGTAGTTCCCACTCGTGGCACGAGCACAGCTCCCTGCTGAGTGAGTCAGCAATGGTGTTTTTTATCCCTGCCAGATGAAACGGCACCAGAAACATCCTTTGGGTGACAGCCCAATGCCACAGATCCTGCGCCTCCCTGGACAGGGCTGGGGACCTGGTTCCGCCCTGTTTCCTGATGTAGAACATGGTGGTGGTGTTGTCGGTGAAGATCCTCACCACCTTGCCCTTGAGGGACGGAAGGAAGGACCTGAGGGCCCAAAACACTGCACAGAGCTCCAGGACGTTGATATGGAGGGCCTTCTCCGTCGGGAGCCAAAGGCCTCTCGCGTGCAGATTCTCGGTGTGCGCTCCCCACCCTTCCAGGGAGGCATCCGTGGTCACTGTCTCCTGGTGGCCGGGGGTCTGGAAGTCCATGCCCGCCGTCAGATGTGCGCGGGTGCCCCACCACCGGATCGCTCATCGGAAACTCTCGTCGAGTGTGATCCTCTCCTCGAAGCCGCCCGTCGTCTGGATCCAGCGCACGTCCAGGAACTCCTGCAACGGGCGCATCCGGAGCCTGCAGAGGGGGATGAGGTAAATGCAAGAAGACATCATTCCGAGGAGAGACTTGATGGACCTCACTCTGGTCGCGTCCGCAAACAGCATCTGCTGCACCTTGCCCAGAATGGCCCTCGTCCTTTCCTCCGACGGGGAGGCCAGAAGCGACACTGTGTCGAGCTTTTCTCCCAGAAACAGTGCGTCTTGCGCGGGCACCAGGTGGGACTTGGCGTAGTTTACGGAGAATCCCAGGTCCGTGAGAAGTTGGACGGTCCTTGCCGTATGATCCACGGCGAGCTCCCTCGTCTTGGCTCGGATGAGCCAGTTGTCCAGGTAGGGGTAGGCGTGGATCCCCTCTCGGCGCAGCTGCGCCGCCACGGGTGCGAGGCACTTGATGAACACCCTGGGTGCCGACCTTAGTCCGAAGGGAAGGGCTCTGAACTGATAGTGACGCCCTTGGACCACGAACCTGAGAAACTTTCGGTGTCCCTTTAGGATGGGAATATGGAAGGAGGCATCCTCCAAATCCAACGACAACAGGAAATCGCCCTCCTCCAGCTGACCCAGGACGTGTTGGAGGGTGACCATCCGGAACTTCTGTGCCTTGATGAATTTGTTCAGTCGTCGTAGGTCCAGGATGGGACGCCATCCTCCCGTCTTCTTCTTCACGAGGAAGTATCTTGAGTAAACTCCGGAGCCCCGAAGCCTCTTTGGGATGAGCTTGATGGCGCCCTTCCTGAGCATCGCCTTTACCTCCAAGAGAAGTTGAGGGACGTGAAGTTCTTTCCTGGCCACAGGGGGGACGCGCGGGCACCTTCTTTGAAACTCGAGCGCGTGACCCTGGGCTAGGGCGTCCAGCACCCAACGGTCGGTGGAGATGGACTCCCACACGCTGACGGAGCTCGCCAGCCGGCCTCCCACCGGGGTGCTTCGGTGGGGGCCCGACCCCACGGCCGGTTCAGTCCTGCTTCGATGAGGCTTTGCCGCCTTGACCTCCTTGGCGACGACGGCGGGGTCCGCCTGACTTGCCTCGTCCCCTGTAAGCTGCCTGCGACGACCAACGGGCCGCTTGACCGTAGGTGGAAAATCCGCCGCCGGAACCTTTGGAGGCACCCTTGCCTCTGCCGCTCCGAAAGGGCGGCCGCCGTTGCTGGAGAACCCCAAAAGCCCGGGCCGTCTCCGTGTCTGCTTTGATGGCTTGAAGGGAATCGTCCACTGTTTTCCCAAACAGGTTGTTTCCATCGAACGGCATGTCGAAGACTCTGGTCTGCACGTCTTGACGGAAGTCAGTAGCCTTGAGCCATCCACGCCGCCTAAGGCACACGCCGTTTCCCAACTGGCGAAATCCAGTGTCGGCGATGTCCGTCGCAATCGTAATGCCGTGGTCCGACGCCACCTCACCTTCCTGCAAGATCTCTAGGGCATCCGCCCTCTTGTCATCTGGTAGGAAGTCCAGCAGGGGGGCCAGTTTGTACCACAGCTCCCTGTCGTAGCGGGCTACGATAGCCAAGGCGTTGGCCGCCTTAATCGTCGTCGCTGCAGACGAGATGACCCTGCGTCCCATTGTATCCAATTTCTTTCCCTTGCCGTCCGGCGGGGAAGTCGACGTGGAGGCCGCACCCCCCCCGCTTTCTTCCTGGCCACCGCGGAGACGACGGAGGCACAAGGGGGCCGCGTCCGGGACCCTGTACTTCTTCTCGTACCGATCCCTTCTAGCCGGCGTCGTGGTTGGGTTCTTGAGAAGGGCGAGACCCTCATCCCAAATATCGTCCAGTAGAGGCACGGAGAGGACCATCTTCCTCTTGGCCTCGCGCCGTTGATAAAGGAAACCTTCCTTCTTCTTCTCCTCCGGGCAGAGCTGGAAGAGCTCGGATGCCCTGGCGATCATGGAGTGAAACGATCCAATCTCGTCGGGCGGGGAAGCCCGGGTGGGAGGTGACGACGGCAGATCCTCGTCGTAAACCTCGTCGTCCGTACCCGTTGCGGCCGTGTCAGTCCCCGTATCATCCCACGAGTCGTGGACAGGGAGGAGGGCTGAACAGGGCGCGATGGCTGAAAAGGAGGTGGAGGGTGAATCCTTCTTCTCTTAGGGGGAGGGCTCCCAGAAGGGCCTGGCTCCGGGTCCCCCGTCGGGAGCGGTTCCTCCGCTGGTGGTAACGGCAGTCTCATCCTTATCTCCGAGCATAAGGACTGTATAGCCAACAAAATGGCCGCCGACTTGTCTTGCGGCGCTGGTTGAGGGGAGTCCGACGGGCGGTCAGGGGCCCCGTCGGCACCCTTGACGATATCGTCGTCTCCTACGTCGGGATCCCTCCCGACGGGCTGGTCTTCTTCCACGCCAACGCCGTGGCTTAAGACCTCGATCAGCTCTTCCTCAGAGGTTGAGGCCGAATCCACGACGACCTCCTGCCCCCCCTTTTTGTTCTCCGTCGGAGGTTTCACGGGGGTCCTGTCGATGGGCATAAAAGAGGACTCCCTCCGCGATGGCAGGGAGACTCTGAGCCCCGAGGTCGCCACCACTGGTGTAGCCTCCACAGGCTGAGCCAGGGCCGCCGCGACTGTCTCGATAGAGGCCTTGGCCGGATGGATTAAGGCTTTCACCACCTTAGGTGCGCTCACCGCCTTCTCCTTGGGGGGGGGGGACACTGCCTCGCTCTCCCTCCGATGGGGCCTTCGAGCTCGACCGGGGCCTCTCCAGGAGCTTCGCCGGGTGCTCGGCCTTCCTCTTACCCGAACCAGAGCGTTGGCTCGTGGTTGATGGTGCCGGGGAGGATGCGCCCTGCCTGGCGCCCGTAGAGCCCGACCGTTCGGCGCTCCCGGTGCCAGCGGACTCGCAGTGCTTGGCCTTGTGTTGGACCCCCGTCGCCGGGGCGTCCTCAAAGGTCTTAGAAGACCGCTCGGATTTCTTCCTCTTCTTCTCGCCTGACGGGCTCTTCCCTTCCAGCCAGACGTTGATGGCGGTCCTTCATGGTCCGCTCCGACATATTGCCCCAAAATGCACAGTCCTTCTCCACGTGCGTCTTGTCCTCATGTAGGCAATAAAGACAAAAGGAGTGTTCGTCCTCCTTAAAGACATTCTGAAGCTGGCATCCAGGGCAGACCCTGAACAGCTTTCCAGGCGTCAAGCTTCCCTTCTCCTGGGCCATGTCCGAGATGGGCCTGAGAAACTTCTGGAGTCCTCCAAAAGCGTAGCTCGACGAAATCTTCACCCTTGAGGGGCGTAGACGAATCCAACACGGGTCCCCGTTGATCGGATGAAGAATCGGTGGAGCTTGAGGCTCTTTTTGACCGAAAAAATCGAAGTTTTTGAGAAAAAACGTGAAAAAATAGCACTAACGCTCGAGAGCAATAGCACGAGGATCCCAACACTTGAACGTGCGGTAAAAATCTGAAGATGGCTGCCAGAGGCGGGGCTTAGGTAGAGGGCAGTCATTGGCTGTGGTCAGTATGACGCAGAATTCAGTGATTGGTTACTACTACGAAAGACAGATCAGAAACGAAACTGATACTGGTTTTTTCTTTACCGAGGATTCCTAGCCTGACGACGGGGAATATTCATGAGCATGTGAATCCATGCCAGACCCATGCTGGAGAATAACAGTTACAGGTAAGTAACTTGTTCCTTACGCCAATTTGGGTTCAAACCCGAAACACAAGCATCATTAATAGACAAACCGGTGGAGACAGATCTACTGTTTGGGAAGGCGGTAGAGGACGCCCTGAAAAATGCCAAGGATGAGTACGAGACTCTCAAATCCCTAGGCCAATTAACCAACAAACCCCCAAATCAAAGAGGGAATGGCAATTTTCGTCGCCCACGCGGACAAAATTCCCAGAGAGGAACAAAATATTCCCATGGGCAGGGTTCACCATGCAACAACAACAACCAGCAGTCTACCCAGAGTTATGGCAGGGGTAATAAGAAAGGATGTGGTAAGGGTAGAGGCAGCCCCAGTAGAGGCGGCGGCACGCCTCCACCAAAACAGTGACGTTCCGTTCAGGGTCCCTTCTCACGCATCCCCAGTAGGGGGACACATTACCAACTTCACCCAAGCTTGGGAAGGGATCACATCAGACAGATGGGCGCTGTCCACAGTGCCCGCAGGATACTGCATAGAACTGTTAGAGCATCCCCGAAACCATCCGCCACGTCAAAAAGTACACTCATTAGACCACCAGAAGATCCTCCTCGAAGAGATCGCCAATCTTCTAGCAAAGGACGCAATAGAACTCGTCCAGGGACACCACGTAAACAAGGGTATTTATTCAACTTACTTCCTTGTGCCAAAAAAAAAAGATTTGACAATGCGCCCAGTATTGACTTAAGGCCTGCAAACAAGTATGTCAAGCACCAGAAATTTCGCAAGACTACTCTCCAAGAGGTAATCCCCCTCCTAAAAAAGGGGGATTACATGGCAACAATGGACACGAAAGATGCATATTTTCATATTTCCATGTTCCCAGCGCACAAAAGATACTTGCGCTTCAAGGTGGACAGTCAGCACTACCAGTTCAAGCTACTGCCCTTCGGGATAGCCTCGGCTCCAAGGGTATTCACCAAGGTACTGGCGGTGGCGGCGGCATACCTACGCAGGGAGGCAATCCCAGTGTACCCTTATCTGGACGACTGGCTCATCACGGGGGAGACCCCAGTAATTTGCAGAACAAACATTCAAAGAACGATCGACCTCCTCTTCGATTAGGTTTCTCCATAAACGAGAAAAAGTCAAGTCTGGTGCCAAGCACCTCCAAACAGTTCCTAGGAGCTGTCCTAAACACACAAGAGGGGTTGGCCTTTCCATCAGAGGAAAGAATTTGGAGTATACTGCTGCAAATTCCGCAATATCAGGCCGGTCGCCAGATAACAGTACGCAAAGCAATGCGTTTGCTGGGCATGATGGTGTCCTGTATTTACCTGGTCCACCACGCGCGCCTGCGCATGCATCCCATGCAAGAATTGGTTGGCAAAACAGTGGTCTCAGGCAAGTGGTCAGTGGGACGATCTAGTGCTCATTTCGCCAACACTTGTACAAAGTCTTCACTGGTGGACAAGGGGAACCCCTTTTACGATCCCGAAATACAGGCGGTAGTCACAACGGACGCATGCCTGTCAGGGTGGGGAGCTCACCATCTCCACCACAGAGCTCAGGGTCTCTGGTCTCACTCAGTGGCCAAGAATCATATCAACCTGCTAGAACTTCTGGCAGTATTCAGAGCGCTTCAAGTGTTCAAGCCCTACCTGTTGAACCTGTCAGTGCAGATCCGGATGGACAGCACTACAGCCATGTTTTACCTGAACAAGTGAGGAGGGACTTGTTCGCTAAATCTGTCCAAGCTTGCCCAGAAAATTTGGATATGGGCACTCGGACGGAACATCTTCCTGTCATCTCAACATGTTCCAGGGGATCTCAATTCTCTGGCAGATGCTTTGAATGAATGGTGTCTACACAGAGAAATCGTAGAAAATATCTTCTCTCAGTGGGGTTTCCCCACTATAGACCTATTCGCCACAAGCGAAAACAGACAGTGCCCAGGATTCGCATCCAGGTTCCCCCAAGCAGACTCCCAGGGGAACGCCCTGTGGATGAACTGGTCAGGGATGTTTGCATATGCTTTTCCATCAACACCTCTCACCAGGAAGGTGGTCAACAAGATTAACAGAGAATCAATGACGCTCGTCCTGGTTGCTCCCATGTGGGAGAGACAACCGTGGTTCCCACACTTACGTAGACTAGCGGTGTGCGAACCCATCAAACTCCCGGGCTGGTACAACCTACTGTCCCAGCACCAGGGTCAGAAAGTGCATCCTCAACCCAACTCGAACCTGGCAGCATTGCTCCTGAGGTCATAGAGTTTGGACATCTCAATTTGCCGCAGAGATGTATGGACATCCTAAGAGAGTCGAGGAAGCCAAACATGAGGCACTGCTACAAATGGAGAAGATTCGTTATCTGGTGCCAGAATAAGCAAATCAACCCTGTTGATTGCACTCCTTACACTATTGTCACATACATGCTCCACCTGCTGGACGCAGGATTGGTTTTTAACTCAATAGAGGTACACCTAGCAGCTCTGTCAGCATACACTACCTTCCATACCAAGGTGTCATGGTGGAAAGTACCAGTGGTTAAAGCCTTCAAGGAAGGAGTAAAGAGACTTCACCCTCCAATTTCAAACCCACCACCAGGATGGGACCTTAACGTGGTGCTAGCTAAACTCATTGGCCCCCCATTCGAGCCCATGCATAAAAGCAGTCTCAAACACCTGACATATAAGACAGCCTTCTTAGTAGCAATTACATCAATAAGAAGGGTCAGTGAAATTCAGGCTCTGTCAGTGCAGTATCCTTTCTTTACAGTTCATAAAGATAAAGTGGTTTTACGTACACATCCTAGGTTCACACCTAAGTTTATTTCTAAATTCCACGTGAACCAGTCCATCGAGCTTCCGGCTTTCTTCCAAGACCCACAAAGCTTGGCTGAGGTGAAACTACACACTCTAGATGTGCGTAGGGCGGTCCTATACTATGTAAACACAACCAGACCGCTAAGGAAAACAGACCAACTGTTTGTCTCCGTAGCTACAGGCAAAGAGGGAGATTGCGTCTCTAAAGGTGCCATCTCTAAGTGGATTGTTAACTGTATCCAGCTGTGTTACTCCCTTTCTAAAAAAACGTTGTCTTTCACGCCAAGAGCCCACTCTACAAGAGGCATTGGGGCCACTCTGGCTTTCATTGGAAATGTACCCCTTGACACCATTTGCAAAGCAGCTACTTGGAGCTCTATTCACACCTTTACTCAGCACTACTGCATTGACACCCATTCTAAGACAGATACTGAAGTGGGACAAGCGGTTCTAAGACATTTATTTGCTCATGACCCTTCTCACATCCCACCTCCTTCTTCTGACACTGCTCGCTAATCTATGCACAGCATGTGATCTAAGCAGATTCCACAAGCCTCAGAAGGGATACATTACTCACCGTAATCGTATTTATGATGCTTGTATCTGCTTAGATTCACATGCGACCCACCCTTCCTCCCCTCTGAGAGAAGGCGCATGAATGCTTGTAGTCTTATCTATCTATCTATCTGCTTGGATTATCTGTACTCAAGCTACTCCTCATGCTACCTCATGTCAGAAAAAATACAATCTGAGGGTCCTAGATGCGTGAGGCATCATGGGTACAGTGGACGTCACACTAGGGATAGTATTACTGGCACGCACTGTGTCGACGCCCATTTTCGAGTTTCTAAAAACAAACTGTAATACTCTGCAGCTTCCACTAGATGTCGGCCTATGCACAGCATTGAATCTAAGCAGATACAAGCATCGGAAATACGATTACGGTGAGTAATGTATCCCATATATATATGTACAACACATTTCCTAATGCAATTCAGCTACAAGATATAACCACAACCTGAAGTTCGTACACAAGTGGCATTAGGTAATTCTTCAGAGTTTGTTCCCTAACTTTCGAGTCCAACCCTAACAAGTGGGAAGCTTTATGCTCAACAGTACAGTTGTGCGTAAAAACACACGATCGCACAGATGAACAAAAAGCGGGCCTTCTTGCAGGGCCTTTAGCAAGTCAGGAAGGGGGTTGAGGTGATGAAGAATTGGTTCTCACTATTCCAGTAGGCCTAGCCGTTGGCGGCAAAGCAGTGTTCAAAAGGGGAGAATAGCTAGGGAGCGCAGGCTAACCCAGCCAAGTTCAAATACCTTTAAGGGATACTCATGCGTAAAAAAGGATCAGCTGTGCCAAGAGGCCACCTGTAAGTGATGCAAATACCGACCCTCGGCACAGTCTGGACCAAACTTTGCCAGTTTAGTTAAGTTTGCTAGTAGGTTCGAGTCCTGCAGTTTCGCCTCACTCTGGCTCTCAGCAGTTGCAGGGGAGAACGATCATTTGTGATGGGACAGTTGCCCTTTCTCAGCTACCACGAGGTAGTGACGCAGGAATCGTAGATGCGGGCAGCGTTACGCACTCTTTTTATTCGGGGCCCAGAGGAGCGAGGCCTGCGAAATTTGGTGGGAGAATGCATGGGACCACAAGAAAGCAAGGTCTCGGGTCTGCACTCCAGACGACGGCGGTGCTGCGGATTACCCTAAGGTAGAGCTGGACAATTCGCTGAATGGCCCAGGAACACTTCCGAAGGGGCTTGTTTGCCGGGTAAGCAGGGGGCGCCGAGAGTAGTTGTTTCCACTACTCCAAAGGGGCGAAACGCCTTTGCAAGCTTCCTTGATCCAAGAAGAAAGCATGGGTCTGACGGGACAGCAGAGGGCCAAGCGTGCCAAAACCTTCCCAAGCATCTCCAGTGGTTCACAAGTCTGTTTCTTCATGTAGGAGACTTGGCTCCTACTGTAGTTAGGTGAGAACACAGGTGTTCGACCTGGAATGGCTGCAGAGCCCCTTCTCTTATTCAAGATTAGTTTCGCGCCAAAATCAAGGTCTTCCCATAGAAGATCTGCTCTCTTGCAGGCATCCCAGATGTGGACCAATCACGGCTCACAGTGGTCTCAGTCATTCAGGCACTCCAGCCATCCTGGCACAAGTAGTGTGGATTGGGACTAGACAGTCCCAGCCCTCTTCCTGGGTACACATACATGACAGGCAGAAGCCCGCAGAAGAGATCGGTTTTCGCAGGAGGCTGCATGCCCAAATAAGGAAAACCCGGGTTACTCGACCTGGGTGAAGGCAAGGGACAAAATGGCCATTGTGGTTCGGCATTTTCAGACCTGGCCACAGTCTTGAGCCAAACATAGTAAAAACGCTTTAACTCAGTAAAAAGAAGTAAAACATTATGAAAAGTAACTGCTGGCACTAGTTCGTCCCAGGCACACTTGTGCAATCAGCAAAAAATACTTCGAGGTTATCTAGGGCCATAAAACAAAAAGTGACCCCAGCGCACAGTACTAGAAGTGCATTGTGCACTGTTAAAAAGTTGCCAAGAAATGGCAACTTAGTCAAAGACTAAGGGAACCATAGTTTCCCAGTACTGAGGAACGTGTCAGTTTCCCCAACAAGTGAGCAAAAGCCCTGGGGAGTTCAGCCGAAGGCTGTGGTCCACTGAAAAAGTCAGGATAGGAAAGGCAAACGTTTGGGGGTCCATAAATGTAGGGAAAATTGTACATAGATGAAATCTTTCCTAACACCTACCAATCCGGGTTAGACCCAGATGCAGTACAGAGACGGCAACCATACAGGTGGTCGATGATGCCCTCAACATCCTTGACGACGGCCACCCCTGTCTCCTGGTTCTACTCGACCTCTCTGCCACCTTCGACACAATATACCACCAGGTGCTCATGGACACCCTACATCAGCGCATGCGGATCAGCAACCTTGTCCTATGCTAGTTCAAGACCTATGGCGCCAACCTCCAGCCTCTAGTTTGCGAATGCTAACCATCACCTGTAGAGTCCCGCAGGGTTCCATCCTCTCCCTAGTGATCTTCAATCTATACATGGAGCTGCTGGGAGCCTTCCTAGCCAACCACAACATCCACATCCACCAATACGCCGACGACACACAGCTATACCTCAAGATCAAGTCCATCAAGGACATCCACAGGCTCAAAACCTGCCTCTCAATGATCCAGTCTTGGATGTCCAGTGCATACTTGAAGCTCAACCCCTTCAAGACAGAATTCCTACTCCTCACCGACAACACTGAACACCCAGACATACAGACCTGGCTATCAACGGAATCAGCCAAATGACGAAATTAAATGACCGAATGTGTAATTTGGCCAAATTTCAGCCGTTCGAAAATTATGAACAGACGAAAAGTTCATCCAGATCACGCATTCGGTTCTGGGGGCTGCAGTGGTGTCACCCGTTCCCTTGCTCACTATATTGTGAGCAGGTGTTGCAGGGGTGTCCCCCGCAGCCACCCCCCCCAAACAAGAACCTGTGGCGCCTGTTCCGATCACAGAAGTGAAAGGGAACAGGTGTCGCAGGGACACAAGGTAAGTGGGGGTTCAGGTGTGGGAAGGGGCCAAGTTGTAAATGTTCAGGGGAGAAAAGACAGAAGATTATTTTCGGAAAAATTATCTTCAGTCTTTTCTCACTCGAACATTTCGATTGCGGCTTCCAACCCCAATCCGCTATCAACCATGAACCCTGGGGGCTTCACACCCGAGCTCACATCCTGCGCCAAGTCCTGCAGGTTCCACATCGACAAACACCTCTCCTTCAAGACACACAGGTAACTCGGACAGTTTGGTATCCGCTCTCCCTCCTATCGGAAGTCAAGCCCTTCCTCACTCCAGACAGCTTTGGATCCCACTGTTTAAGCACTGCTCCTATCCCACCAGGATGGGGGCAATGCCCTCTTTGAAGGCCTCCCGTCGTCCTTCTTTGTGACCCTCAAAAGTGCCCTACACGCACCCGCTTGCCTATTCGGGGATCTATACAGATACGACCACAGCACCATGGCCCTCATCGACCTTCATTTGCTCCCACTGCACGAATAAATCATTTTCAAGTCTTGCTGCATCTTCTATGAGACAGTCACCCTCACGTCACCCAGCTACCTCACTGAGAAACTTCTCATCTCTGGTGAATAGCGCACAACCAGAAGCCAGGACACGTTCAGACTTAAAATACGCTGCTGCAAAAAGGAGAGGAGGAGAGGACAAGAAAACAAGACTTCTCTGCGTACGCCGCACACTATGGAACCTCCTTGCCGTCAGCATCAGACTCACCCCCACGCTCCTACAATTCGTAAAGGAACTCAAGACCCGCCTCTTCAATGCGTCTCTCCTCCTCAACAACTAGACCATCACGCCGCACTCCGTTGTGCCTCTTTATTGTTGTATAACTCGGTAAAGCGCTCTGTTGATTCTCGAAGCGAGGTCCACCGCCAATAAATACCATAATAATAATGATGCATTCACTCTGGTAAAGAGGGGGGGAATGGAGGTCCGGGGGTGTGTGTGTTTGTGTGTGTGTGTGTGTGTGTGTGCACACACACACACAAACACACACACACTCACTTCCTTTGTTTTTCCTGAATCCGGGGCATCGAACACATTCTGTCACTTTTTTCTACTTTCCATCTCTTCTTCCCCACCTTCTCGAAGATCACATCAGTTAGGTTCTACAAATAATCTGAGCATCAAATGCCAGTGACAAAACTACACCCGGAATATAGGTGATGGAATATAGGTGGTCCCTTGCCATGACTGCTCTTCTGCCCAAGTGTGCATTGGCACTTACAGGAAAATTAAAAGGGAACGATTGGCTAAGATGTTTTTGTAAATAAAAAAAAATGGTTGACAAGGTGAAGGGGTATTGATATAGCTGCATGAACATCAGACTCTGTTAGTTAATGGAGTGGCATGCTGCAACCTCTCTGGAGCTGATGGACTATGCCCAGCATTGGCAATGGCACCCCTGTAGCCCCTCACCCCCATACAAACGCAGAAGCCTGACATAATTGCTAATGAGGTGATTAGGGCCTGCCAGGTGCCCAGGCATGCATTGTTCAGAAAATTTGCAATTCACTTTCCAGAATCCTCTCGCTGATCACGACACTATTGAGAAGACAGTCTGAACACGTGTTGCCTGCTGCATATATTACCAGGTTATTTTTTGGGCCTGTAGAATACCAGTGTAGAGTACCCGCCACACCCCACCAAAGTTATTATCTCCTGGCCTGTATTTTACAGCTTTAGAGGATTGATGACTTGGCCTTTTCAGGGGTAATTAAAACTGTAGCCAGGCAACTTCATAAGGAAGAAGTTGCCACTAATATATTGCGATATAGCGACAGAGATTTTAGAGCCACATTAAATCTCATCCCATTTAATAAGACTTTCCTGAATCTGTTCTAATGATAGTCAAGAACCCATCCTGGGTTCACACGAACAGTTAGTAGAAGGTGCCCAAGAAAATAGGCTAGCCAATGGAAAACCAAAATAACTTGGGACACTTGCCTTCCCCGGATAGACTGCACTTTGAGGCGTCTCCCGCTAAGTCTAGACCAAAAATTGGAAAGCCAAGTTGGCCATCACATTCAACTTTATTTTCCATTGCTTCCCATAAGCGTGGTGACAGTCCTATTTAGGGAAAGAGGGGAGGGTAGCAAGATACTGCGGCATACAGAAGAAGCCACCCGCTACCTAATGCAGCCCCTGCAGGTGGTATACAGGGTATCCTCCAGAGACCCTTCATGCTTACGATCCAGGTAGGCTTTAGAAGAGTATCTCCACCACAACTCCAATATCAAATGAAGACCCTCTCCAATTCCTTCAGTGGAACTCCACTTCAGATTCTGAAGAACATGGGGAGGGGTATCCAAGACAGGTGTAGTGGAGTCAGGACTTTCCCAAATAGGACTTCCACCACTCCATTTGGTGGCATGACAAGCCACCTCACAACTGCAATATCCAGCAGCGTGTTGTGCCGTCACCTTAAGAGGAACCATCAGCCAAACTCCCCATGTAAGGGGTGAGGTTCACCAACCCAAGAGATGGAAGGGAAGGAAAGTGTACCTCTCCAAACTGAGCCAGAACAGTAGAGTGGAAAACCGCCCCCACGCCCATTGAACTCCATGGCTTGCTCATACAAGACACTTATTTCTCATTATCACATAGAGGTAGTTATTCACCGCCTCTTAGCCAATCGGAATGTTTAGAGTGCAGGCAATAACTACTTGTATTGACTACATTCTGATTATTCGGTCTTCAGAAGCAGACAGGGAAACAACAATGTCATTTCCAGGCAAGATTTTTTTCAACAAGTGTCTCTCCCTCTCTGGGAGGACCTGTTTTTGCTGCAAAATGCTATTCACTGCACAAAAGAGAAAGCTAAAACATAGAAAAAAATGTGTTCCTTCCTTAAAGTGAAACCGTTTAATTTTACATGATACCTAATTCATGCTAATATTAAACCTGTCCCAGTTCAACCAAGTAGCAATTACAAATTTTAACTTATGAAGATAACCATGTTGTTTAAACACTACAAAATAAAACCACATTTATTGTACTCACTCTTAAAGTAATGTTTTATTTCAACATAAAAACTCCAAAACATAGATTACTACTACCACCAGGTGCTAATAGGCGTATAGACCTCAGGAGGCATCATTATCTCTTGGGGTGATAACCCTTCCCCAACTAATGACCCAGTGGCTTTGCAATGGACCATAACATGGTGGCGGGTCATTATACCACGATAATGATCTCAAACCCTATCTATAAAGCTATATGAAAGCCACACAGAAAACGCAAATTCAGGATTCATAAGGCACAGGGATGTAAACATATGGGCAACAACAATTCGAAAATCTTCATGCTTAAGTCATTTTACTGCATAGAAGGCAGAACACCGGGCAGAGAAGGAAAGCAGCTTCTCCACAAACTAATTATTCATGTTTATTGCTAAGTTCCAAGATGGCAGCACCCCTCTTAAAGGCCTCCCATCCGAGTTCTTAGTTGAGGGAGGGCGACATGGGACCTGAGGATTACTTCATCTGGGCTAAAGAACAAGGAGATCAAGACATACAGGGGAGCGTTAAACACCTGGTGGCTGTGAGTGACTCTTTTTTGGTGAGTTCAAGTTACTGAAGTTCTGAACTGTATTTGGTTAGACCAAGGAACCAGACTTGGACCTTACATCCCCATTAATAATATTTTGGTATAGCCCATCCTGACACTGATTCCTGTAGCTTTTCTCACTTAGGGTTTAGTTTGTAACAGTTCTCCCAACCCATATTCCGGGTGTTGCAGCCGAGAGATCGACTGACCACTCAAAACCAAAGTAAAAGGACAATGTGTTTTGTTAGTAATAACAGAACGTGTGGTACTGGCTTTTACTGCACCCACAGGGTTGGGATTCTTAGAGCAAATACAACATGGTGACCTTTTCCTCAGGATTGTTGTCTCAGTCCAGTTCTTCCCCTCTCTCTCCAAAATAGATCCATCTTGTTTGTGAGAAATCTGTAATTGACAGTATATGGGGTTTATAGTTCCCCATATTTCTTCCCTGGCTTTTTGTAGACTTTATTGGCTTGTCAAACGTCATTCGGTTTTCAGTGATTTGTCTGGACTTCTTGGATACCTGACCACCACCCAGGTGCCATGGATATTATGGGAAGTCAGGTGTCATGTTTTTGTAAGCATTAGACTCCAGGAATGTTAGGTTTCTTTCCCCTTCAACATTGGTGGTTGTTTGACTGATGGGCCATCTAGGCCCACAGGCACAACAGAAACCTTTCCAAAACGACATTGCTCTTTTCCAGATGGAGGGTTAGGGGCTCCATCCTGGCGTTTTCCTCTTGCTTTGCTCTCCTCCTCATATTCCTTTACTCTGCTTTTTTCTCCCCCTCAACTCTCTCCTCCTTGAATCTTCTCCCCTCTGCAATGTTTTCTGTACATCACCTTCTCCATGCACCTTCCATGTTCTATTACATGCTCTGTTCTAATCTTTTTTGTTCTCCTCTCCTAAGTCCCTTTCATTTAACCTTTCTCTTTTTCATTACTTTCTTAACCTCCTCCTGTCTCTCTCTGAACCACCTCCTTCATTTTCCTCTTGAGTCATTCTCCTTCTTCTGCTCTATTTATTTCCTTAACCACTGCATCAGTTTTTTCTTACATCTACCCCGATATTTTACACTTGTCACCACCTCCTTCCCATTTCTCCCTCTTATCTCCTTTTCAATGATTTATCTCTTCATTCTCTGCTCTTTTCTCTTCCCTTCCCCTCCGTTCTTCTCTCTCTCCTCCACTACCAATCTGCTCTCCCTCCACTTGCCTCCATCACTCTTCTCTTTCTTCCGCTACACCTCCACTATGCTCTTGCTCCTACTTAATTCATATTTATTTATTGAACATTTGTATGCCGCCTCTACAAAAAAAAGTGCTTCCAGGTGCCAAGGCAAGGGGTGGTGGAGGGGGGCTCGGGGGCAGACGAGAAATTAACAGCAATGGTCCTACTAGACCTTGTGGCATTTCGATCGTGCAAGTGAAGTATCAGGTAGTGGAAGGGAGAGGGCACCTGGGGCTGGGCAGGTGTAAGGGAGGCCCAGGAGGGCAAGTATTCGGGAAAGAAGGGATGGGGGTCAGCTAGTGCGAAGTGACAGGGTGGACCAGACTCAGTAGGCTAGTCGGGGAAGTGTGCCCGAGGGCAAGTGCAGATGGTGAAGGGGAAGAATGGTCTTTGTAGGGCCTGGCCCCAGTAAGACTTATAAGGGATAAAGGCAACCAGACATAAAGGCAAGTGGAACTAGCAGGGGGTGGGGGAGAGGGAAGGAGGAGGCGTAAAGGAAGGTCTTGAGAAGCTTCCGTAACTTAAGGAGATCCAGCTCAAGACAGAGTTATGCAGGGAGGCAATTCCAGAGGGAGGCTCCTGCCGAAGAGAGAGATCTTGCCCCCCCCCCCCCACTCACTGCTTGGAGAAACGTCTGACCTTCAGAGGGTTAGAGCTAGAAGACCGAAGGACTCTAGCAGGGAGGTATGTGGGGAGAGAGTTGGATGTAGCAAGGTCCCAGGAAGCCTTGTGGATGATGCAGAGGGTCTTGAATCTGATCCTTGCAAGCACAGGGAGCCAGTGGAGAGAGTTTAGGGCTGGAGAGATGCAGTCCCTGCCTGGGCTTGAGGCCAAGGATAGGTCTCGCAGTCCTATTCTGCATTAGTTGAAGAGGGCGGAGGGAGAAAATATGGAGGTTAAGGAAGAGGCTGTTACAGTAGTCCAACCTGGAGAGAACCAGGGCTCTGGAGATATTGAGTTTCTGGAGGAAGTTGAGGAAAGGGAAAATGGTGATGGTGGAAACGAGATTTCTTGACGGGGTTAGCGATATGAGGTGAGAAGGAGAGAGAGGAGTTGAAGATGACAACCAGGTTTTATGCCTCAAATGAGGGTGAGGGGAGGGTCTAAGGAGGGCGGCCAGAGAGTAGGAGGGAAGGAGGGGGCAGGAGCCCCAATGAGAAGGATCTCAGTCTTACTGGTATTAAGGCAGAGATCATTAACAGCACACCATGCCTGAATAGCAGTCATACAATGGGGAATTAGAGAGGAAGGAGAGGAGGAAAGCTGAAAGGAGAGCGCAGTGTCGTCAGCATAATATTGGAAATGAGGAGAGAAGGTGGAGATCAGGTGGGCAAGAGGGGCAAAGTAAATGTTGAAAAGCCACGGTGAGAGGATAGAGCCCTGACGGACGCCGCCGGAAGAGAGTGAGATAGAGGGGAGAAACGGGCCCAGTTGCACTTGGGAGGGCCTTTTCCTGAGGAAAGAGGTCAACCAATCCAGTGCCCGGTCTGTAATACCCAGAGTATCACAAAGCTGATTTATGATGGTGAAATGATTGACTGTGTGAAAGGCAGAGGACAGATCGAGGAGGATAAGAATGGAAGGAGAGTTAGAGTCGAGGTTTGAGAGCAAGTCATCACGGATGTTCAGGAGAGCAGTTTCCATGCCTCTGGCTGCTCTGAAGTAGTTGTGGAGTAATCCAATAGATTCAGTGTGATGGATTAGTTGGGAGATGACCAACTTCTCCAAGAGTTCACCCAAGAAGGGGGTAGTCGGGATACAGTGGTAGTTAGCCGAGCTGTAAGGGTCCACAAACTGCTTTTTTTAGGAGAGGGTGCACAAAGGAGTGCTTGAGGGGTGATGGGAAAGGAGCCAGTGGCAAAAGAATGATTGCAGAACTCAGCCAAGGAGAGAGCAAGTGAGGCAATATTGTCCTTGATAGTTCTGGAGGAGCAAGGGAGAACCTGTTTGGAAGAGAGTTTCATAGAGCAGACTGTCTTGGTGACCTCATCCGGAGAGTATGGGGGAAGGAGAGAGAGGGAAGAGAGGGGCCTGGGTCAGGGGAGGAGCAGAGAGGGGAGAAGATGAGAGAGAGAGAGGACAGGATGTCCTGAGTTTTGGTAGTGAAATGGGTGGCCAAGGCCGTGGAGAGGGCCTGGGAAGGAATAGGAGAAGTGGAGACAGAGGTAGGCTTGGCAAGTTCCTTGCAGATTTTGAAGAGTTCAGCCAAGTTTTTAGTGACCCCGGAGATGCAGGCTTGAATATAGGCCCGTTTCTTGGAGTGGGTGGGGAGAGTCTGTATTGCCTTTACAGCAGGCGACAGGCCAGTTTGTCGCAGGATGTGCTAGAAGCCAACCATTTCCGTTCAGCAACTTTGCACTTAAGCTTAAGGGAGGCTAGGTCGGAATCATACCAACTATTGCACTGGGAGGACTGCTTTGTGCGGATCCTCATGGCAGGCGCAAGGATATGGAGAGGTGAAGGTTATCAAGGGAAGAGTCAGTGTGGGAGTCAATAGCAAGAGAGGGGGGGGGATGAAAACGGTGGTAAAAGCAGCTACTGACACTCGCTTCATCAGTCAAATGAGGGAGAAGGAGACTGGCAGTTCAGGCAGAGGCTTAGCTGGGGATGAAGCTCCAGTTGGGAGGGGAGGAGAGCATGGTCAGACCTGTAAAGAGGGGGTAGTGAGAGCATTAGGGAAAGAGAGATCAGCTGTGATGAGCGCATCTAAGGTAAGGCATGCATTCATTTTGAAAAATTGATTAGTCGAAATTGCTAATTTAAAAAATGTTGATTAGCCAGCCATCCTAAATGATTAGCACATTTCTGTGTGTACGTGGCGGCCGCACGAGAATTGTTTGAGGGATTAATCCCAAGACTATATTTCTGCCTATTCTAGCTGATACATGAATCCATCAAATTAATATTCTGCACTGGATCTGTATTAATGTATGGTTGCTCGTGACAGACATAGACACGGGCTGTTTGATAAGGCCGGGAAACATTTACTGATCTCAGATGAGACAGACATCGACTATCAAGTCCACGCAGCCCCAGTTACACACATCGCTCATCCATTATTCATAATCAAGACATCTCAGTCCATCAAGGTGTCATTAAACCAGGGATGGGCCTTGAAAACAACCACGATGTTGAAAAACGTGTTGGCTGTGTATACTATGGGATAAATCCTACACACCAATAGAACTACTCCGCTTGGAATAAGTGCACTTTCATTTCCAGTAAAATCAGATACTATGTTATTTATTTTTATTTATTTTGAGATGTGTATACATCGCTCCTAACCCAAAGGCATCTAGGCGCTGTACTTGTACATAAAAGAGCATAGGAGTTACAGGTTTCGCAGGAGATCTTGATAATAGAATGTACAGGCATTTCAAGGTAAGCACAGATTATCAAACAATCTTCACCTGAAGTTGCACAGTTAATGGAGATGTTGAGCAGGTGTAGATTGTTAAGATGAGTAGGTTGCTGATGGAGGGTTATTTTAGTAGTTCTTGAGTGAAGAGCCACGTTTTCAAGTTTTTGCGGAAGGTCCCGAAGGGGGCTTCTGACCTTAATGCAGCTGGTAGGGAGTGCCAGTGTTTGGCAGCTCCCACTGGGAAGCTGCTGCCTCCTGCTTTCTGGAGCTTGACTCTGGTATTGGAGAGTAAATTGTGTATGCTGAGAGTGTAGGCCTATTTGATTGGTTAGTGGTGAATTTGTCTGCCAGGCATTTTGGGGGCTAACTTATGTAGACATTTGTGTGTCATAGTAAGTGTTTTGAAGAGGATTCGCTCTTGAACTAGTAGCCAGTGGGAGTTACGTCTAATCATGGAAATGTGAGTCTTTTATTTGCGTGAAAAGCAAACCTTAACGCACATTTGTACGAGCGGCCTATGCTGAAAGCACAGCCCAGTGCATAAAGTATAGGTTGTACTGAAATTCCACCTATGCTGTTTTAATAATGTGCGTGATCTTGGACAAATCATTCACTCCCCATGCACTTTAATATCCAAAAACTGGAAGTGATCAATTGTACACTAATCATGATAGCCCTCAGTCTTAAAAGGTTTCTTGTTCCATTACATATGATCCCCAAGGTTATTTGCTACTCGGCCATGGCAATTTAATTTAAATTCCCCCCGTCACTCGCTTGACTATAATTGCTGTTGGAGGAAAAAGTTTTTCCTTTCTAGGGACTAAGAAATTGGCTTACTTAAACTGTTTTTGAGATTTAACAAGGAGTGATGTAGGAAGTCGGAAGAGGCCAATGAAACGTGGCTGTACAATAATGTTAAATAACTGGTGAGAAAAGTGTCATTAAGTTACATGAAATTCCAGGCTCCCTTACCACAATGCTTATTACATTTCTAAAACCCACAAATACTAGAGAAAATGATAGCATAATGCAACAACCACCAGGGCAAGTGGAAAGAGGGTATTCGGCTACATTCACATCCATGTACAATTCAGAATGCATAGCCACTAGAAAAACGGGGGCCTCAAAAATCCCCCAGGCCAGCAAGCTCCCTGCTCTAGTTTTTGCATCTCACATGTGCTTTGATCTTCGAATGCAGTGATGACACATACGATTATGTCTACGCACATCAACCTTTTACACCAACTACAGCGTTGAAGTTGTCCCCATGCACCTATTGCAAATTCACTGAGACGGGCTGCGGAACAACAAGGAAACACGGTTCAGACCGGTGTCACGCACTCCATACTCAAACTTCATTTTCTGTCACCACAGAAATGCAATGTACGCATTAAACACTATGGATGCGGTCAGATATAATGCACAGGAGGTAGAGGGGGCGAAACTATCGGAGTAGTTGGCATGTGTTAAAGAATTGAGGCACTGGGTGAGAAGAAATAAATGGGAAGACAGCAGCCATGGTGAGGCGATAGCTGTGCATACAGGCCCATCTTGTTATACGCCAAATGGTACAGTGGCTCAGGCCCGTCTGCTCTTACTGGATTCGTTTATGAGGCTGGCTGCAAGTTCATGGACAACAGTGTGCTGCTCGGAGGAGGGTGGGGGGCGGGGGTAAGACTGCCCAGACTCTGGGTTCTTGTGCAGAGCTCTACTCCTCTGACATGAGCAGCAACACACATTAGTATTGCCACTGACCCCCCACACATAGTTGGCTGGCAGGGTGCACATAATGCCAGCTGCATTGGGCGGGGGAAATAGTCCCGCGGCCACTAGTTGGCACACAAGCTGAAGGCATAATGTCTTCATTTAAACGTACTTTGATTTGCAGGACACAGCAATGCGTGTTCCTTTGCTGCAGGGATGATCTTCAAAGCAGCAAAGGCGTTGTTGCTTGGAGTGTCCCGACTCCACTAGCAAGGGTCCTGAATGGGACCAAAATAAGCCCCAACAAAAAGTGGCCAATAAATACCAATCATTTGCCACATACCCCTGGATGGTAATATATAATGAGGTTAAAATAGTTACCCAGAATCGCCAACTTTTTTAAAATGGTGAAACCAGTGGTGGAACACATTGGGCATTTTAGGAACTGAACACTATGTACCAGGTGCTGCTGTAAAGCAAGGTACGATTATTTGTAAATGTTCTATTTGGCAAGAACTAAAATAATGCAGTTGTACAGCACTAAGCTGCAAAGTACACAAATTACGATACACCAACCTAACAACTTATACAGAAGAAATCTTTATATGTATAGCTTTACGCTCCCCAACCTGAATTGAAGACTGCACGTACCAGAATGCAATATTATCTGACCCTAAAAAAGCTGCTCTGCGTTGCTCTTCATGGTGTGAAACACATTTTAAGTACTACATAAAAGAAATGCATTCTCCATGTTCTCTTGCAAGTATTCACTGATGAGTGAAGCTATGTGAGATTTTTTTTATATGCAGATGTGCTCTGCTTTAATCACCGAACAGCTCTCACCCCACTGTCTGATTACACCCCTCTACTCCCCCCCCCCCTCAAGACATGTTCAGCATAAAGATGTGTCTTGCCCCAGTGGATCAAAGCAGTACCACTGATTTGGGCCATGATATATTCGGGATGCCTGTATTCCATTGTGGGCAATTAAGATAAACATAACTCACAAACATTATGTAAAATGTTTTCTCCTAACTTTTGGAAGCCACTACCATGGATAACTGGATTCGGTTTCCAGAGCATAAAGTTGCTACTATTCCTCTCCAGCCCAGCATTGTCAAAGCACCACAGACCTCACGGAGTGCACATCTCCACACTAATGTAATGACCAGACCACTAGAGTGCGAAGACTCTGGGCCCCGGCAGGCTCCGAAATTTCGTTTTGAGGCGGGGCCCTGCCGGGGACCACTAATCTCCCCTGGCAGCCCCGGCCACTACACGAAAAGGCATTTTTTTCTACAGCCTGAAGCTCTCGCTCGTGTGCGAGAGCTTCAGGCTTCAGAAAAAATGCCTTTCAGCCATAATGGTGGCGCCGCACCTACGAGGCATCCCTTTAATCCAGTGATGCACGTGGGCCGGCGCCACCATTATGGAGAAAACGTGAGGCCGCTGAAAGCAGAGGCCTTGCTTTCTAAATACTGAAACTCCCCGGATTCGCGTGAGTTTCAGTCTTTAGGAAAACGGCCTCTGCTTCCAGTGGCTCACCCTTTCAGCCTTGATGGTGACGCTGCCCCTCCCCAGCTGGCGAGGGGCAGCGCCACCATTAAGGCTGAATAGGAGAGGCGCTGTCCCCTGCCAGGCAAGCCTATAGAATAGAAATGCAGAGATCAGCACCCTCTCCCCCAAAGGGGAGAGGGTGCTAATCTCTACAAAAGGCTGCCTGGCAGGGGTGCCAGTAGCCCATTGAGCCGGGGCTCGTCAAGGAGGCGTGGCCTAACGGGCCATCAAGGCCCCCCGCTGTTAGGCCACGCCCCCTCGATGAGCCCCGGCTCGATTTGTAGTGCCACTTAAGGCACTGCCTAAAAAGCAAAGAAATCACCTATTTTACAGCCAGTCAGCAGAGAGGGTGCTGCTGCATGCATTTACACACTGGCCAGTCTTGGGCTGAAGAGAAAGTCCACTGGTGTATAAGGTAGACTGGCACAAGTCCACCCTTCCCTCGGGCACACAGACCTCTCTTCCAGCAGAAGCCAGCCCATCTCGGCCGAGCCATTAACGAAAATGCAGGCCACTTGTCATAATGGCAAGGGAGAGCTACGTGGCCAGAGCACCCACCTGTAACTCAGCTACATCAATGAGCAGTAAGAGATTTCAATTGTGCTGCATGCTTGTGTGCGAGCTGTTCATGCTCATAGCACCCGCATAAATGAACATTTAAAAAAGAAAGTGTTCTGGGTGAGCTTTTAAATCGGGCCCACACATGACTGTAAAAGTGGCCCACGCTGAATCGTTTTGGCCTAAAGTCAAATGTCCCTATGGACGAAACTTTCTGCCAGCTATGTCCCCCACCCCCAGCATGACCATGTGCCTCCCTCGCCTTAACAGCTGCATAGATAAGGCGCACGTTAGCTGCAGGGCCATATACATACATTTGTCAGCCTCTGCTTTGATCTGCCCTTACTTACCCGGACGGGACGATGACTGGGAAGCAAATGCAGTTAGTCCGTGAGTCGAGCTGCTGGGCCTCTGCATGCTCGTCTGCCCATGCGCTTTAGATGGCAGCACGTGCGTTGATGCCAAGGCTGAGCACATGAATTGAAACCGTGTTTCAGCTCAGATCGAGAGTCTCTGCCTCCCTGCAGGCAGTGCACACAAAGCTTAGGCTTCAATAGTAATGACTTTAAGAAATTCTCACTCTTGAAAATCATATCGCAGTTAGTGCAACGTGATTAATTTAATAAAACATGAATGAGTGGCATTGTATTGCAATGCAATGCTGCTTATTTTATGCTTTGTAAGGTGTGCCCAGCTGAGTGGGTTGGCCCAGAGGGAAGAATGCTGAGGAAAGAGAGCAGCAGAGGTCGCGGAAGTGTAGAGTGGAAGAATGAGAGAAATCTAGGTGAATGGTGAAGTTTCCAAGGAGGGGAAGCTTAGAGTTAGAGGTCAGAATGGAAGAGGCAAGGTCAGCCCACTCCGAGAGGAAGAGGGAGATCGGCCCAAAGGTTCTGTAGATGGTAGCGAGAGGGAAGGAGAGATGCAAAGCTTACAAACAAGACAGTCTAAGGAAGAGTAGGATTGAGTGGGGATGACAGAGGCAGGGACCCATTCAGGAAAGACGAGAGCCACTCCGCCTCCAGACCGGTTAGTCCTGGGCTTGGATAGGATCTTGTAGCCCTCAGGAAGCAGAGTGTCAAAAGCAGTGACAGAGCTGGCATTCAACCATTTCTCAGTGAGAGCGAGGAAATCGAGGTCAAAGTCTTTAAGGAGGTGACAGATGTCGGAGGAGTGTTTGACAGCAGAGCGAGAATTGAAGGTGGCCAGGTGAAGCAGGTTGCCACCTTTTAAAGTTTTTCCGAGGCGGGGTACAGGGACGAGGTACACCCATTGGTGGGGGTGAAGAGTCCAGGGAGGTGGCAGATGGAGGAGTGGCAGCAGAAGGTAGGAAGTTATTGAGAGAGGGATGGCGCCTGTCAAGGAGGAGGAGGTTGGGCTGAGAGCCCTGAGCCATGATAGTGCCTTTCTGGTTGACATTAATGATGCATCTGGATGATAAATGTGCTAAGAGCACTTCCCATCTGGTTCCACCATTAATGGGCGGGGGGAAAAGGGGAGAGCATAGAGGCCATATGGGGAGTCCATAGGTCAGGAGAGGGGACAGCAAAGAGGATGTCAGTTATAGTCTGCCTGGAGGAAGCATTGACATAGGTGTCAGCAACAGGCAATCCTGGGTTGGGGGTCAGAAGTGCTTTTTCAAATGTTTTCCTTCCAGTCTTCGTGAAAGGTGTAGGAAAGGAGATAGAATAGCAATTGAAGTAGATAGGAGAGCTGTAGGATACCATAGTTGCAGGAGAGGGGCTGTAGAGCAGGAAAGGGGACTGCACAATGCATTCAGAACTCACCAGGCGGCCTAGCAACCAAACAGGCGAAGAAGAGTCAATGCATCAAATGAAACAGTAACTCAAGGGTAAGAGGGAAACGACCTAGGTTAGACAGGAAGTGGGAGAGCATGATCATTACACAAAACATTGTTTTTTGTTTTTTTTCAAGCAACAGGCAGCAGTCAAATAGTTAAAGTAAATTTAAAATGTCAACATGTGAGTTAAAGCCTAGTAGTTTTAACAACATTCAGATTCAAACTCCAAAATACTTCCAACATTGTGCTGAAGCAGTGGGGGCAGAGCATACCAGGCTGCAAGTCGATTTTAAAGCATGAAGCCACATGCAGCAGTTCAAAACAGGAAGCAGAGTTCTAAACCGCCAGATTCGATTTAAAACATACAGCCCTAGGATGTGACATTCTATAAGAAAACAATCAAACCAGGGCAGCAGATTTAAAAACACCCAGATTTGGAATTAACAATACAGACAAAAATGTCCGTGTTTATCCATGTTCAGCAGATTTAAAAACACCCAGATTTGGAATTAACAATACAGGCTAAAAAGACAGCCTTTAACCATGGCCAGCAGATTTCAAGCACCTAGATTTGAATTTAACAATACAGGTGAAAAGTCAGCGTTTAACCATGGGCAGCAGAAATCCAGTGGTCAAGTAGACTGCCAGGATAGAGGTGAACAGCCGCTTAGTAGGAGAACATGTAGGCAGGCAAAGGTAATCAGAAGTAGACCCCCAGTCAGGTGGAAGCATGTGAAGGCACGTGAGAAGTTAGGTAGTGCAGGATGAACGGGCAAGTGAGGACACCCAGGAATCAGATGGGCGAATTCACAGGTTGGAGCAGCAGATACCAGGACCAGGCAGGGATTGTATGAGCAGAGCCGAGGGAGGGATTCAACCTTTACAACTTATCCAGAACAGGACTGCAAGACTTGTCCTTGGCCTCAAGCCCAGGGATCGTATCTCTCCTTCTCTGAAATCTCTTCACTGGCTCCTAGTGGCTGCAAGGATCAAGTTCAAGACCCTCTACATCGTCCACGAGGCTTTCTGGGGCCTGGGACTGCTCTACCTCCAACTTTCTCTTCCAAAACATCTTCCTTCTCGAGCTCACCGCTCATCCACTGCCAACTCTCTGTGGGTCAGACGCTTCTCCAAGCAGAGAGTTGGGGACAGACGTCATCTGCCGGCTCCCAGGCCAGGACTGATGAGAAAGAGATCAGCAAACCGGGTACCCCATGAGGCAGGGATTGCAGGGTATGCCAGCAGCCAGGCTCAGACAGCGGCCATGATGGAGAAGGTCTTGCCTTCCTTTCAAAATGCTGCTCCAAGGTCCACGGAGCAGGGGGGCATGATGTAAGGCCCACACGGCCAGATTCATAGTAGCAATGTGTAGCAGAAATGAATCCATGGGATGCATTTCTGGTTCATTTCTTTTGTAAAATATGTATTAGAAGCCATGCAGGAAACCACAGACAAGAAGAACACTGAGGCATGCATATCTCCATACAATTTCAATCTGTGATCCACGCCCCTCCCCACAAATTACTCCTGTTGAAACCTTTTTTTTTCCATTCGTTTTCTGTACAGCGAGTGGAATATTACCATGAGATCGAGGAGTGCTGGTCTTCTCCAAACAGCACAATACCAGACTCAGTGAAATCAGGCCATTCCAGAAACCCAAGGTCAAAAGCCAATTCTAGGTGAGAATATAAGACACTTACATAATAACAACATAATATTTCAGATACAGCGTCCACATACCTGGTCACCCCAACAGCTACTTTACATTTAGTCAACCAAGGTGGTGCAGCGTAACACAAATAACTGCCAATATGGCTGAATATCTTCTCAAACGAGAAGAAGATAGAGCAGCACTTTTTGCACCCCAAGGCAGTACTGGCAATGCATTTGCAAGCAGAAATACTTCCACAGAAACATTATCTTTCACAGTTCTCAAATTGGAACGTCTCTCGAAGAAAGAGATGAATAAGTATTGGGAGAAAGCATCCCTCGCTAAATTACCTAAAACCGAATAAGATTCCGAGGGGACTCAGCATACATTTTTCCGGATTTCACTAACACAGAGGATCGGGATTTAGCCCAGCAATGGGAGGAAAACCTAACTCTTAGTTCTGAAAAAATGATGCGTCTTCTGATAACACACGCAGAGCGTGAGCATACCAGTGTTATTTTCCAGATTGGCAAAACTGAAATTGACAAAATGCCCGATCCGGCCTCTACTAAAGAAAAGAATTATCAGAAAATGCATACACTTCTCAAAGAAAACCAAGATGACATTAAATTAAGAACATTTTTTAAAAAAAAAGTGTGTGATGACTGGGACTATGAACAAGATCGTGTTTATACATTTCAGCCGAAATATGATGATGACGACATGACGACAAGTTTTCCAGCATGAAGACTCCAACTAGTACACCCGGTACTTCAGACGTAGATTCAGAGGATGAAAACCCCATCTCTCTACAATAGGAGAAGCCAGTACTGCTCCGAAGCCACATTCTGATAGAAGAGGGTATATAGCCGAAATCAAAAGGTACCAGAAAGTGAGTCAATCTAATTATAACACCTCTTATAAACAGGTGCGATTTCAAGCCCCTTTAGGGCATAATATTCCAACAACAAAAACCTCTTCAGAGGAATACGAGGAAGAGGATCAAGGAGCAGGCATAGGACGCAATCAAAGCAAAAGACTAACAGGTTGAGTAGGCACGATTGCACAAATTCAAGCACTATACCATTAAAGTGGTTTCCTTATTCTTCTAATATCTTCTAAAATTGTTTTTTTCATTGATATTTGTCAGTGCATGATTGGTGATCCGTCTCCTTTCTTTTCACTCTCTTGCGCTAGGCAGGAGTAGCCTAGGGTATCACCATCTGCAGCAGACACTTACATAATACTATCAACTAACCTTTCAGATACAGCGCCCACATACCTGGTCACCCCAACAGCTTCTTTACGTAGGTGAGAATATAACTTTGCAGCTGCAGTCAATAAGTTCAATTAAGCATTGTTATTTTCTCAGCCTTGATAGCGTGGGAGCAGCCCCATCAATGTATTTTAATATAATAATGGGAGTGAATGCATTCCTCTAAGTGATTGTGCTGCTGCAGCAGTTTCAAACACTAGTTTCAAATGCATCATTAGTTGCAAAGGTTTCTTTTCCATTCTGCTTGAATACACATTACCCAAGGTGGCTTCCATTTCTCAAAAGTTAAGGCCTAGTTTTTCCAATGAACACATATTGCACAATTGCATTGTATCGACTTGCAATTAAATGTCATTTTCTACATCCTGAATTCATTTTTATTTGCATTTCTCCTCCACAACTGCCAAGCACTAACTCGCCTCTTGCTCTCTGTACTCATGAATCCCACACTTGCCCCTCGCCTCACTTCTCTTTTTTATCAAAGTATTAGGAGGGGTTTCAGAACCAGCACTTAGCTGAAGGAATCTTTCCCTAACCAGGTACATGCATCCATTGTCTCAAAGAGTTCAGTCCACAGATAAGTCATACAGTTCCCCTGCACAGGGTTTGTCCTCAGCCAACAGATAAGTAAAAAGGTAGTTTGAAAGCACACTTTCAGGAGAAAGGGCTTAGAGTTAAAGTGGGGCTACAGTGTTTACCCAGGAATCCTAGGCTAGAACTCCACAACCCATGGCTAGGAAAGAGTAGTGCTATGGAGTGGACACTGCGCTCATCTGATTGTGAGAATCACTTTACTAATTGGATAACTGTGCAACTCTTCCCCAGTTCTCACTGGCCTTTGTTGGGGTTACTGCCAATCTCTGAAAACACTCTTCCCTGTCATTGCCTAAAGTCCAACCCTTCACCAAGCCAGTATAAATATGTGCTCCCGTATTCATCCATTTAGGGCTGTTCTTCATTTTGCCAAATGTTTGGCAAAATTACAAAATATAATGCAGAGCGGCGGTGGTATCACGGTCACTCCACCCAAGACCACATTTTCTAAATTTATCTGTATCTGTGTCTCTAGAATGTCACTTATGTTTTGGAGCAACCTCCTGCCAGAAGTCCTTAACCTCCAGGCACTCCCACACCAAACTTGGAATTATATTGCTCAATGTATATATGTATTTTGTGTGATGTTATATAAGAACTCATTAGCACTTGGCAATGGTTCATCTGGAGCAAGGCTTTTAACGCTACTGCATGAGTGAGAATGCAGGCCATAACCCATTCATTATCTTTGATTTTCCTCCATCCAGCTCCATGGGCCACAAATTTCCTACCTGTGCAGTCTATTAATTTGCATCCCTCTCTGCATGCATTCGGAACATAGTATAGGAGTAACTTAAGGCTGAATCAAGAACCCTGCCCACCAAAGTCTTATTGCATCCCTGATTGGTTGACAGCAAAGTACAAATGCTAATGTCTGAACAATGCCTATAAAAATTTCATCTGGCGTCTTCAGTCTCCCTTTGAAGGCATCCATTCTTCCTAGTTCTTCCCTGTGTCCTGGAGCAAGACTGACACCCTGCCTGTTATCTTTTAGCTGCTCCCATATTGACATCTGCTTCCTATATGTTTTACTCCTTACCACATGTTTTATTGTTATCTTCTATATTCACCTGTAGGGTGACTCTCCTGTCTTTGCACCCCCGCCACCCTGAGCTATGCACCGAAGATGACCTTCCATGAAATGCCTATATAGGGTGGGTGCCTGTACCTCCACCCTTCTCTATACAACAGCTCAATCAGCTTGATGATAAACTCCCCATGCCAATCTTCTGAGTAGACCCTTGAGTTAGACCCATGACATAGTGTAAGGCATTCTCGCCATCCAGGGCCACCACGCCTTCTCTTCCAAGCTTGCACACACTGCCTTGACATTATCCAGCTGCTAAGATACCAGGAAGTCGAGTGTCCCAATATAAACCCTGCCTGCTCTGGGGAGAACAGCTTTTCAATATGTGGTTGAATCCTTTTGGCAATTACTTCGTCCAGTATCTTTGTATCAGTAGTCATTGAGGATAAGGGTATGCAAGACCCTCAATGCATAGGCTTCCAGTTCAGTTTAGAGTGCCCTGCTATACTAGCCTCCTCCATCAAGTCCAGAAGGTGTCCCAGCTCAATCGCTGTTTCATATACCACCACTAGCCTCGAGGCAAACCTATATGCTTGGGATTGGTAGAATTGGAGCCCAAGCCTGTCTAACCCTGCGGTCTTCCCTGCATTTAGTGCCTGTATGGCCATCTTCATCTCATAGAATGGTAGGAAGACAAGACCTACCACCACACAGTCATGTGTAGAACTCTATTACTCAATTCATCCAAGAAAAGATAATTCTCTCTGGTCACTTTTTGTATTAAACGGTTGGCAAACTCTGTTCATTTTTCGGATGAAATTGTAAAGCATATATTAAAGTACTGTAATAAAAACCTGTGATTGGTGCTGCTTTAAATAAAACTGTTTTTATTTCATTCTCCACAGGGTGGGTGCATTGTTTTTCATTACCACCAATCAGTGCTTCAGCAGTGTTTCAGCGATTGAGCTATTTGTTGTGGAAAAGAAGATATTTATGTAAGTTGATGATGTGGAAACAAGTACATGTCTACTTGGTCCTGGTAAAGTTCTCATGCTGGTGTTCATGACGTGTTCTCATGCCTGAAGTAAATGTATGATATTGTCAAAAATATATGCAGATAAGTAGCAAAATTGGTACATAGCATAAATCCATTGTTGTTATAAATTAGACTGTGCATAACTTTCATGCCTTAACTGTTATACTTAAGCAATAATACCACATTCTGTGGGCATTACTACATTGCAATGGACCTTGGCCCAAGTTTAACGCGGGCCAAGGGAGATTGCCACCTGGTAATGGCCCAAGGAGGGATGGGGGGGCATTAGTGTTATTAGAACATTCCCCCCAATTTATTGCATTTATTTTATAGTTTATAGCACAAAACATGGCCATAGAGAGTGTAGCGCTTTCTAAAGTTAAGGGGAAGCCAGAGGCTAGCATCGAGCTAGCGATTTTAACAGTAACGCAGTAGTGTGTGGCATTGTCAGAGTTTCAGTCCTGGGGGAGGAAGCGACGAAAGAGTCATGTCTTCACGATTTTGCGGAACTTTATGATGGAAGGGGCAGTACGAGCATCCAGGGGGAATGAGTTCCAGAGGGATGAGGCATACCAGGAGAAGGATCGCTTTCTGTTCCTTTCCTTACAGGTAAGCGTGGACTCTAACCGTTTGATGGTCGAGCTACGGGAGGTGCAGGAACCTCCTGAGATACAGAGTTTGGCGGCCAGATAATATGGGGTTCTAGTGGAGACCGCTTTGTATGTGATTAAAGAGAATCCTTGCGAGGAGGGGGAGCGGGTGGAGATCAGGTAGGGTGGGAGTGATGTGGTTGAATCTGGGGGCACCCACGATAAGACGGGCTGCCCCGTGGTGGGCAGGTTTGAGAGGGGCCAGGTACATGGCTGGGAGCCTGTTGAGGATGGTATTACCCATGTCAATGTGTGAGATGACCAGTGCCTGGACTACTGTATGGAAGTTAGCAGAGGGATGTGTGGAGATTTGGATCCAGGCGGTTTGGGCTTTCTTGGCCAGATGTTTTTGGAGGGAGAGATCCCTATTGACAATGAAGCCTAAGGATTTGGCTAAATTGGTCAGCTTGGGGGTGAAGCCATCTAGGTTCATGTTGTCGAGCCAGTTTTGGACGATCTGTTGTTCGGAGGCGGGGCCAATAATGACGCACACCATTTTGGTGGTGTTGAGTTTTAGGTAGGTGGATGACTTCCAGGTCTGGATGGTGTCCGAGCAGTAGCGGAGAAGAGAGATAGCTTGAAAGCCAGTAAGCTTAAGTTACAGCTGGGGTAATTTAAGAGGTTTCCCAGGCGCTCAATATAAAGGTTGAAGATAATGGGTGAGAGAATTGAGCGTTTAAACCTGAACTGCCCCATTTGGACGGCTTTTCCGGTGAGGTGCATTCTGGTGACGATGATCGAGATGAGCGTGGGGTGGTCGACTGTGTCGAACACTGCTGAAAGGACGAGGAGGCAAGAGTCACCTCTGTCCGTAAGATGAAGTGCTTCAACTATCACCTGAATTGTGCAGTTTCCATACTAAATTTGGGGC
This sequence comes from Ambystoma mexicanum, assembly GCF_040938575.1. Classification (NCBI taxonomy): domain Eukaryota; kingdom Metazoa; phylum Chordata; class Amphibia; order Caudata; family Ambystomatidae; genus Ambystoma; species Ambystoma mexicanum. Next base: position 92,840,060 of record NC_090937.1, on the reverse strand, counting down.
GGAACCCTGATTGGAAGTAGCGGAAGAGGCAGAGTTGGTCATTTTTGGACAGCAATCGTTTGTCTACGGCCTTTCGATGAGTTTCCCTATGAAAGGGAGTCTTGTGATGGGTCTGTAGTTTGCTAGTTTTTCGGTATCGCATAAGGGCTTTTTAACAGGGAGCAAATAAACCCTGTTTTTAGAGTGTCCAGGAACGGGCCTTCAGCGAGAGAGGCATTGACGATATTAAGGAATGTTGAGGGCACGGGTATTTGGTCTTTGCACCTAATGCCTTTTCATCTAATGCATTTGCATCGAAAATAAATGCATCAAATGCATTTTATTGGGTGGTAAAGGGTTAATTTGTATTGTGGTGGGTTTTGAAGGGGTGAACCCCCACCCCCAAAACAAAAATAATAAAAAAATGCATTTGATGCTAATTATTTCGATGCAAATGCTTTAGATGGAAAGGTATTAGATGTAAAGAATTTGATGCAATGACTATAAACCCTTTGCAGCTGTTTGATGATGGAGACTGGGAGGAGATCGTCCGAGTAGGCTGTGGGTTTCAGGGATGCAAGGATGTCAGAGAGGTCCTTAATAGTGAGAGGGGTGAAGTCTGACGAAGGGGGGAGTTCCCGATGCAGGCTACATGGGTGGCTCCTTGGAGGCCTTTGCAGAGTCGATAAAGTCGCTGATTTGGGTAATTTGGTCGAGGAAGAAGCTGTTAATGCTATTGCATTTTCCTGCAAAGCCAGGACCATGGGTTCCGGGGTAGGCCTGGCGCAGTGTATGACAATGTCCAAAGAGGTTTCTGCTCCTGTTAGGGGCACCCTCAATTGCAGTGGCGTAATAAACTCATTTTGCATCAGTAATTAGCTTTTTGCGCTAGGTTCGCAGAGTTTTGAGTCAGGAGGGCGGTGTTAACGCCACCGTTTTGTCACCTGCCTGGGGATGGATGGTCTGGCCTTGATCCGTGTGGTTTTTAGAAGGGCGTGGGTGTTAACCAGGTCAGCGGCGACAAGAGAGAAGGTTCAAGGTGATCCGAAGCATGTCCGGTGGAGGAGGCGGTGGCCAGAGCTGGCTCAAGGAGGTCCACAGCGAAGTGTTTGAAGGAGCGGCGGGTGATCTCAGGGCTTTTAGCCTGTCCCTTATGGGGCTGATCGTAGTGTTGCAGGGTCAGAGGGATTGCCAGATGGTCTGACCAATTGAGTGAAGGCAAGGTCGAGCGTGTGTTATGTGTTGGTTGGAGAGAGGATGCTTTGTTGTTGGAGGTTGTTCAAGTCAACTAGTGCATAGAGTGGGTTGCGTAGGTGTTTAGAGGGTGGTGTCTCCAGGATGTTAAAGTCCCTGAGAATGATGTTGCTGGCGTGTATGATTGATGCTGAGGAAGTGTGGTTGGTGAGGTCCTCTACGAACGACCCGTTCCCTTGGGGCAGAGCGGTATATGAGATGGAATGTGATGGAGGCCTTGTGGGACAGGGGGAATTGACATGACAGGGATCAGAATTATGAGGGGGATGGTGTCGATGGTGGGGATGGCAGGACCATGCAGGGCCAGTCTGACTTATGGATGACAGCGTCCCCGCCACCTGTCTTTCCTTGCCGGTTAGTATGTTGAATACTGTATCCAGGTGGTAGGAGAACATCGAGGATGTGCTGGGAGGAGGGGCTGAAGGATGGTGGCACGGTTACTCTCAGTGATTAATTCAGCGATGTCTGCGGCGTGGGCTACCGCCGACCGGGTGTTTACCAGCATGATGGGCCATGATGTGAGGGTGTTGTTGTGGAAGGCGCAGTACAGTGATGAGGTTGGATATGGTAGCCACTCATGGCTGCCTAGTGCGCATTGGAGCACAGACCTTGAAAATGGTGGGGATAGGATTCAGACGGGCCGAGACACGTGGTAATGTCCATTGGAGGATTTGAGGGGCAGCTTGGTTGATCCTGGGCCCTAACAGGTAGTGTCCTTGTCCTCGTGCCTCCTTAGCCGAGGACGCCTAGGTGAGACCAAGGCTATAGAAGGGCGCCTATGGGACATAGGCTGGAAGGCCTGCTTAAGTAGGAAACAACCTACGAAAAAGAGTGGCAAAACCAGAGGTTTACCAGTGACTGACAGGTGGGAGGAGACCTAATCCCCTTTCCCCAGCTGCAAAGGAGGAGGCTGGAAGGCCTGCTTAGGTTAGAAAAAGAGCTGGGAAAAGATGGACTACACCAGAAGCTTACCAGTGATTGACAGTTGGGAGGAGACCTAAACTCTGTGAATGTTCTGTGTAAAACTAAGAGACTCAAAGGAGAAACATTTGAATGCTTGTTTAGAGGCCTTGTACCAGCAATAAGTGCACTCTGCCAGTGTGTTGCCTTCAGTGGAACGGACAGCATTCCAGTGTTCTAATTGATGTGCGCAGAGTTGGGGAAAAAAGGCTTATTTTTCTAATATCTTAAATTAGGTAGAGTATCAGAGAAGGATTTTGCCACAAGAAAACTGGTTAACGTGGTTAACATTTTAGACTTATATGACATCATTTCATGATCACATCCATTCAGTGCAACTAATCTGTTATGATTCTCTTTTAACTTTGGTTACCCATCTCAGATTTTTTGGAACTTCGCAACAGAACAAACTCAACCTTCTTTTGGTGCACGGTCATTGCAAAGTGATCAATTAACTGATGTTCATTGTACCATATTTCTTACAAATTTAATTTAAAGTTTACATTACAAATTAGCGGCAGATGCACAAACAGGAGTGGTACAGTACAAATGCGTGTTGGGTAGGACACAGAGGGGAGAAGTACATAAACAAATAGCAGGGCTAGGACGCAACTTGGCAGAGGTGGACAAAAAGGGTATTGGGGCAAGATAGCATGATGTGTTGGGCCAGAACAGCAACTTGAATGGGTAGTACCCACACTGAGGGATGCGCCAGGACTGGAAGGGAAGTGGGTCATCAGTTTGCACAAGAGGGGTCGTACAGGAAGGGAGAAGCGGGATAGGACAGTGCAGTTCTCAGCCATGCAGCATATACATAGGCAGGATACAGTTTCCAATGTAGTTTCTCAGATGGCACACACAACCTCTTTAAGACATTTTGAGGGTTTTTGCTTTCTTTTTGGGGCCTTGGCTGTCCCTCTCACTCGTCTTGTCATGACCCTATTCCTTAACACAAGTGTTCATAACCCTCAGTTAGTGCTACCGAATGTTGACCCATACTGTCTAAAGTCTGTCTTAAGTCTGTATTTTCGTAAAGATGGTTCCCTAAAAGCAGGCCATCTAATCTCCTTCAGGGCCTTCCGAACTCTCCCTACTCTAACTAAGGGTTAGTGTGATAATGCGAATTTGGAAGTGTCTTGCACTTAACCGTTTGATTCATGCCAGTTCATGGCAAGAATCTCCATGTATTATACTACTTACAAACGTTCTATAAAAAGTTGTGTGTTAAGGTAAAATCTAGAATTCAGGTGAGTTCTAAAAATCAGTGAGAAATATTAAAAACAAAAAGATTTATGTAAAATATACTGTAACAATTTAAGATGGGCAAGCAACACAATGTACAAAGGTATTTAACTTTTATATAGTTTGCTACAGTTTTAAAGTGCTAGAATGGGTCTCTCATAAACTAGGATGGGACCGCCATTAGGCAGTTTCAGGTTATGAGAAATGGGAGGTTACATTTTACCAGGGTCCCAAGGGAGCTGCAAGGATGGCATCCTTCGACTGGCAACAATCAATGACCTCCTAAGTGTAGATTCAGACCTAGGTTCATTGAACAATGACTTTAGGAGGAAGATTGCAGAGAAGTCTCCCGGAAGGAAGTAGACAGTCACAGTGATGGTGCATGGGAGCACGGTCTACTCGAGAAGCCACAAGCATTGGAGATGGCCACCAGAGATGGATGTGATAGAAGACCACTGAGATGTCGTTTAGTCTGCAAGATCGAGTTGGAGAAGAACGGGGCATGGTGGCTGGGGTTAGTTTAATTTCTGGTCTTCTGAGGTTGCAGTGGAAATCCTGGGCTACAAGGACTACAACCAACTCCTCTGGCTTAAAGAGGCTGAGACAAAAAGCAAAACCTAAGTTGGAGGACCCCAAGATGCGAACCTTAAGCCAGTGGATTGAATGCCTGTTTGGGATCTAAACAGAATATTGCTTCACTAGCTAGTGTTAAACAGAGTTTACAGAGAATGACAATATATTATGAATATTGAATGCCACTTTAACTAAGAGTCGCAACTCCACCCCCCCCCTAGTTTTTAATAAATATCATATTTAAAGATTTGCATTATAATTGGTCATGGTGGCTCTCTCTGCGGGATCCAGGGCTAAGCGATAGTTTGAACAGATATTGCTGCGACTCTGGAATTTTCAAGCAAATTCTCCATCTTGTTGATGCTAGTTTATTTTGGCAGCCCCATTTTAATGGCATTGTTTCTGGCGAGTCACTCTTTACAATCTTTCTTTTTGGTCTTCACCTTGAGATCCACTTTCAGACATGCTACATCTGATTAGATATAGTCTACAAAAGAGCAGGCGATGGTGTTGCCTTCTGCATACCCTCATGATGTATGGTGAGGTTGATGCTGCTAGACTGCCCTTTAGTTGAGACACTACGCACTGCATCTTTGTGTGAGCAGAAATTGAGAAAGTTGGTCCCCTGAGAGTGCTGACATCTGCGCTAACCCCTATACATGGATGTCTGGAATATAACTATAGGTATTTATCACATTGGCAATGTCATCAAGAACAAAGTGCCGATGTGTGGCCAGTGCACTTGGAGCCCTATTTTCAAGGCAATTTGTAGGAATTAAATGAAATCTTTTATGTACATCTATGTAATAATTACAAATAACATTCACAAAAAGACACAGTAATCAATGCATACATCACCAGGAAAAATCAGAAACAGATAAAAAAATACAATAAAACTGAAAAAAGACCTTGACACGATGAAAAGAAAAATACTGCATTAGTACAACTGAAACCTAGTGGTGAAAAAACTGAAGCCTTGTAATCATGTTTGTGGTGTATATGCAATATAAGGAATAAGAGTGTGTGTGTGTACGTGTGTACCCACCCCCATGTTTACATTCGAAATGGGTAAGGGTCAAGTTTAGTTGACCATTTCTATCTGGGCCGAGGTCTAGCAAACCACGGGGCTAGTTGGGGGAGGGAGGGGTGTACTTAGATGTAGGTGAGTGCTTGCCGGTATGACTGTTTTGGTATTGAGATCTCGGTATAGTGGTCTATGCATGTCTACTTACTGCCCTCGTGGTGTTGGACACCCATGTTAGTTTGATGGTGTTGGACACTTGCGTTTAGTTGTGAGGTGTTGGACACCTAGGTTTACTAGTTTATATTGGTATTGGACACCATGTTAGTTAAGTGGTTGCGATACCACTTAGTGCTTCACAAAGTCATTGGACGCCTGTGTGTTCTGGCTGTTGGGCGCCATTTGAGAATTGCTACAGTTGAGGGAGTGTGCAAAGTGACTGGGTCACATTGAGGTTTTTGCCTGCACAGTGGATGTGTGTAGTGATGAATGCTGGGAGGTATATTTAGTGTCCCTGCTGCTGGTGTTAAACAAAATCTTTAAAGTAAGATTTGTGCGCCAGATTCATGTTTGTTTTTCTGCTGCGCATAGTGGATACTGATTTAGAGTGGTCACTTGACAGTACATTTTTGATGGGATGTTTGAGAGATTCGTTTGGTATCCTTTTTCTTAGTTGAAGTGTGTCATCTCTTGTCTTATTTTGTATAATTTGAGGGGTGGCAGGGTTTGGAGTTATGTCCTGCTGTCATTTGGGTGTGTTTTTGTATGGCATGCAAAGATGGTTCTAGGGTTTTGGTCTCTGTGTGGAGTTCTCTAGGTTTTGTAATGAACTCATGGTGGCAACAGGAAAGACAGACACAAGTGATCACTGTACAATGGTGTTTATTAAACTGTATGCAGGTTGGAAAAATGCCTAATCTAAACCTTAATCTATAAAATGGGAGCAAGCCTGTGTGGCGTCTTGTCAAAATAAATAGCCTATACTAAAAAGAAAACTATTGCCAAATCCTTAGAAATCAATATAGAAAGAGTGTGGGATAAGGTTTTCAAAAGAAAGAAGTGATCACAAAATAATGTGTCAGGATGTGATTGCCTGGGGTCTCCCTTATCCACGTTTTGCGCACGGGACAAGGTGGGTCTCCTCAGCACAACACACGCTCAGGCTTTCTCCAACACGAGCCGACAGTTGGGTATCGGCTATCGAGTTCTTCTTTGGTAGAGTCTCTTTCACTAAAAGTCTCTTGCCTTCGAGGCTAAATTCTGTTCCCGGTATACTTTAGGTGATAACTTCACAGCTCAGTCCCCCTTTTCCGGGTGCAGACCCTTCACAAAGTTCCTTTTTCTTGATGAATTTAGGGTGATGGGCTCACCCCTGGATACCCCACTTCCTGGCACAGATCCACTAACAGTTTCTTGTGATAGCCAGACCTTCTGCGCATCTATCTCCTGCTTCCAAGGGCCCGATAGCTTTACAAAACAAAAAGTTCCTTTCAAACTGAACTTGAGGTGATGATTCTTCACCCCTGGGTTCCCTTCTTCAGGGTGCAGACCCTTCTCGAATCGCGCCTACCTCTGTAGGGTTCACTATGGCTTTCCTCTACTTCACAAAATCTTAATGTCTTTTTAAACAGTTCTCATGGACATCCCTCTGCCGGGTTCACCTTTGTCAGCACACTGTTTCTTGGGACTTCACCCCTCTTTATCGGCATCCCTCCTCCGAGTTCACTCTTGCCACTTTTCACTTTAGCGGGATTCACTCCCCTTGCTTTTTTAACAGTTTGTCGGTCAAAGACTTTCAATTGTACTGGGATTTTGCTAGACCTCCTGTATGAACACTCTTGAACTTTCTCAATCTGCCACTTTGCGGGTTTCAATCAACACAGTTTGGTTTCCTATCGGTTTCTCCTTCGACACGCGGGCTGTGATGAACCGCTTGACTTTCATTGTCCATGGAGTCAAGGCTGGTACCACAATAGCAGGAGTCGCCCACGCTCCGGTTTATCGGCGTAGGCACGCTCTGGGTACCGCTGACATCTGTGGCAACACACTCAGGCTATTGTTTGTGGCCTTACGTTTCCTCTTACGAAGGCTTCGTGGGTCTGGGACAGAAAGGGCAAGGTTGCTTCATTCCTTGTCACCCTCTCGGTTCCTGCCACCTTTCTCCTTCTCTTAAACTGCCGGGTCTGTATAGCTGTCTCCTTGTGTGGTCGGCCTTGCTCGTAGTGTGCGCTCATGGTCCACCATTTATCCTTGTGTGGAAGGTAAAGGGCCATTAGGTGTGTGTAATTCTGGTCAATTGTCTGACTTTGCCTGACCCCCTTGTATTGGGACATGTCCGGTAAATGGGTCTGGTGTTAGTCTGTTGTCTTTCGTGTTGTGCAAATGTGTTCATGTCAGAAAAGGGGGGGGGCAGTATTTTTGAATGTCCTATGTGGTAGGATGGGGAAAAGGTATTGGAAGAAGGGGGTCGGTTGGTAGACTGAGACGAACGAAATGGGTAGGGTTTGTGAAATGGACAAGAATGGCCGGAATTGTGAAATGAACAGAGGGGATTGTAGGAATGGTAGTGTTTTGTCAGGGTAGCTTGGGTGCTTGGGAATGAATAATCAGAGGGACGTACATAAAGGTGATTATGAGCATTCAGGTAGGAAATGGGAACACAGGGATTATGGGAGTTGTGGTTTTTGGGTGTAACAGATATGGAGGGGTTGTCTGGTTTGGACAGGAGAGATCTAATGGGAGAAAGGGGGGCAGGAGTGGTACATCCCACAAAATCCTCAGGGAATCTGACCTCCTCATCCTCCTTTCCGGTATAGTACTGCGTCTTACCCTAGATATTCCCCCAAGCAGAACGCTGGGTTGTCCTCCCTTGTTCGTCCACCCCTCGGGTTGGGATCTGAGAGGGCTAGTTCTTTTCTGGCCACCTGAATAAGGGATTCCCACGGTCTGCCTTGGAGAATACCCACAGGTTTCTCACAGTTTGTTGTGGAGTTATGCTCTAGGTTTGTAAGTGGTGGAATTGGAATTGTAGTGTTGAGAGATGCACTATTTTCCATGGTGCTATTGTTTGATGTGTACATCTCTTTTATTGTGTTCTTATTTCGATTTCACATAAGGGGGGGGGAGTTTTGTGTTGTACATTCTTCCGATCTGCTCTGCTTCATATGGATGTGATGTCATGAGTTGAATGTGGTGCCAGTGTTCTCTGCTGGATTGCAGTTAGTTGAGAGGCTTGTTTAGAGAGAGCATGGACGGTGAATGTTTCCCAATGTACCTGTGTCCTGTAACCTGTGACCTGATCCTATATGTTCAGTAACTAATAAAGAAGCCTGCCTTTTCTACCTGTGGTTCCTGTCATCTGGGGACAAGGTAACCACTCAACAGGTAGGTACTTGGGCAATTGCCATTAATTTGCCATAAAATTCCTCGAAACCTTCCCAATTGCCAATGATAGGCAAATGCCCGGTTACTTGCCCTGTTGTCATGGATTTGAAACAACTCCTCAGGTACTTGCCCCGTAATTAAAGGTTGTCATCAAATGAGCAGGAACATGATGCATTGATAGCAATCCCATCAGGTACGCGGCTCCTTGCTTCATAATCTGCCTTTGCACTTTCCCAATTGCTAGGGATTGACATCAGCTACCTGGGTATTTTACCCATTGCTAAGAAATGGCAACAAGGGCGTGTCATCTGTGCCAATGTAGGTGCTGCCAGGCCACGAGGCCCACACAGGTATGAGTACAGGGGACAGGAGCTTCGCTCACCGTAAGTCGCTCACTCAGTGTGGCTTTTCCTTCTCCCATTGACCTTTTGAGAGGTGGGCAGCAGCAGATTGCACTCCATGCCCGTGACAAAGGGACACACACATACACTAAGACTTTTGCATGCCACATGCTATGAATCCCTACCAATCAGCTTTGGCTCCCTTTGGGTGGCGCTAAAGAAACTTCAAGAACCAAAGGTTACTGGAATCGATATTCAGCAAGTGACATGCCAGTTCACCTACAGTGCCTCTGAGAAGCTAAAACCAAAAATGTGGCCTTCTTACTACCCCCCTACCTCAATTGAAGGGCCTAGTAATGGTGCTAAAATTGAATGTAAAGTAATCAGAAAAGTTTAGCAGATGGAAGGGGATTATGAAATCACTGTACCATTGGGTGGGCATGTGACTACGAGTAGTGGCTTAGTTGAATATTCTTGCTCATTGCTCTGTGTAGTAGCACCCACATATTCCTAGATCTGTGCCTTGTGATTCATTGAATACAGCAATCTGTTTAATCATATTGGTGTTGTTACTATTCATTGGACCTCATATTTTAGCAGTGGGGCATTACTTAGGCCTCAAACTTGGAAGCTTTGGTCCCAAGTCATGTTTCCTCCAGCGATTGTTTTGCACCTGGCTTTAAAGCTGTACAATGTCGTAAAAGTAAGCTTTTGAGCTATGTGACTTCCCACTGTGTGGGCGGCAAATGATGACATTTTCCTTCCTTTCCAAGCAGGATCTAGGAAAGGTTATACCACAGTAGATCATGATTTTGACCTTCGAATCGTAGTTGAAAAGTATGTTTTTAGATTTAGCTAAGGCACTCGGTGGACCTCTCTTTATTGTGGTGCAATCTGTAGAAATTGAGTGTGCCACCCCCTCTTTGACAGCTGATTATCTGTCTTTACTTGGGCTTAAAGACCTCTGTTGTCAGCCACCCAGGTCATGGGGTACCAACAGAGGTTTTGGTTAACAAAGGGGTAAGATAGGGCTTGCCAATGTCTGCCCAGCTTTTTTATCATCTTTTTATTGGATATTAATCCCAGCTTTTATCTGGGAATAACTTGTTCAACCTTTTAAATAGAGTTAGCTACACCTCCTTTATGCACAGACGATGCTGAACAGAGGGACCCTGGAATGCCCCTCACCCCCAAGAACATAATGGCCCGAAGAGTCAAAAACACAGTCACTCACTATTCAGCCAGTCCCCAGGAGGACCAGTAACTGACACGTATTCAAAAAGATATTCTCTCAGACAGCCATTCAAACCTTATCCAGTGAATTTCTTTATGGATACAGGTGCTTAAACATTGGTCATGGACCCAAATGCCTCGCTGGATGACGTTGACTAATGCCAAGAAACCACTGTGCTGACATCATTAGTGACACCACAACATAGCCACGTTAGTCACGAAGTACACTCACGGCCATGCACAACTTTTACACAAACACGCACATGAATACACAAAGAACATGCTTACACAGGTCTGTAGATCGAGGACAGATACATATACATACTGTCAAAAGCTTTTATTTTCCACATTAGCCAAGTGCAGAAATGCTGAATGCAAGGCAACGAAGAGATGCAGAGCAAGCTTGCAGATGCTTATGGCAACTAACCTTATGAAACTACATGATCACAGAAGGAACCTGAAAGGACCAAATACGACTAACCTAGGAAAAACATAGCATGGTATAGATATGTAGAATTCACAGTATAAATATAACTAGGATCACATAAGACCACAGCCGCAGGACGAGGGAAAGCAGAACTAGGCTGCACAGAACAGGAAGGCCAGGGCTTGCAGCCAAGGTCAGAGAAAAGCAGCACATTTCAAACTTAAAACAACAAGGGGCCATCTGCAGAAAAACTGAATAAATCCTCATAAATTGCAGACCAGAGAGCTTGATTTCGTGGTCCTCAACCACGTGATGCGGCCGAGCTAGGCAATGGTTATTCACCCGCGGTGGGAAGACTAACAGTTCTCAGCAACCTAGACATGAATTGACACATGAACTTGTCAACAACGTTGCAACGGTGAGGGCACTCTCACAGGCAAAAGTGGTACTGCTAACGGATACATTGTGAACATATAGTCATTCTCATCACCTTGAAGAGGTGCGCAGAGTGCTGAGAACAGAGCTGGGTCCCAGGCCTGGGGAGGCCAGTTCCAGACAATCGGGACAGAAATCCAGGGTTGGATGGCAGGGGGCAAGGGCCAAAGTTACTCCTGTGACCCTGCAACAATGTAATAGATAGTTTCTTGGGGAAGGGGCAGGCTAGCCACCTGACATGAGAGGGCCAATCAACTAAGATCCATAGGGCAATCTCTATGGTATACCACTCCGATCACCCAAGTGATCCACCTGCAGTAGGTGGAAAGTCGTATTCGCAAAGGTTTGTGTGCCGTGACGAGATTGTTACAAGTTTGGCGGCCATCGGCTCAACAAATGTATTCAAGTCCTGGGGGCCAAGGTTCACTTGGCCGCCCTCTATATTAGTGACATCTGGGGTAGTACAAATTGTTTTGCCCTCAATCGCATACAACAAGTGTTTATCAGCAATGTACGGGGTTTGTGCCCAAGTGCCCCCGGGGTGGCGTTAAGGCTGGAAACTGGTACCCTATCTATTGGCAGGCTGTTTGGATTATCCTTTTTGGTTTTCTGTCAAACTATTTTCAGGTTCCTCAGAAAATCCAAGGCTCACAGTTTATTTACCCTGGGCTGAAGAACTGTACCACAATATGCAAACAGTGGGGTATAGACACTTAACAGTTTAAGCCTTTTGCCATCAACAAACAACACCTTAAAACGATAGCCAGGGACTTGGGACATGGCCAGGCCATGTGTACTATTACGGACTTGTGTTTGTTGAGATTTTTTGCTTCGGCTCGAAGTTCATCACTGTTTGCTGCGTCAATTTGTTTAAATTTACTCACCGGCGCACAGGCGTATGATGGCAATGGTAAGACTAAACATCTTGCCGTTGAGAGCTCGGATGTCATGGATACACAAGAATAAGTACTGCCCTTGTGACAGCAGGACTGTTGAAGACTTGCCCCATTTTTTGTTAACATGTAAGCTATTGTTGGTTTTAAGGAGGCAGTAGTTGTGTCACCATTTTATTTTTAATAATGTTAGAACTATTTCAGAGGCAATGCAGTTCATCTTGTCTAGTACTGATGGGCGCTTTATTTCCCCAATTTATATTACACCTTCTTTTCAGTGCCTGGGTAGAGCATTATAATTTGTATTAGAAATCCAGCCATTTGTACATTTTAATTGGTTGTGTATCTTTGAGGTTAATATTTGAATTGAAAGTCTAATGTACAGTAGTATTTTATTGTACAAAGTATTTGGTGTAACATTCTCATGGCAAAAGCTCAATAAAGTCTTAGCACTATTTGAATTTCATGAATTGTTTTACTTCATTTGAATTGCAACCCCATAACGTGTTATCTTGAAAGTTCCTGAAATGCATTGTGTTTCTTTTTGTTGAATTAACGTGGCCGTTAACAATGTTTTTTTTTTGGTTTTAGACATGAGTACATCAGTGGTTATTACAGACTATCTGCGTATTTCTTCTCCAAGTTGTTGGCTGACTTAATTCCCATGAGAACTTTGCCCAGCGTGATCTTCACTTGTATCATTTATTTCATGATTGGTAGGTATCTAAGCAAGCATGTTCTGAATAAAGTAAGCCTACGCCAGAGTACCCATCTGTAGTGCCCCAGAGGTCAACTCTGTCTAACCTAAGATCCTGCAAGGAAAATGGCCTTAAAGTGTCATGTGCTTTCACCAAACGCTGGCAGGTTCTGCTTGCTTGAGTGAGGTCCCAGAGTTTGGAACGATATGCCCCCTTGAATAAGATGTACACCTACTTGTAAGACTCCTTTTTTCACGTGAATCTTACCGGTTGATGTGAACCTTTTGGTTCCAGCAATTTTTTAAAAATTTTTATTACGGGCAATATTTTTAGCCACAATGGAGATCATTTTCAAAATGAGCGTAAATCACTCCGAGGGGACTGCTTACGTTTGCAGTTACGTTAAAACAACTCCCTTTATGCAATTTTTGTTATTTGCATTGCGGAGTGCAAATGAGAAGTGTAAAGAGACGACGGAAGCCTCTTGGCACTTCTCTACTTGCACTCTGTAGTGCAAATAGAGTAAACGCTGTCTGCCATGGATACATGCCAAGCCGCGTTTACAATGATTTCCTATGGAATCCGCCTGCTTTGAAAAGCAGGCGGATTCCATAGGAAATCATTGGTTTTAAGCCAGCATGAAAATCTCATGCTGGCTTAAAGCAAAGTTGTTTTGAAGGTGGAGGGCAAATGGGAGGCAGAAACGTAACTCTCCACCGCCGTCAAAAGCAGTGAAAATGCCCTGAGCATTAACAGAGTCTTTAGCGCATCCGTTGATGCTCCGGGGGGACTCTAGAAAGAGCTCTATACAGTTTTAACAATTAAAAGTATACAGTTGGTGAATTTTACATACATTTTCAGCCACATTTTAGTAAGGATATTACTGAAATGATGCTTTTCCAGCACTTTTGGTTTTTGCTCTTTCCTCTTGTGCCCAAGGTCCTCCAGGTTCTCATCTATTTAAAAGCTCCTCGAGCCACAAGTGTGGCACGGAACCCACTTCTTGGCTTCACTAGTGTGCTGATTTGCTGTTTGTTCCTTCCATCACAGTTTCATCTTTAAAAGTCTCACCTGGACCAATTATTAAATTTTATCTGTTGGTTTTAAAGGATGGTAATTGGTAATGGGAAGGACTGCTGTTTAACAATGTTGGGGGTCTTAAATCCATGCAGTGTTCATACGTTTTATATTGAGTTGGATGTGCCAGGCAGGTCTGGGGCTAAACGTACAGCTCGTCCCTGAAAACCTGAGTTGAGCCATGCCTGCTCATCCCAAAAATAATGTTTTTGAAAGAATCTTGCCTAGAAGGGGGCAGTTGACATCTTCCTGATGTTCTGTCGACCCCCCCCCTCCCCCCCTCCGCATAGAGCCTCATCGCAACTCATTTAGATTCTAAGCTTTAGGGAAGCATACACAGCAGTGAGTCAGAATGTATCCTTATGTAGGACGCCTTCCAAGAATGGCCGTTCAGGTGAAATGAAATGGATAGTCACGTTTGTACCTGAAAGACCTCCCACTGCTACAGAAAACGAACCTAAATGTACCTTGTTCCCAGATGACCAGAGACACAGCCCCTGCTGCTTTTAAACCGTCAGGTTTATTTCCATGCACAAAAGGGTTTGCTTTTTGTGGAACTTCACATATTCTTCGCATCATGCATGATAACAAGCTTAAAATAATAAAATGTCTAAGTGAACAGCATTGCTCCTGCTCAATAGACAAGAAGCAATAATACTTAACAAATGAACTCAATTAAAACAATCAATTAAAAAGAAAAAATGAAAACTCTAGAGGGGAAACTGTACAAATGAAGAAAACAATGTTTACAAAATGTATTACACAAAACACGGAATTGAAAGTGCATCTGTTGTTATCTACATCCCTCAATGTGCAATAGTGCAGATAACATTCTGACTGTGCTAGTGCACAGTGTTCACAAATCCTTAAATTACAAGTCAAATAACAAAACCAAATAATATTTCAATTATTTTCAAACAATTATGCATTCCATATTCGAAAATGTTAACACGTTATTTGATTGTACCTAACAATAATTACTTTGTAATTCCACTACTTAATGTGTGGCTCTTCACAACCATTTTTAATCCTGTCACCCCAAGACGCCTGCTAGTCCTGTTTAGTTTCGAAGAATAACCCGTTGAATGTAATGCCTCAGGGTATTGTCTTTATCAGGGCGTGTAATTAATCTGAAATAATAAATTAGCTGGTATTATTAATAGTTTGCTCGACAGAATTATTAAATTAAGCATGTCTAGCATGGCACCTAAAGCTGCTACCGCGTGCAGTTGCTACGTCAAATAGGATGTGGTACTGCATGGAACCTACCACTGACGGACTTGCATATCTATAAAGCAATTAACAGTATGTGAGGTGTTTTTGGAATATAATGAAGTTATCCATCTTTGGTATACAGAAATATAATACCTCATATCGGTAGCCGGTTCATTCCTCAAGTCTGGAGCATTGATTCCTTGGCTTTGCATCTAAAATATATATACGGTGCCCAAGTAAGTCCACCATCCTTACATCCTCAAAATGAACAATGTATACTCAAAACATGACTATTTAGGTTACGGAAGAAAAAGCTTACTGTCAGGACATTTAGTCCGTTCATGTTTGTTGCAGAGCCGGCGTTTTTTAACCGTTAAGGCTCCCGTCTATATCACTCATAGTCCCTACATACATAATGACGTATTTCCGTTCCGCAATGTTGTGCAAGCATTTCAGCGTCAACTAGACTGCTGAAATCGGTTAAACTAAACTATCTCTCACGGACATCAGTGAAGCATGTTGGCACCTGCTAAAATACGCAGTGTTTAGTATAGTAAAGCTCCACAAGGAAATAGTGCTTTTTCTTATGGATGTGTACACAGTGGACATGCTGTTTAGGGTGTGTCTCTGTGTTGACTATTTGTGGGAGACATAAGGCTTCCAGAACAAAAAACGTATTTTGAGTGCAGAAGCAAAAGATCTTCTGCACCGTTCCTGAGGTTTTCAACAGAATCTCAGACAGTGTCCTATTTTGGTGAACGATGGATATGAAAGTAGCTGCTGAGTTAGTTACCAGGGAGAGCATAAACCTCAGCACTTTATAATTAGGGAATCTTAGAAGAGATCCTTTGGGGGGGTTAAGCATATTACAGCATTTAATTGCACCACCGCCAGGAGAGTCCCGTCTCAAGAGGCGCAGAAATAGGCTACCACTGGAGTCGGGTAAGAAAAGGCCAAGAGCATAACTGTAGCTGAGACACATGACACAAAGGGGCTAACACTGGTAGAAGGGAAAAAAAAGAGTTCAGAGATCCCTGCAATTGCCAAATTATACTAGAAAATAAATGTCAAATTAAGAAGTGTGTTCATACAAAACCAGCAATCTAGAAAATTCAATGAACTTGAACCTTGAAGTGAATAACATTTAAAAAGTTTCTCCCTGGCGAACAAGGATGCCCAGACTGATGTTTCACCAAGTAGTGGCTTGTTACACAAACTAAGGGGGCAGGATGTAAGTCGACACAAACGCCGCCTATTTTAAGAGATCATCCGATTGGTTCGTGGATGTGTAGCCACCAAGGGGCAAGACATGCACAGTGTCCTTAAGAAGGGGGGGATCTTGGCTGGAGAATCCTATAGGGGGAGGAGGGGAAATGCCATATGCAAGCATGGGATGCAATTCAGCAGTTGATGGAAGGGAGTACAATTTTGCGAGCAAGGAGGAATCGGTGATGGGACTCCCCGTATTTTAGTTGTTGCATGCATCTAATGTGCACTATATTGACATAAAGCCTGTTTCAGGCGGCAATGTTTTTTGTATGTGGGTAAATTAACAGAATTTGCACCAATAGATGGGGACCATCTTATTTCTTTAACTCTACGTTATGTCTTTACTGGCAAGTGTAAAACAATTCCTGGTAAATTTAGCCTGTCCGTCAACCCCAGTTGTATCTTTGCATGTTGATGCTAGCGTTTGTCAAGAGAAGCAAGCAGGCAGGGTTAGCGGTAGGCCATCCGCTCTTGAGCAACCAAGCCACAGTGGTCAAACACAAAAGGGTTTTCCAATTCAACGTTTCTAACTAAAGCAATTAAATTCCTAAATTTCAATCCGACAAGCCTGCATGTGGTTACATTTTCAGTTACAGCGTAACGTAAAAATAATAAGCAGTAATAAAATATATGTACAATTGTTATGTATGCCAGTTTGTGATGAGGCATTAACGTTATACCATTGCAATTATTTTTAGGTTTCAAAGCAAATGCAGGCGCTTTCTTCACCATGATGATCACGCTTATACTGGTCTCCTACACGGCCACTTCCATGGCACTGGCTATCGCAGCAGGGCAGAGTGTGGTCGCTGTGGCCAACCTTCTCATCACCATCTGCTTTGTCTTCATGCTTGTGAGTTCAGAAAGAAACATCATTCTGGGGATATGTCTAGTTTCTCTTTTTCATGTTGCTTTTACAAATACTTAAAGGTACGCTGTTGCTAGCTATGCTGCAAGATGATGACATTTCATATCTCGTCATTGAACTCTAATTGGTGCGTCCCAGGAGAGCTAGTTTGCCTTTCGGTGGCAGTGAAAGACTCCCAGGATCTGGGATGCATGATGATGATGCCCTGTAACAGAGGTGGGAACGCTCCAGAAGCCACACTTGGCCAATAAATACTTTTGCAATGATTGGCAAGTCCTGGGTCTACCTTTCAAGAGACTAAAAAACAAAATAGAGAATATGTTTGCTGCTTGTGTTGTGTTAAGTCGGCATTGCATCGTGGTGTGGTGCACAGCTGGGCATTGGAAGTGACTCAAATGGACTGATGTATGCAAAAGCAACGAGTAGATCCTATATGAAGGGTTATTCATTCTGGAACATAGTATCACTTTGTCTTCAATCTCCTAACACCTTGAGGACCTGGCGCTTTTAACACCAGTCCTAAGCATTAGTGATGAAGCATATTACCATTCAAAACGAACCTTTTTAAAGTAAACCTCAGCAAATGTGGCATCCTTTTTTCCATTTAAGACGATGACGCTAATATGTCCTGGGATGGCAGGTTTTGGCTGACAGTTTCACACAATTACAATTTCAAATGCATGCGGAAATGTATTTTTTTATATTACTGGGAAAAAGATGATTCTTTTGTTTTATGGCACCGATAAGCATTTTGTGGTTTTTTGGCTTTTCTCTAAAGGTGAAGCTGAGCAAAATTGTATTAAAATATTTTTGAAATTATTTTTGTCTTGATTCTATGTGCCTTCTCGAAGTTGATAGATATAAGGCGGAAAATATGATCACCTAGACGCCAATCCCTTTTTGATTGCTTCTTTGTCTGTCTACTGAACTTCAAATTCACATTAAAAAACATTGAATGTGTACAGTGCAGAATGGCCTATACATGGACATTTGATTTAATAAATGGCAATTACATGCTTTGAGGAATTGCATCTTAATAAATGCAGTGCTTTATTGTGAATCATTTGTTCTGCTTGACTTTGAGCTTCACAAGTCTGTGCAGCAACTAACACGTATACCTGTTGCTGCGGTAAAGGGGATTGGGTTCTGTGCAGTGAACAAAGGGACAGGTCATCATTGATCTTTCGATTTCTCTTCCTGGCAGATTTTCTCCGGGCTTCTGGTTAATTTGCCCAGTGTAATGGATTGGCTGAACTGGCTGAAATACTTCAGCATCCCACGATATGGCCTTACAGTAAGTGAAATAATGTTCTGTGCATTGCATTTAAAGGGTTCTATGTGATAATAGCTTTTACAAAGACACCAAGACATTCTCCCCTCAAGTTTTTAGTACCACAATTCTGAGGTGGGTGGAAGAATTGGAGGGGAGATGCCGTGCTTCCCAGTAGCAAAAGCTGCTTAAATCTATCCTTCTGATAGAAACATGTGTACCACTGGCACTGCCAGCTTTTCTTAAGACTGCCACTTTTCTAATTTAGGAAAGTTTTCTTAAGCTTTCGTTAAATTAGAAAAGTGGTGCTGCAGTTTAGGAAATGCTATTTTTATAAAGGGGGGAAAAAGTGTGCAGTTGAGTTTAACGGCACATTACTGGTGCCGTATTTTAACTCCTTTTTCTGACGTGCTAAAGCTGTGCTTTTGAAAGGAGAACCCCCTCTCAGTGCCTGCACTTCCTTCCTCATGGTTGCGATGGCTGTTGTGAAGCAGTAAATCAGGCACATGCAATTGTTGTGGATTTGAGGCCAGGCCGCCACGTTATCACAAACAGAATATGATGTTTTTAAGGCAAGTGTTCATGCTTCATGGAAGAACATGTTCCTATTTTGCATGCACCTCAGAATTGGCCCTCAATAAGGCAGTTATTGACCTCATGTATCTCTCCATTTCTGCCTGCACAGCGCCTTCTGTCTTCCTACTTGTGAGTCAGCCTTTCACCCCAAAAAGCCTGTATCCTCTTCCAGTTGTATTTTGCAGTTTGACCTTATTCAGGAAGATCTCATTGAAAAGGCATTTTTCAAAGGTATTCCCTCAAAATACCCTTTAAAAAGTTGTAGTTTAAAACTGCGACTGTCATGAAAAACCACATTTGATCCCGTGGCCCAGTCAGCCCTGTGGTCACCCCAGTTGAACTGGCAATCCTGCTCCCCTCCGGCCAATAATGTTGAAGCTCCAAAGAGATTAAATGGCAAGGGTGGGATGTGGGAGTGAGAGAGAGCTTATTCATCCAATTGGGTGCAGAGAAAGAGGGGACCCCACAGGTGCATTTTTCAAAATGTGTTTTTATTAGTTTCATTGATGTGCAATACAAGAGAAAAAAGAAGAAACAGTTACAACATCCCCACCCCACCTTGCATTCCATCCAACATTGATCCGATGCTTGGGGAAACATTACATGGATCCTTGCTGGCGTATAATGCCATTGTAGGAGAATCTTAATCCACATTCCCCTCACCTGAATGGAGCAAGCTAATTTTGGGATCGCCCCCCATAGGTACTCCCACTGTCTTCTTGGAATGGTCCCCCCAGATTTATTTCCCATTTCCTCATGTAGTTCTATTAAACAAGCTCTTCTTGCCCATTCAAAAATCTATATAGATTGGACACCAGTCTTTTTTAGCCTGCGTGAGTAGTTATATATTTTTCAAATGGTGTCACCTGTCTTGTAGCTGCCTCCTTTATAGCTGGGGTAATTAACCAGTGTTTCAATTGGTTATATTTATACTAATATCTCTCTGTCAGGTTCATATCTTGAACACATTCTTAAAAAGAATGAAGAGTCTGCCCCTGGTACATATCCCGTATCTTTTGGCAACCCACTTTTTCACACTTTCTAAATGCCCCCTTTTCCATCCCCAGCTGAAATTCGGGTTCCCAAACATTGGGTAGAATGTAGATGGTTTCTCAGTTAGCACCCCACATTCAATTGCCAAGTCCCATATTTCCACCACTACCCCAACTATCTCACTCATCCTAACATAATGGTGTCTATTTTGTTTATTCAGCCACATAAGTCCCAAGAGTGATGATCCCGCTACAACCATTCCCTCATGACCCACAACTGGGCCGTCTCATAATATCTGTAAAAATGGGGGAAGGCTAAGTCCCCCATGTCTTTTTGAGCCGTTAATGTAGACATTGCTACCCTGGGCTGTTGTGGGTCTTTTCTTGCAAATATACAACATTATGGCCTTATTGAGGGATCTAAAGAAGGTCTTTGGGATCCTAATGTGTAGTGCCTGAAAGTAGTATGAGTTTCGGTAATACCGCCATTGTTACTGTTGTCAATCTCCCCCACCATGTTATTGTAAGGGGATTCCACTTCATAAGATCGGCTCTAATAATTTTCAGTAGTTGCGGGTAATTTGCCCCTTACATTTGCCCTATCTTTTTCATCAGGGTTACACCGAAGTGTGCTATACCTTTTCCCACCAGTTGCATTCTCGCCCCCAATCTGTCCATCTTTTCGGGGTCCACCGTTAGGTTCAGTATTTCCGATTCCTGCCTGTTTATTTTTAACCCTGATATCACCCCAAATATATCCAGTTCTTTCATTAGTATCAGCAATGAATGTTCTGGGTCCGACTAAGCTACCAACATGTCTGCAAAAGCTATTGCCTTATGTGCCTCTCCTGCCATTTCTATTCCTGTCAGCTGGTCCAGCTCTCGGATCCCGGTCAATAGGGGTTCCAGGTTGATAGCATATAGTAGCGGGGATAGTGGGCATCCTTATTTAGTGTCCCGCCCCAATGTTACTTTTCCTCAGACCACCCCATTGAGGGCTATGCGAATTGTAGGTTAGTTCTAATTAGCCCACAGCATTTGAAGGAATCACGTACCAAACCCTATATGTTTCAATATGTGGAACAACAGGGACCATTCGACCCTGTCGACTGCTTTTTCGGCTTCCAATGAGACTAGTGTTTCCAGATTTTGGATTATTCCCGCCTTCTATATTAGGTGGCAGATTCTGCGGAAATTGGCGAATGTTTGCCTAGAACGTTCAAAACCTGATTGGTCCTGCCCTATTAATTGCAGCAGTAGTGTATTAGCCTATTTGCCAATATCTTTGTATGCAATTTTGCGTCTAGGTTTATTAACGATATTGGCCGGTATGATCCTGGCAGTGTTGGGTCCTTGCCCTGCTTATGGAACACCACCAGTTTAGCTTCATTCATTGATGGCAACTTTGCTCTTGAACGTGTTAAACAGTTTATGAGAGTGGTGGCCAGGATATCCTGAAATTTCTTATAGAAACTCGCCGGGTATCCATTCGGGCCTGGGGCCTTATTTATTGGTAACTCTTTAATAGCTTTCTGGACCTCTTCCTCCCTTATTTCGTCTTCCAATAGTTCCCTTTACTCTTCTGATATGTGCGTGAGCGAGAATTTCACTAGATATTCCTCTTGTTTATCTTCCAATGGGCTGTCTGATGTATAGAACTTCTGGGAGTATTCCCTAAAAGTTTCCCCGATATCTTTGTTTGACGTTTTGTCCTGCCCTTGGTTATTTCAAAGTTTAATAATTGTCTGGGTGCCCCTTTTTGCCTTTAGCTGTCTGGCCAGGTGCCTATACGCCTTATTGGCTTTCACGTAATGCCATTGCTTCAAATATAATGGCGCCTTCTCTACCTTCTTCATTCTGAGCATCTCTAATTGGCCCTGGATGTGTCTCAGTGCCCTTCTTAGTTTATTATTCTGATTATTTGACATTTCTCCCTGTATGTCTCTTAATTTCCCCTCTAGTTCCTCTTCCCACTGCCATCTCTGTTTGTCCCCTCCTGCCTTAAGTGTTATTAGGTGGCCTCCTGTCACTGCCTAAAATGCGTCTCGTACCATTTACTGTGGCACTGGATCGTGTAAAAGATCTGTGGGGAACTTCCATTTCCATAGACCCTCCCTTCATATTACCCACCATAATGCTCATCCACAATGGGGTGTGATCTGACAAAGAGATAGATCCTAGCTCAACTTCGCTAACTTTTCCCAGCAGCCATGTAGAGGTCCAAATGTAATCTATCCGAGACATGGTGGAGTGTACATGCAAATGGTATGTAAATCCCTGCTCCTGTCCTCTTACTATCCTCCAGATATCATGGAGGACAAGCATAGTCATCTTCCGATGTAATGCCTTAGAGGGGGCCTGCGCTCCCTGTACTGTAGTCCCAACCCTATCGTGTCTAGGGACCCACTCCATGGTGAGATCCCCCGCTAAAATGATCTCTCCTTTTGCAAAGCTCTCCATCTTCGATAGGACTTCTCTCAAGAACCTATCCTGTCCTGTATTTGGGGCATATACTGAGCCCAGCATGATCGTTTGGCCTCCAATATCTGGATTCGGAAGCAAGTTTCTGATGCTTGTTAATCTGCTTAGAATCACATGCTGTGCATATGGTCCGACATCCAGTGGTAACCGCAGAGTATTGCATCTTGTCTTTCGGGGACCAAAAGGGGACGTCGACATAGGCGTGTCTGTAACACTATCTCTATCGTGACGTGTGTAGTACCCGAAATCCCTCACGCACTGAGGTCTCTCAGATTGTTTTTTTCCACCGAGATAACTGGTGGCCCTATAGCGGAGCTCTTACTAGAGACATTGTTTATCTTTACCGAATTGTCGGTTTATTCCCCATTAAGTCACTTCGCCAATAGCAACATCTTCGACGAAGACTACGGGGGAATCGCTACGGCTGTGGATTTCGGCGCCTAAGATCCGGCGACCGGATTGTCCATGTGGTCGGGCCCTCTGGCCGACCTATACAGTAGGGAGAGTGGGGTCGGGGTGGCCATATTGTTTAGTATGTCTTTCCTCCTTTCCCCTCTTTTCCCTTTCGGTCTGGTCATCCTTCCCTTTTGCTATGAAAAGGACTCCTTTTAGATTCTGCCCTAAGTGTAGGGTCAGATATCCTTGGAAGGACGAACACAGGACGTGTAATGCCGGTCTACCCCTAGAGCACGATGAGAAGCGTTGTGCGGCGTACAAACTCCTTCGGCCCAAGACCCTTAAGGAGCGCCGTGTAAAGCGGTGGGCCGCATACGGTAAGTCACGCGTGGTCCCCCACCGCCACACCAGCTGAAAATGACGGGGTACTTCGATGACCAAACGTCCAATGCGGATGTTGTAGACCTTGAGGTGGACACTTCTAGATCCGCCACGCCCGTCCCCGACACTTCCAGGCTCGACTCTGCTCTTGCTACAGGGACCATACTGGGCGACAGGGGCGTACAAGCGCATCGCACTAAGCACACAACCCCTATGCCAATTTCGACGCCTTTGTCGAAAAAGGCGAAAGCGCCAACAGGGCCGCCGAAGTCTTCACCGGTTCCCTCGGATCGCTCTGATCCAAGGCCTTTGCCGTATTCGCAGCAGCGCATGGCGACTGGGCAATCAAGACAAACCAAGGGCGCTACCCCTAAACCTACACACGTCAAAAGTCGGGAGAACGACGCTTCGACGAGTTGCAAGGCCTCAGTAGGCCCGAAAACTATGGCTAGGTCTCTACCCGGAAACCCATCTGCTAAGCCTCCTAGTGGCACGGACAGTATTTCTACTGCCGACAAATCATCGGAGCCTTTGTCTCACGACGATTCGGCGATGATTCAAAGTAGCATCGGAAGAATCGCAGTGGCGGTGGGCCTTATTCCGTTTCCGCCGAAGGTTATGGGTCAATCCGCAGAAAAGATTTCGGCGGATTGGATTCCCGATTCTGATGATGCTTACATAGATAGTCAAGAGACTCTCTCCGACACCCTTAGAGGTTCCCGTCGACGCCAAGGTGCGGAGAACGTCACTTCTCCTCTCGCCGGCCCATTTGGGTCCTCTAAATGGACTACTGAAAAATGTGAGGGTTGTATGGATCGGCTGGAGCGGATTATCAGTTCTTCTGATCATCCGCCCCCGAAAAGGGCTCGGGTAGACCCTAACCCCCAAATTCAAGTAGATCAGTCTCAGGTTTTCCAACAAGACGTGATCCATATGGATACTTATAGAGACATCTATAATGAAGAAGTAGAAGCTTCTTTTCTCGAAAACTATGAGTAGGATCAACAGGATACGACGGACAACTGGGAGGAAATCCAGCAGGAACCTGAAAACCCTTGACACAGCAAGATCAGGACTCTGATCTTTTGTGCCTAGATTTTCCTCCATCCACCCCGGCTCGCCAGGTCTCCCCTGTGGATAAACAAATGGCTTTCAACTCCATGTTGAAACAAGCGGCAGAATCCTTCAAAATTGCCACTCAAGAGGCGGTACCGGAGCAGGATTTCGTGGAAGATATTATTAAGGAAAAACCTCCGGCGAGTCAACCCATCCCCCTCCTTAACTCTGTCAAGAGACGGGTAGCTCCCTCATTGATCACACCTGCTCAGACACGAGCAGTGAACCGGGGAGTCGAAAAATGATTTCGGCCCTCTCCTACCGACCCTCTATATATCAAAGGGCACGCCATCCCAGACTCGCTGGTAGTGACTACCACCCGGAAGAGGGCAGGGGTACCCCTTGCCACGGGAGAATCACCACTGGACAAGGAGTCTAAAAGGTTACATGCCCTGGGCAAATGTGTCACATCAGCAGCTGCATACACCATTCGGGTTGCTAATAATATTACGTTATTAGCAAGCTATGCTGATGCCCAATGGAACTTACTCCAAGAAGGCCTCCAGGAGGTTCCTGAACCCGCCAGAACAAAGCTTCTCGCCATTGTTTCGGAGGGAAACTGGTTAACCAGAATGTGGTGAAAAACACCCTGGACACTACAGAAACAGCAGGCAGGCCTCTTGCACAAGGTACTCTTCTGAAAAGACACGCATGGCTGAGTATATCGGGCTTCAGACCTGAGACTCAGGCCTCCCTCATTAATAAACCCATTGAGGAGTCTAACCTCTTCGGGAAAGCAGTGGATGAAGCGTTGGAGATGGCCAAGAAGAAGTACGAGACTAAAAGGTCTTTGCACCAGATTACACAAAAACCCTCCTCCCAGAGGGGTAATAATTCTCGGCGGTCCTTTCAAGGACAAGCCTGTGCCGGTCAGAACAACTACGGCAGGGGTAACTTCAACTCAAAACAAACATCCGGAAGCCCTACGTACTACCCTTCAAGGGGTCAGAAACACGGCAAAGGTAGAGGCAGAGGCCCCAATCCCAGAGGAGCCACAGCCTCTGGTCAGAAATGACCACCAAATCCAGGTTCCCTCCCATGTCTCCCCAGTCGGGGGGCGATTAACATCTTTCCTCAAGGCATGGGAGGGGATAACTTCTGACCAGTGGGTCTTGACGGTTATTGCCTGGAATTCGCCCAACCTCCACAGATCAGACCGCCGCGCTCACGCCGCCTTTCACTGGACCATCTGCAGATCCTGATTCATGAGGTGGAAGCACTGCTGGGAAAGGACGCCATAGAAGCCGTCCCTATTCTTCAGGTAAACAAGGGTATTTATTCAGTGTACTTCCTTGTACCCAAAAAGGATCTCACCATGCGTCCTGTTTTAGATCTGCGTCCAGCGAACAAGTTTATAAAACCCCAGAAGTTTCGCATGGTAACACTGCAGGAGGTGATTCCATTGCTGAAACAGGGGGACTTCATGGCAACATCGGACATGAAAGATGCATAATTTCATATTTCAATGTTGCCAGCGCACAGAAAATATCTAAGGTTTGTGATCCAGGACAAACACTACCAATTCAAGGTACTCCCCTTCGGCATCGCCTCAGCGCAAAAGGGTGTTTACCAAAGTCCTTGCAGTGGCAGCAGCACACCTGCGCAGACTATCATACCCAGTTTACCCTTACCTCGACGACTGCCTCATTACGGTGGACTCGTTCGACGCTTGTTTTTCGAACACCCAAAAAACAGTAGATCTCCTCTTCAGCCTGGGTTTTTCAATCAACAAAAAGAAATCCAGCTTAGTTCCCAGCCAAGTAAAACGATTTCTGGGAGCACTAATTCGGACGGAAGACGGACTTGTCTTCCCCTCCAGCGAGAGGGTTCAGAACAGGCTCCCTCAGATACCTCAATATGTAGCCAGTCGAGAGGCGACGGTACGCAAGGCCATGCGTTTGCTAGGGGTGATGGCGTCATGTATATACTTGGTTCCCCACGTGCAGCTGCGCATGCGTCCCATGCAAGAGTGGCTCAACAGCCAGTGGTGTCAGGCCAGCGGACAATGGGAAGATATGTTAGTTGTCTCGCCAGCCCTCGTTCTCTCTCTCTGCAGTGGTGGTCAAGAGAAAACCTCTTGAAGGGGAAGACCTTCACCACCCCTGCAGTGGAAGCCACTCTCACGACAGACGCATCTCTCACGGGGTGGGGGGCTCACCTGCTTCAGCAGACAGCACACAGGGTGTGGTCCCCTCAAGTAGCGTCCAACCACATAAACTTACTGGAGCTACCAGCGGTGTTCAAAGCATTGAAAGCCTTTCAGGTGCAACTGCAAGGGAAGACAGTGCTGATCCTAACCGACATTGCTCAGCAATGTACTACCTGAACAAATAGGGGGGCACTCACTCTCCAGGACTATCCAAGCTGTCCCATTACATTTGGATATGGGCTCTGAAACACAAGATATTTTTGTTGTCCCAACATATTCCAGGGGAACTCAATCTTCTGGCAGACATACTCCGCAGAGATGTTCCTCTGCCAGAAGAATACGAATGGCGATTGCACGAAGACATTGTGTCCGTCTTCGCAGAATGGGGTTTCCCAGACATCGACCTGTTTGCTACTCAGGAGAATGCCCAATGCCAAGACTACGCCTCCAGGTACCCCCAGAACTGATCCAAGGGGAATGGTCTCTGGATAACTTGGTGGGGGAAATTTGTCTACGCTTTTCCCCCCCAACTCCCCTTCTCAACAAGATAGTACACAAGATGCACCAGGAACCAGTCACCATGATTCTGGTGTCCCCCATGTGGGACCGCCAACCCTGGTTCGCTCACCTGATGGAAATGTCCCTCTCCCCACCAGTCAAGCTGCCCTGCCCGTACAACGTGTTTCCTCAGGACAGGGGGGGAGACCCTACACCCATGCCCACAAACTCTGAACTTAGCAGCCTGGCTCCTGAGATCATAGAGTTTGGACACCTGCAACTCCCTCAGAGATGCATGGACATACTCCGGGAAGCGAGAAAGCCTAATACACGTTATTGCTATGCCAGCAAATGGAAAAGTTTTGTCATCTGGTGCAATTCCAAGAACGTCAATCCTATCGATTGCTCACCCTCACACATTGTGCTGTATCTAACCCACCTGTTGGACACTGGGTTAGTCTTCAATTCCATAAAGGTTCATCTGGCTGCTCTGTCAGCCTACACCACATCACAACAAAAAGTATTGTGGTGGAAAATACCAGTAATTAAAGCCTTTATGGAAGGGGTTAAGAGGATTTATCCTCCCATCTCTCACCCAGCCCCTGGATGGGATCTGAATGTGGTTTTGACCAGGCTCATGGGAGCTCCCTTCAAGCCTATGCACAAAGCAAGTCTGAAAGATCTGACTTATAAGACAGCCTTCCTAGTGGCTATCACTTCTATCAGAAGAGTTAGCGAACTACAGGCTCTGTCTGTTTTAGACCCTTTTGTTACAGTCCACAAAGATAAGGCAGTTCTGCGCACACACCCCAGGTTTGCGCCCAAATCAATTTCAAAGTTCCATGTGAACCAGTCAATCGAACTACCCGCTTTCTTCCAGAACCCTACTTACATGGCTGAAAGAAGCCTTCACACACTAGACATGCGCAGGCAGTCATGTTTTACCTGGAAATAACTAAACCACTAAGGAAGACTAAACAATTCTTTGTTTCAGTGGCAGCTGGTAGAGAACGGGATCCTGTCTCTAAATCGGCGATCTCAAGGTGGATTGTCAAATGCATTACACTATGTTACACTCTTGCGAAGAGAGAACTGCCCTTCAAGCTTAGAGCACACTCTACTCGAGGCACTGGGCATCCATAGAATTCATTGCAAATGCTCCCCTTGAGTCCATTTGCAAAGCGGCAACCTGGAGTTCTGCACACACCTTTACAAGACACTATTGCCTAGACACTCATTCTAGGTCTGATTCTCAGGTGGGACAAGCAGTACTAAGACATCTTTTCACTACTGTTCCTTCTCACAACCCACCTCCAACTCCGGGTACTGCTCGCTAGTCTATGCACATCATGTGATTCTAAGCAGATTAACAAACATCAGAAGACATGCATTACTTACCGTAAAAGCATTTCTGATGATTGTATCTGCTTGGATTCACATGCGCCGACCCTTCCTCCCCGCTTGGATGGAAGGAACATAGACGTCTTACCACTTTCTCTCTCTTTTCTGTACTCACTCACGATAGTCACAAGACTCCCTTTTGGCAGAAAAAATATAATCGGAGGGACCTTGACGCGTGAGGGATTTTGGGTACTACACACGTCACGATAGGGATAGTGTTACAGACAGACCTATGCCAACGTCCCCTTTCGGTCCCCGAAAGACAAGATGCAATACTGCGCGGTTACCACTGGATGTCGGACCATATGCACAGCATGTGAATCTAAGCAGATACAATCATCAGAAATGCTATAACGGTGAGTAATGCATGTCATCTCCCCTCTTTGTCCGACATGGTGTCCTTCACTTGTGCTCCCAGCCTATCGTGTATTGCTATTAGCACTCCTGCCCTCTTTTCCCCGCGTTTGCCTGATATATTTGAGTATATCCTCTAATTAAGAGTTTCACTTTGTCGTGTTTTTGTATATGTGTCTCCTGTTACATAAGAATGTTTAGTTTTTCCCCTCGCAGATCATTTTCCACTTTTTTCCTCTTAACTGGGGTATTGCGCCCCTTACATTGTACGTTAACACCTTAAGAAACTCATCTGGATACCCCGCTCTCCCTCTCCCCCTAGCTCCCAGTTTCTTGACCCATGTAATTCTGCTTCTGGCCCCCCTTTCCTTCCCCTCTCAATTCCCCTCCCCTCAACTCCCAACTAACAACATAAAACCCCAACATATAGGCACTCCCTCCTCCCTTCCCCCGAGGAGGGCTCAAGTTCCTATGACCGTTTGGACGATGTGTCCGCCGCGCCTGGCCCTTGTTCTGTCCCAGAGAAGTCATCATGGGGAGTAGTAAACGCCACTAAGGATTACAAGCTGCGTCCACCCTTCCCATCCCTTCCCAGCCCCTTGAGCCACAAACCTGTTATAACGTGTTATAGTCTTACCCCCATTACCGGGGTGCCACATATGTCTGCTTTCCCTCCTGTTGTTGTCCAACTTCCATATAATGTTCTCGATCTCGGCCCCTCAGCCCTCCTTCACATCTTGCTTCAACCGTTTCCCTTTTTCATCACTGTTTTTCCATTCCCATGGTTTTATGCGTCCTCGGTCTCCTCTCAGTTGTTCCTTGTTGCCCTCTTCGAGTTCTCCTTGTAGGTTTAGGGTCTGTTCTCCCTCTTCACGGGTCGTAATCCTATGCTGTCATCCTTCCCATGAGACGAGTAGACCAAAAGGAAATGTCCATTTACACCTTATTTGCTTCATCTCCAAGAATTTCACCATGGGGCCCATCCGCCTTCTTTTTTGAAGCGTGGACTGTGCAAGGTCTTGATATTGTTGCAGTTCTTCTACATTTATTCGCACCTGTCACGCCATCCTCGCATTCCGCAGTATCTGTTCTTTCTGGCCGTATGATGTTAACTGCCACCAATACGTCTTGTGTTCTCCGCTGGCCCACCCGGTGCACTCTGTCCACCTGGACTAGTTCTTCCTTGTCAGATGCCAGCATTTCTGAAAAGAGCTGCTGGGCTGTACCTTTCAGGTCTTTGTCCTCCACTGTTTCTGAAAGATTTTTTATCCGAATGTTCGATCTCTTTGAGCGGTTTTCCAGGTCCTCACAGTGGATCTCGAGATTATGCGATATACGCGCCAGTTGGTCCAGGGTTTCCTCGTTCTTTTGCGTGTCCTCATCCATGTTTTGCACCAACTTTTTCCAGTGCATCCGTTCTTTCTTCCAGCTTGGCTACATCGATTCTCAGTTCCTACAGCGATTGCTTAATTTCTTCTTTCAGAGTCTCAAATTGTGTTTGGAAGGAGACTATAAATTGGTCCTGGAATTCTTTAAACCAACTATGCATGTCCTCTTTGCAAAGGCGCCATTGCACCTTCTTCTCTGGTTGCTGGAGTTGGTGAGCTTTGACTGGTCTCCCCACCCCCCACTTTCCGGAGTGCAATGTTTTCTCCAAGCTCCACAACTGTTTAATGCCTGGTGCTTGTCTTGTTTGTGGAGTCTGTTAGGTTGCAGACGTCACCTTCCCCCTTGTTTTGGACATATGGGCTCTGCTGGAGTTCACTCCAATATTCCCCTGCTGCATATTCTCGTTTTCCAATTCTGCCCTGGTGATGGAGCCTCTCCCTGCGGCTTCCCCCTCTTACAGTTATTCTCCCCGCTTCCGGGAGGCACTAGTTATTGTTATACATTCCTCCTGCCCCTTCCAAGTTTTGGCCCTTTATGTCAGACACCCTTTTTTGTCTGCTCTCCAGGTTCACCAACCTGCCCCTTAAGGGAGGCCTCTCCTCCATTTCTTCGGTCCCTTACCGGGTTCCGGGCCTATTGTTTGTGGCATTGTAATCTTCACGTGGTTCACAATCTCACTGTTCAATCTTCCATGCCATATGGTCTTGTCTTCCCTGCTGTGTTGCTGTGCTATGGGGTGGGTTTCCTTTCTGCTCACATTCAGTCTCCTGGCCCCTTCCTCTCTGTGTAGGTCCTCGTATGTGGAGAGGGGAGGTGTGGGGAGGGGCTCCTCCAATGTGTCCCCTGGCCCACTGCCCATTCCCGCTCTGTCTTTACACCCCGGACCTGCCTCTTCATTATTGGGTGCTCTTTTTTTTCCTGTTTGTGGGGGTCGCCTCTCACCTCACCACTGCCTGAGGTTTTATCCTCCTTCCCTCCGTCGGGGTGTTGCGTCTTAGTGCGTGCTTGTGTGATTCCTTATGGCTGGGCCGCCTCACTACTCACGATCACACTCATAAACCGATCCCTCGGTTCAATATGCTGCTCATTGTGGAGGGGAATCACTGCCGTCCTTCACCACGTTGCTTCCTTGTCTGCTGCTGTTGCGGCCCAGTGAGGGGAGAGAGACACTCACACACGCCCTCCTCCGCCGGCCGCCATCTTGGAATCCACAGATTCATTTCAATGAACCTATCCTTTATTCTTTGCACCCATTTCCTGTTGTCTCACAACCACGAGATAGAGAACAGAATAATTCCTATCCTTACCAATGTTGGTTTTGTTGGTGAAAACTCCCTAATGTGCACCAGGATTTAGTATATTCTTACACTGCATGTGTGGGGGAGAGTGGATTGATACTCAATGCCAAAAATGAAATGGTATGTTTCTGATGAGAACTAAAACATCTTGCAGACCAATTTATTCCAACGGTCACAAGATGCAATTGTGTCTGTCTTTCGACTACTCGTGAATCTATTTCACTAAGAAATGTTCTTGCAGTGAGCATGTTTTCAATTTTGAGGCAAAATGACAGTGGCATATTTTTACATCCTAGTCAAAATAAATAGCAATTTTCTCGTTTTCAAATCGCAAATGTTTAAAGTCCTACTGATGCATACAATTCGTTTTCTAATAACATTGCTAATGATTGTGTTGTTCTTGTGGCTGATGACATCATCTAGTTACTTATTCTTATTATAGAAAAAGAATACATACACACCTCCATGAACACATCAACAGTCTTTAGAACGCAGCTATACCCCACATAGAAAATTGGCCTAGCTCCACACATAATCTCATACACAAGCTCCACCACTGTCAAAATGCAAACACTGAGGTTAACGGCCGTGCTGCTCACATTCTTCTCAACTCACAAAACCACTGCACCACACCTAGCATTAGAATGCAGCTACACACCACGTAAACCGCACTGGCTGCACACATAGTGAGTGCACACAAGCATTATTTGCTACCCTACTATCTCCACTGACCTGGACTACGGTCCATGTGGGTATTCAACCCACAGCGCTTTGAGATCATACCAATGGTAGATAAGGCGCTATACAAATGCACAATAACATAACATTATGTTGAACGATTAGAAGTTCACCTGCAGTCCTTTTGTAGTTATTCTGTAAATGCATGGCAAAGGTGGCGTTTTGGTGCAGAGCCATCCTACATGATCACTGGGAGCTCATTAAGATTAGGCCATTGCTGGTGCAGCAGCGAGAACAAGAGGCTGCAACTGGCGGTTCTCCAGATGCTTTGGACTACAGTTTCTATGATGCCCCACCGTTGACTATGTAAGTTAGAGCTGTTGGTAGGTGTAGTCCAAAACATCTGGAGAGCCAAAGGTTGCAGATCCCTGAGCTATCTACTGAGCATGAACTGTACTATTTTATAAGACTTTGCAGAAAGCGAGGAAGGAATCTTCTTACACATTGATGATGGAGGGTGCAGTGCACTTAGTCCGTACTGGCAAGTGTCTTTGTTTGCCAGCATTTAGCTAGTGTTTCCAACTCAAATTAATTTGCCCAAGGATATACAATCATGTTAGCGGGAAAGCTGGAAGACAGTGATTTGATTAAGGTCACACAATCCGATGAAGTTGGGAAGTCTATGACTAGCCGACAAGGCCACGTGTGGGTTGGATGGCAACCCAACTCTCAGTGATGTCAATTCTTATAAGGGTTCCTTTTCGTTTTTGACAGTGCTCACTGCCAGCATCATCCTGTTTTTAAGGGCTTCTTCAATGTAGAAAGCTAAGGGTCCATAAGTATTGACATGTATTAGTTTGACTTCTATAATTCTATTTGGCCCAATAGACGCACACAAAGACAGCAATTTGACCACAGCATATACTTTTGAGTGATAGTTTGAGTAGATGAGTTAGATCCCTTCAGCTGCCTTCTAAGCTATGTTGCATGTCTTGGAACCTGCAACCTGGCTGTATCATACTGACTTCCTTCCACAAAAGGTGCTTAATTGGGTGTTCGCTCCCATATGCTAGGACACAAAGTTATATACACAAAAAGGTGATGGTTAGAAAGCTTTGAATTCATTGTAATAATAAAACCTATATTCGACATAAAGTCATTCGGATACATTATATAAAATATAAAATGCATTACTATCACATAATTAAATATCATAAATACACATAAAAACAAATTGTGTGTCTGCTAATAAACAACATTTCGCCTTCTAGCCACAACTACCATAACAAGATGGCAATTAACTATCTCAAATGGATAACTGGGACGACAGGAGAGCTATCCTTGCAGTCTGTTGCCCAGTTCAAGAGCTACCATTTTTTTCCTCAGGATCCATGCTCTATGCAAAAAACAGGCCACATCATCTACAATTTGTGGGATAATCGATTGGACCAAAAATTCTACAGCGCTGGACCATGACTTGATCCCTGACTCCAACAGGACAGGTCTCAGATATTTGAGCCTTAACCGATGGAATGGTTTACAAAATAACATAAAATGACGTAATGACTCCTTGGGGCATCTGGTTAAATCATAACCTTTCCATTTGGCGCTAAATGCGGTGATGGGCAGTATGCCTAATCTTACCCTCAAAAATAGTGATATTTCATTGGCAGGCCTAATCCGATCCAGGTCTGATTAAAACCATAAATGTGTCTCGGAGCTAGGTAAGCAGTCCCCAGGCTTAGCTTAGAAGCCTCAAGATGGAGTAATTATATAGCTCCCTGTTTTATTAGGGGCTTCATTTATATCCAGCTCAAATCACAAAGCCTACTTGGCTCTTTCCAAAACTCACCCATTTTCAGGTGGAGTAATACATTTTTTTATGTGGGAGAGGCATTTCAATCCGGTTGCACCTTCCAGTGACCTATGTACCAGTGCCTTCCTACACAGTACAAGGGCTGATCTAGGCCACAATCTAACCCATAAGGAGACAGGCCAATAAATAATAGTTAAACTCAAGGGGTGTGTGCCACATTCCAAATGCACTAGTGCAGTTGGTGCGCTTGGCGGTAATTGCAACAATTTATTAGAAAAGTAATTTTCTCTTCTTGAAAGGGTCTCTGCATTCTCATAGCCCCATAACTCTGTGCCATAGAGCGCAGCTGAGACGGCCTGCCTGTGGTATAGCTCTAATGCGGGTGAGTTTGCACCACGCTCGTGATGATTAAAGAAAGCCAGAACTGCACCACTATATTTGTTCAGAGTAGCTGCTCCCTGTCTAGTTGGTGAGTCCATCCAGGACAAGCCTTAATTCTCACACCCAGGTAGTCGAAGCTTCCAACTTGTTCTTAATAACCATCGAGTTTGTCTTGGCCGTATTTATGCCAAGACCCAGCTCCCTAGATTTCTTTATGAAGATTGCAAGTGAGTCCTTTAGTCCCTGTGGTATAGTGGCTATTAGGACCGCGTCATCTGCGTAGAATAGTTCAGGGAATTATGTCGCAGGCAGTTTCGGCCAATCCCTGCCCCCCTCACCAACTCATCCACAATTCCTTGTGTATATATAAGTTGAACAAGAGGGTGGCCAGGTGACAGCCCTGCCTAACTCCCTAAGATACCTCAGTTTATATAGTTTCTTCACGTCCCAGGTTATAACGTACATAGTACATGAGTATATGGCTGATATAATGTCTATCAAATGTTCTGGTACTTTCCGCCACACCAGGACCTTCCACAGCTGTTTGCAGGGGACAGAGTCAAATTATGTCCTACGGTCCACAAATAATACATTCAAATGCCTTTTTAATAAGATTGTGTATTTTTGAATAATAAGATATAACATGAAACACTGATCCATGGTACCCCAACCCTTTTGGAACCCTGCTTTGTGGACAGTTATTATTCGTTTTTGGTCCACCCATGTCTAGAGGTATTTCAGGATTATTTTTCCAAACAGCTTCTCAGCCCCATCCAAAAGGGATATAGGTCAAAAACCTGGCCAGGCTATCCCTTCCTCCCTTCTTGTACACCGGGATAATAACTGCCCTACGCCATAAATCTGGTACCTTACCTGTAACTATCACTGCCCTAAACACCTGGAGTAAAATAGCCGCCCAGTTGCCCGACTCGTCCTTATAAAAATCCATTGGTAATAGGTCTGGACCAGCCACATTATCCATTTTTGGAAGAGGCTAAACTTCCTTGCATCCTGCAGGGTAATAAACACAGGGCTAGTGCCTGTTCCACCTTCGATAGCCGATGGGTGTGATAAAATAAGACCATCTGCATAAAGAGCACTAAAATGGGTCCTCCATCTGTCCCCGCCAATACTATCAATGTTCTTGGCATCCCCTTTAAGATCACTTTCGTAGACCAATTTCCAAAACAAAACGTTGTTTCTCGACTGTCGGGCATTGTGCAATACCTCCCATTTCCCTTTTAGATGTTTGGTCTTTCTATCATGGAGTAGGTTTTTATGGTTTCTTCTCAGTGAACAGAGCTGGGGTCTATCAATCCCTGAGGGATCTCAAAGGCATTTTTCTTTGTCCCTCTTTGCCGCTCTGCAGCAACCGTCAAGCCACGTCCCCCCAGTGGTTGGTTTGCTCTTACGTATCCCCTCAGTCCCTGAAAGATAGGGTTGCACATTTGTTTTCAGCGTCCAAAACCCCAATGTGGTTAGTTTCTGGATTACAAATTACTTTAAGATTCACTAAAATTGCTGCATACATACTCTGCTTTAGCTCTGGGGCTAGGATCTTGCCCCATTTCAGTGGTCTTCACGCAATTATTTTATAACCTCTCGGAATTCCTTTGGAGTACATTGTATTCCATTGTTTTTACTAGGCCTTTGCAATTACAAAAGGGAACCAGTCATGTGCACAGCATTTGTAGGTCCGTGCCCAAAGGAAGCTGTTTAGCCAAAACTGCCAGGGGTATCGCCTCTGCCCAGGAACAGAAGCAATCATAAACTGGGTTCAGGGAGCACGCAGCAGCCGGACATGTTTCAGTGGGTTGCCCCAGATATGGGCCATGGAAATCCAGCTACAACTCATTGATGCAGCCCATCAAGTTCAGAAAATGTCTCCCTGCTGGCAAACAAGACTGTGTCCAGCCTTAAGCACATCCCGGCACTACACCATACCGCTCTGCTTGCAAGCACCACTGTGCTTCTGAGATCTATGCCTGCCCATGTTTGAGACCAGCAAGTAGAAGAAAATGCAATGGAACTCCTGATGCTCTTGACCGCCTTCACCAGAGGTACTGTTTATGCTTTGGGATGCACACGTTCTGCCACCTCCTCAATCTGATCAGGGAACAATGTAGAGAAATAATGGACCAATCCGAAGCCTTCTATGGGTCACCAGTCTACTAACAGCAGAGCCCATCTGACACTTAAAATGGAACATGTTACTGTAGCGCCACTGGCAGTGATCTTTTTAAACATTACCTGAGAAAAGTAATGTATTTGTCAAGCTAATTAACTTTCTTCAAAGGACTTACAGCTTCCCATGCAAGCCTTTTTGATTTGGCCAGCAGATTCTGTGATTTTGCAACTTACATCCAAAGTACAGTAATGATGACAGTGAATTGTCTCCATCCCTAGGCCTATGGCTGTCATTGCCAGATACTTTGTCGGACATTCTTAGGAGCTATCCAAATGGTGCTATTGGAACACCTCCCAGCTGTTTAATTTGTGGCTCTGTTCCAAGCCCCTAGAGCACCCGCATAACTGACCCTTGTGAACAGAGAGTGGCCTGGTGAGGCAGCACAGTGGCATATGTTTCCCATGGCTCTTTATAGCATGGCATTTCCCAAAATATGTCTTCCTCCGTATCTCTTTCTGAAGTCTGTACTTGCTCACTTTTCATGCCCACAAACATCTGACATTATTAACACAAATAATTCGAAGCTAATTATGTGTGAAGTGTTGTCAGCGGTTCCTTGCAGCTGCGTAGCACTCCATCCCTTGACTCCCCAGCCCCAGCAGCAAGTGATTGTACCTGTACGATGCTGGCAGAGGATGGTTCATCATACTCTTAGGCACCGCCATGGTCACCAGCTTGCTGCTGCAGAATCTGGACTCAGTCTTCTGGATTATAAACACCATGTAGTTGCACAATGGTCTGCATGCTGCTCATGTTGTCTGCACCCATTTTCAAAATCTGACTCACTCCTGGGGCAGTGCCCGGTCCATAGGTGCTGCTGCGAGTGCGCAAGAGGAGCCAGTGAGTAACACCCAACAACAAGTTTAGTGGTATGACCTACCGGGGGGGTGGGGGGGGGGTTGGGGGGGGGGGGGGTGTGTGTGTGTGTGTCTGTCTGTCTGTCTGTCTGTCTGTCTGTCTGTGTGTGTCTGTCTGAGTGTGTGTGTGTCTGAGTGTCTGACTACTGTCTCCCAGGGCAGGTAAAGTCACCATTGGCTTTACTAGTCCCAAATATTTAACAGAAACCGGTACAAACCATCATATTGTGGACGTACTGGTCGGGGCAATTCAATTGCCCCGGGGTCTGTTAGTCGAAGGGGCACATCTCCGTCCCTCCTGATCGAGTTTTGGCTGGTGGGAGTGGATACTACTTTTTATATTCGGCCGCGAATATATCCCTATGGGATTTTCCCATTGTTTGAGGCTACCAACTTTAATTATTTAATTCTCATAGCCTCGAACATACCACCGGTTTATTTATTTAATATTAATTCGCTGGTTGGTATTTTTTGCCAAGACTCGATACTAAAATGGCGTTTGTGTTCTCTTCTGTGACTCCAACCCAAGTTGAGCCCTTTGTTCCACTTTTTGGCGGGCTTCTCCACAGAAGCCTCCAAAAGTGGTGCCACTCTGTCTGGGTACCACAGTGGGTGTGGGTTGGGGTTTAGGCACCCTGTACTGAGTTACCTTTGTAACTCAAGTCGCACTCTGTGTGATTGGCCCAAGTGGTGAGCCGGCCGGCTCACCACTTAGCATGTTTGATTGACAGCTAGGCTGAGTGAATGGGGGTGTGCTGAATAAAAGCAGGGCTTTGGGGACTGGAACTTCAGAAGTTGCCACAGGACCTGAAAATCCGACGAGGCAGAAGCTGAGCCGACCTACCAAGACGACACCACCGGTGGAGCCTTGCTGAACCGACTCACCACTTCCCGACAACAGAGAAGATCTCCCGGCTGGAGAGGCTTCTTCCCCTGACTGGTGGGCACAACCAGTTTACCCTCTTTTCCTCGCATCCCAGGACAGCTTGTGGTCGAATTGCCCGTGCCACCGGATAGCCACTTACCACTGGACCGCGAATAAGAGGACCGCTCCTTTTACCTGAGAACTCTACGGCTGGTTTCTTCCCTAGCAGTGCAACGGACTCCTGTCTTCCTCCCCGACGAGATCCTCTCTTCCCCGGACGAAGCACCGACTTGCATCCGCTGCCAGGAACAACTGCCCCCGCTGGAGTATTCTCACCACTTTAAGGTACCGTGTCCGCCAGGCCTCCCTTTCTAAAGATTGCTACAAGGTAATAATAATCCCTTAACCTTCTGGACTGGGCTGGCCGCCTTGACCATCTAACTGGTCCCTTTCTTTGGTCCAACGCTTTTTGAACCTTTTCAAGACTTTTGTGTACTGCAACCGTGTGACCTTGGACACATTTCGTTCTGATCCTCTTAAAGTGGATCCAGCCTTCTGAACTCTAACTTCACAGTTTTACTTGCCTTCCTCTCTTGTTGTGCTCTTGTAAAAGTGTTGGGAACTGTTTCAATTCATACTCTGCTTTTCTCTCCCTTTTAAAACAAATTATTAGAGTGCCATCTGCGTTAAGCGCTCACCGCTGTCTGAAAATAAGTGGGGCTTTACTTAAGACTTGTCTAATATTCTTCTAAGGGAGTGTATATCTTTTAGTGACCGTGTTTTTGAACTGCTTAACCTTAGTGCCTGTGTGTTTTACTAGATGTGGTTTTAAATAAATAATTAGATCTCTTTTACACCAAGCCCTGGTCAGTGTTTACTTGTTCTGTGTTCTTCTGACCTATTGTGAATACTCTGTATACTGCCTAACTCTTCTTGGGGGAAGTCTGACTGCTCAGAGACAGCTACCAAGTGAATCTGTGTGGTACAGACTGCTACCAAGTGGGTTTACTGCCAAACACCTGTAGTCTTAAATCTTTTGCAGTGGTCCCAGAGGGAACTGCACAGGTTTCTGCCTAACAGTGTGTGAGTGAGTGAATGATACAATGTATTGTATGGGAAGCTCTTGATTTTAATATATTACATATAAATATAGGCACTGGTTAGCAGTGTGTATTTTTCTCGTGCACAAAATATATGAATGTTGGGCTTTGTTGTGTTATCCCTCTTATTTAGTGTTTTGTTGTATGCCTATGTAATTGATAGTGTAAAATACAAATAAAGTAATTAAATGATGGATTGACACTAATTGAAGCGTAGTGCACAAGCCTAACCCAATCATACTTTCTCTGGCAGCCTAACAAGGTACCGGTAACGGTAGAGGGGTGTTACTGTGCTATTGGTGTGGTTGGCAGGATTCATGGGCATATTGGACAGGTGTTGGGGATCCCCCTTTGGAAGTTGTACATGCACTGGCTGGTAAGGTTTGCTTGATGGCATTTCTGATGGATCTTGATACCTAGCAAGGGCTGTGTGCCTTTGTTCCCCTGAAATGCGTTGTGCCTTTGCATGGCTCCTAAATGTTAGGATGCTTTGCTAGTAGTTGATATTGGTGCGTTAGATCCTGGCCACAGCAAAAGCCGGGGAAAATTTACATGTTGGCAGTGAGTTCTAGAAAAGTTGTTCAGAAAAAGCCCTGTGCCTCACCTACATCTCCATGTTGCCATGGTTTGAAATGACCGATTTAAGAGCAGGACTCTCAAAATG
The DNA here is from genome assembly GCF_040938575.1 of Ambystoma mexicanum. Classification (NCBI taxonomy): domain Eukaryota; kingdom Metazoa; phylum Chordata; class Amphibia; order Caudata; family Ambystomatidae; genus Ambystoma; species Ambystoma mexicanum. Next base: position 92,800,341 of record NC_090937.1, on the reverse strand, counting down.
ATGTTCCTGGAAATTATGCGCACGATACCGTTGAAGGAAATCAAGTCTGATTAGTAGAAAATAAAACTGATATGCAAATGCGTAGCACCCACACATCCATTAAATCCTCACGTTAAGGACATCTTAGCACTTTTAGAGAGCCCACGTGCGGACCATCCAGCTATTCCCCTGCATTACTTCCTCAGTGAGCTGACTCGACAGCCACCACTTAATCGTGAGTGTGTTCTTGGGTGATCTTACCATATAGAGAGAGGGCCCTTGCTCTCAGCGGATATGAACAGTCAGTGTGCCGATGCTTTCCCCGTTGTCCAATAGAAAGAGAGAAAGCAATGCTAACTCATGACAGTGGCCATAAAAGAAGCACTGTTCAGAAGGGCCACCTGATCCAGGAAACATCAAGTGGGGTCGATGTCACTCCAGCAGGAGCTCGATTCGTTTACGTTGAAACATAGCTATTAAATTGCCATGGAGATGTATCCAGATGTTGATGATCCTTAGTAACACCACTGTCCTCAAGTCCCAGGTGGCGAGCTCCGTGTCTAATGTGAACATGCATAATCCTCTCCTCCTATGGCTCATTGCATCCAGGTTGGTTATACGTTCCTTTTGATGGCCAGTGCCAGAGTTAGGGCCACTGGAACAGTCTAGGCTTTCTTCACTAATCACGTTCTTAGGTGATGGGAAGCTTTCAAATTAACATTGCACATTCCTTTTGTTTGTGGACAATATTTTCATGACTTACTAATTATTTGGAGGCACAAGCTGCTAAATGCTAATATTCCAAGTTAAATATAAGGGCAGCCAGTTTAATCTTAATTTCGATGAATTTAGGATATTCCAGATATTCAATTTCTTAACTCAAAATTCAAATGTTAAAATGCACGTTGGCAACAATAGAGAATGCAGGTTATTCGGAGATATCGCAGCTTTAAATATTACACCACTCAGTGCCAGTTCTCACTGCTCAGCGGCTTTGAAGCATGGAATGCCCATCAAACATTTGCTCTGGATCACTTGCTACTATTTAACAGAGTGTGATTTCCAGTCTTAGAATGACAACTTTATTTTTGTATTGTTTTATTTTTCATTTGTAGGAACTTAAGTTGTAAGGTTTGAAAGCTTGAGTATTTATGCATTTACAAGCAAGCATTTTTAAACTATATACGATTCAGAAAGAGGCAGAATTGTTTTTCACAAGTTTAAATTCTCCAGTTTGAATTTGGCAAGCTGAAACTTTGTACGTCCTAGCATGATGCATTGCTTAGCTTTAAGTGCTACTAATCGCCAGCTAGATGTGAAATGCTTCATTAAAAACATTTGAGAACCCTAATTCCCTCCCCCTTACCCTCCAACCTAATGATCCTGCGGGCAAAAGAAAGCTCACCTCTTGCTGCAAAACCAAATGGTTTGCAAAATCGTCATGGACTTGCTCGAAGTCACCTTGGACGCTTTGGCTCCAACTACCATGTGACATAAATCCTTCCTATGTATAGTTTACACCGGGAGTCCAGTCAAAAGAAGCAACCGGTGACTTCCTATTTGGGCCTGTTGGGACCACAAAGGGCATAGTGCCAGGCCCAGTGCCCAACAAACGTCATGTTCAAGCCCTGTGCTATTCTCTAGTGAAGGGAGAAAAAACAAAAGGGTCATGTTCCCTGCTTCTTTACTTCTCTTCAGGCAAGAGTAAGCACCATTGCTCTTGTCTCATTGTTGTGCCGGTTGGATAGAAGCCAACTTGAGATAGCCCCTGTACTTCTTTTGGCTTTTCAGACTGTGTTTTTCTTCAGGCCAGGCTGAATTCAAAACCTGACTTAGTGTGGATCTGTTTGTGCTCTGCCTCTAGTGTCTTTATAACTGTTAAGGCCAGGGTACCCCAGGGGTAAATGGGAAGATGGATTTCCAAAAGCAGCCCTGGTGGGAGGAATTTGGGAGGCTATCCTATTATGGTGAACCCGGAAGTCACTGAGAGGTTCACCAAAAACCCAATCAAGGTGAGCTAGCAGAGCAGTCAAGGCTTAGTCTCAGGAAGGTTGTGGGGGTAGTGTAGGGATAACGGGCGTGCACCCAGAGCAACACAAGTAATTCCGGTTAGACTGCAATCATATCAAAATATAATTTTATTTCTTGGGCCTTTAGTTTACACACCAAGCATATACAAATCACGGGCAAGTATTGTCATACATCCTTATAAAATATATATACTCCTCCACCCATCATAGAATTAGAATTGCATATAAATTAATTATCAGTGCAGTACAGGTGAGTAGTCAGATGCATAGAAAAATAGACGGAACCCTTTAGAATAAACCCAGACAGCTTCTCTCAAACCTATGGAGTCCAACCCAGAGAGGGTTTAGGGTCTTGTGCCCAAAGATCACCAGTTGCAAAGTATATACTACTTCAGTTAAGTTCTTATTAGAATAGTAGTGCCAGCGGTTATGAGAAATAAGTGTTCCAAAGTTAAATAAAAGTTCAAGTAAAGTTCAGGTAAGTGCTCACTAAACCCAACACTCTAGCATGAGCCTTGAGAAGGATCCTTAAACCAGGCTCCACCACCAAATGTTAGCTAAGAGTAAGTTTAGCACCAGGACTTTATGCCCAATGTAACCCTATAGAGGACTGGGGAGCAGAACCCGGCATGTTAACTTAAACCCCTGAATCAGATTCTTCCAGAGACAACAGCTGGTGTTCCCAAATCCGTTGGGGACACAATCTTCTGCTCTTGGTCCGGCAAAAAAGGCCAAGGGGTCTCAGGTGCAGAGGACACTTTCAACATTGGTATTTAGTTTCGGTCGGTTGCGGTGTACAGGAATCTGTTCCAGACAGCTTCCAGTAGAAACCTCAAACGAGGAAAGATGAAGACTTATGTGATGCAGGCTCCCAGGCCATCTCACAGGAAAGAAGGAGTGTTGCAAGGGGAGTCGCAGTAAAAATATCACAGCTGCCACCAGCTTTTGTTCGGCACATACAAAAAAAACCCAGAAAGACATTATATAAAAAGATAAGATATACAATATCCTAATTGCACTTCGCTGTAAGGTTATGTGTGCAATTATAACAATACAAGAATTCATAGACCTACTCTCAGTACTGACAGTTTTAGGGTGTAGTCAGTTTCCAATAAGAATGAGCAAAACAGACAAGGGAAGTAAAGCAGAGGCTTTACCTACCTCCAAAACGTCATGACCAAGTTCAAAGCAAGTAAAACAAAAGGGAGTGGTGGGGGGGTCGCTGCAACAAAGTGAAAGAGTCCAGCCGCCCCCGCCTTATGACTGCTCCCCAAAGCCTAAGCCAGATGTGGCTGGGCCCACGGATGTGCCTTCCGCCTCTGAAGGAAAGGAAGTGCTAGATACCCTGGGTTTGGGTGGCCAGAGGGGTGGCCCGCTATGCAGGCTGGCCCTCTAGCACCCCCTCCAGGGGCTGGCCAGCCCCTTAATTGGGACCTTTTTTGACCCCTCTTCCATTCACTCAAATGGAAGGGTCTTTATTTTTGTGAAAGACTAAGTCATATGACTATCCTTGCCCCGCTTTGTGACCACCTTCGGCCAATGGATGCATGTATTCCAGAACTGAGGGCTGTAGTCAGCCTGAAAATGGTTCTGACTGTAATATGTAGATGCCTGTTGGGACAGTAGATTCTTTACTTTTATTCATTTCTTTCATTTTTATTTTATTTATTTTATCTTTTATTATCGTGCACATGGTTTCAAAAATAAACCTTAAACTATATCTGCTTTATTATTACTTTGTGTAAAAGACCCTTCCAGAATGCATGAGTATGCTTAGAGGAATGTTGTGCATATGGATGACCAGCCTTCTGTTTAAAGGTTACTTGGTGTGTGATGGGGTGTTTAGTGTTCACTCGCTGACTCACGAGATATAAAAGCAGACTGCCTTACATACTTGTCTACTGCTGGAATTCTGTACCTGCACCCTGGTAGGCCTGCTGCTTGAAAAGGACCAAAGTTCTGCACCAGCATACTTGGACTCACTGAAGAATCTTTCAAAGCTCTACCTTCCAGACGAAACCCACCGGCGTGCTTCTTTCCCATGATGCAATGGGGATAACTGAATCATAGGTCCTGCTCAAAGGCAGCCCCCCTGAAGCTCCTTACCTTGTGTTAAGACATCATTCCAGTTTTTGGGGATTGTAGGGCAACTTCTTATGGCCCCTCAACATTTAGCTTTTTCCCTTTTTTTGTTGAATCATTGACCTCTTTCTGGTGGCCAGAGGGACTTCGCCTGAAGCCCCACTTCCATTATGATCCTTTTTTCCTTAAGGTATATGGTTTTGGGTCACCCCTAAGATGCCCTGTCTCAGCGGTGTGCCTCAGGCGCCCCATTTTTCACCTAGGATATTGCCACCCTAAATTGGTTTTAGGAATTGGGTTGGTGCCAGCTATACTTATACTTAAGTTCTGGCTTCAGTGGTGCAAGCTGTTTCATTATATTAATAGCCTTGTGTACCTTAGGGCTCCCTTTGTTCAGAGCACCAGGAGGTGGCCTTAAAATGAGCATTGTGATCATGAGTGCTATGTGAGCCCACAATTGTAGCCTCCATATTGGTTTAAACTAGTTTGGAGCAGTCTGTGTCTAATCTCTCTCTCTCATTTCCTGTAGTGGGTGGTGTTGTCTAAATATTTCTATTAACCATCTAGTGTGATTGGTCTTCTGCCCCTTTGCCATCAGGCCCCTTGAGTGCTATGTGGACTTGCCATTTTATTCAGTGGTATTTAGGCTCTGCCTGGTCCCTGCTTCTTCCATAGTTTCATGTTCTGCTGCTTGGAAGGACCTGGTCTGCTGACCTGCTCAAGGGGCGTTTCACAGTGATTCCTGTTTTTCCAGTTGTAAACACTTACTTGTTTGTACTGGGCTATTCAGTGGCTTGGGCATATCCCAGTTTGGGGTTTTGGCACCTGGAGGTCCAGACTTGGGTTCTGTTGACTCCTACAGCCTCCCCACATTTGCTGTGTCATGTCTTCCACACTGAAACAGTTGTCTGGGCTGCTTACTGCCACTACCCACAGTTTACCACAGTTTCCTCTTGGCTGTGTGTCACTGAAGGACGTTGTGGCCTCAACAACCTTCCCATATCTTCAGCATTGGAGGTCAGAGGTTGCCCCCAGCTTGTATCTCAGTCCTGGCATAGTTTGCTGCTCTGCTGCCCACATTTCTGTCCACTAACCCACTGTGAGCTGTCTTTGTGGGTTGCCATATATTCGACCAGTTTTTTCTTCCTTTCCTTGACCATCTGATTTGTTACTGCCTCAGGGTGCAAGCACTTGCGTACCGAATCCGGAAAACTGCACTGTTGGAAAGAAGACCTGCACTTAACCAGCTTGTTTTGTGCTGCTGGAGCACTTTTCTTTGAAACCAACAGGAGTATTCGCCTCTGTGCAACTGGTTGAGATACACATCGTCCCGGGTTTCTAGAAAGACTTCTCTTTTATGCAACTTTTCCTCCATTTCTATGAACAACGCAAAATGTTTGCATTTAATGTAATATCTCACCAGACTTTTTTCAAAGTGCACTAACTGTTTGCATTTTGTTATGGGGAACCTGACTAGTCCTTAAGGCTGTCAGTATTGGGAAACTGTGTTTCCCTTACCTTGTTACAAGGTATCTATTTGGGGTAACTTTGTATCATTGCACCACTTTTTTCGAAGTGCACAGGCTGTTTGCAGTTTATTATGGGGAAACTGACAGTCCTTAAGGCTGTGGGGAAACTCACTAGTCCTTAAGGCTGTCAGTATTGGGAAACTGTGTTTCCCTTACCTTGTTACAAGGTATCTATTTGGGGTAACTTTGTATCATTGCACCAAGCATCTTACAATGCAGTGCAATCACGTTATTTTTATGTAACCTTAGCATACACTGAGACGATTGTTTTGTTTACCTTTGATGTGCCTAAAAGACAAACTGGTGGCAGCAGTTGCATTTTTACTATTTCTTTAGCCCTACCGCGTTTACTGCCTAACTATGGCTAGTGTCCCAACATGGCCGTGCCACAAGGTTTTTGCTCGTTTGTTTTGCCATCTTGCTCTGTGGCCTTCTTCCCGACAGGTCAGGATTTTATTTTAATTTTCTTTAAGGGCATGCACTGCCCGGGAAAACCTTGGTTTTCAAAGGCTAGTGCAGGGCCATGTGTGTTTTCCCAGGAAGTGAGCTGGTACTGTCTGGTCCCAATCCACATACTGGTGACTGAATGTCTGGTGTGCATGCTTGCATGAGGTCCTCATATTCCATGATTGCACCACTTTTGGTGTGCATGAGTGGGTCAGATCTTGCCATTGGAGGGCGGAGTCCGAGCACTCAAGAGACCATAAACACTCCAAGCTTTCCTGCACGTAACTGTCAGTCAGACACACCACAATAACACAGCCTCATCTGTTGCTGCATCTTCGAGCTCACTGAGTACCAGTCATCATGGTTAGGATGCACTCGTAAGTCCGATAGAACAGAACTGCAATAAACTGCACACTGAAAAGTTGTCGCCCATTAAGCACTTGCAGACTCGACAAGACACAGGGATCCATAGACACGGATGCTGGACCTTCGGGTTCATTGAACCCCAGCCATTGAACCTGGAATGTACTCATGGTCGGATAGAACAGAACTGGATATAACGACACAATGAGAAGATGTCATCCAATAAAATTGCAAACCCAGTCAGCACAGGGACGACCTTAGATCTGCAAATCACTTAGCCCAGAATAGCTTTGAAATTGGACAACTCCACTCCAATGACTCTCCCAACCAGGGAAAGATGCACTCGAGCCTGGTAATCAGAATGAACTCCCCACTAGACCAAGAATGTTTCAGAGAGCTAAGGCTCAGAATCTCTGAAATAGATTTGGTCACTGCAGCAGGAACTGGAAGATAATCAAGAACAGGTGTTCCCCCTCCATTCCGCACAGACACTCACTTATACTAAAATGCTCACTCTCTCCTCTACACCAACAAACAATAGAATGCAGCTATACACTCTTGAACAATTCGACCTAGCTGAGCACATACCTATACACCTCCATGAACACTTCAGCAGTCTTTAGAACGCAGCTATATCCCACGAAAAATGAGTTTAGCTGCACTTAACTCACACAAAAGCTACACCACCACCAGAATGCAGATTCCGAGGTCAATTTTAGCCATGCTGCACACATTGTACTGATCTCACACAACCACAGCACCTTGCCTAGCATTAGAATGCTGCCAAACACCACATAATCCACACTGGCTGCACACATAGTGAGTGCACCCTAGCACTATATATCACCCAACTCTCTTCACTGACCTGATTATACCAATGATAGAAAAGGCGCTATAGAAATGCCCAATAACATAACAATAACGTACTACACATGCTGTATTATCCATACAATTTGAATATTACTTGTGCCCAATGTATTTTCTGATTGATTTGCAAATCTACCAATCCTATTCAGTCAGATTAAGATGTTTCAGACCAATTTTTCAATAATTATTTCCAGACAGTTTTTATTTTAGCTGAGGTAGCTGCCATCGAGATGTTCTTGGGAAAAACGTTGCAAGTCATTTGATAGCGGCCATGGGGGATACGGACCCACTACATCGAATGCTCAATTATTTGTGCAATGCAGCTATATAACGATGTACTTTTGTAGACTCTGTTGAAACCACAATTAGGAAATAGCATGTGACATTCGCTGAATATGCAATTAGCCACCAGTGCAGGAAGATCAGCCAATGGGAATGCTCAGATCTGAGGCTGAAAACTCCTGCGCAAGCCCACTTTATGACCATTCTCTCGGCTGCCCTATCCACTCGCCCCTTTTTATTAGGCAGCTCATCTACTAAAGATTCACTTACCTTTGGTGTGTTTTCCCTCGCATGTCATCTGCATTGATTCCCCACAACAGCTGCTGTAGCACATTTGCCTCCTAAACAACCATTTGAGCCACCATGGAATGCTGAATTTGCTTTTTATCTCCATAACCGTCATTTTGAATTGGGTCCCATTTCCTTTTTCGCCCACAATCATTGTTTCATTCAAGAAAACCCTTCCCTTTAAAGCCATTACCTCCTGAGACATTTTTCCTAGCTACCTATGGCGATAATCCTCCCCCTTATGCTCTCTCCCACATTCTGCTGGTATGTTCCAGAAAGCAATCTCTCTGTAGGCCTCAGTAATGAGCCGTATTTTTCTCTGCTAATTATTTCTGGCTGGTGGGTTTCCCCAACATGATTATCACCAAGATAGCATTTGAGGGTGATTTTTCCTCTTGGATTCAAGCGTCAGGAAGTCAGATAAGCCGTGTCTGGCATAACCCAAATGGTGCAAATGGAGAAGCAAATTCAAGACCACTGCTGTCCAAAAATCAACCCCATGGTTTGAATTAGGAAAGACTTCATTTATCCTTGGGTTCGTTTACAAAACATGCTGAAAAATGTGGGATCTCCTTTCTGATTTTGCGTTTTTAAATGTTACTAACTGTGCTTGTCCAGCCCTTTGGTGAGTGATACGACTAACCCATTGAACAGTCAATGAACAATGTTGAATGAACTATTTGAGCAAGCAGCTCTGAAAGCCAGCACCTCGCTTCCATGAATTTCGATTTAGTGGGCTCCCAGATCTCATCATTTTGCTTATATATTCTTTCCTGAAGACTTGTATTATAATTTCTTGAACACTGATTGTATTGGATATCTCATTGAAACGAAAAGGCACAATACATCTGATCCAGCCAATAAAATAAATCCGGAAAGCTCTTGCTCCAGAGATCTGGGTGCTTCCTGCAGGCACAGGCTTAAATCCTAATAGCCGTCTCAGGCCTTTGTCCTTCCGCAATCGATAAACCCGGTAGCATTGAGTTGGGTAATAAGTGCATTTACTGTTAAAGTACTTAAAAGCAGGAGGAATGCAGAGTGGCGTACTATAAAAAATCATGATTTTATCATCATTGCTATCCTCTCACCTTGCAGTAATTAAAATTACATCCCTCTGTAATTGCCTGGCTGCGACAGAAGCCATCAGAAAAATAAATTCCAATTCACCCGATTTGGATGGATTGGGATCTTAACATCTATGATCTGCAATAACAGACCAACGCTCCATCTTTTCCTTTGGATTAGGTGGAAATAGCATTAGCTTGCAACCTTTGAGCACAGCATCTTGGAATCCCTCTCCCACCCCCTTTATTCCTTGAGTTAGGGCAGCATTATAGATTTCTATATAATCCATAACACAATTATTTGCTGTCGTTTTCAGGGGAATCTGTTTTATTGTCTGTCACCTGGTGCATCAATGCAGGGAATCACATTCATCTTCTGAACTTGCTGTATAATAGTTAGGTTAGAATGAACATGTTTGCTTTTTTCACTAATCTCTGTATGTATTATTTTTTCCCCTACCAGGCACTACAGGTAAACGAATTTACAGGTCTGAACTTTTGCCCCAACACTACTTCGCTCCAGCGAAACGCAGATGTAAACTGTAGCACTTCGCCCAGCAGCCCATTCACTTTGTAAGTTTTGGTTTTCTTTTACACCCTATTGTTGTATTAGAATAGGTTTGGAATTTAAAGACTAGGTTTGTGAACATTTGCATTTGGACAAAACCTTGAACGTTTTTGTTTTTACCTGAAAACACGTTAAGATTCGATGTCAGAACTTTTCGGTGTCCGTCTTTTTGTAGGATAGGCAATCTCAAGGAGAGACTGGGACTTGTATGAATAGGTCAAGAAGTTTGAACCAGAACCAACTAAGGTATTAGACACCTGTAGGTAAAAACGAATTTGTGTTGATACACCCTGTGCACCGCTTACTTTAGGTTAATCCCTATTGTTTATGGTTCTTCTCCTAGGACGTATAGGACTTTATCCAACCCCTACTCCCCTTGCGTCAATTAACCAATCCGTGTTGTTTACGCACCAGAAATCAGTGTCCAGTGCATCTGTGCTCTTCGGTACCACTATAAGCTATCTTGCAATCTAAAAAGCAAATGATTGCAGATAATCAAGTCAAGTTATGCACTTCAAAGAAATGGGAGTGTTGAAGGTATGCTCTATTTTGTATTTTGGGAACCTGGTGGTCGAATCCAAATGGAAAGCATATATTTGATTCACTGAAAACTTTTAGTTAAGATGAATGTAAACTTGCACTTAAAGCATAGTACTAGAGTGAAAAAAGTACCTTTCATGGAAAAACGTATAGTAGTAGTGACACTAAGGCTATCATACGCAATATCAGCCATTTAAAAAAGGCCAAATAAATAATGTAGCTTAGCACATTTTACTCCACCACCTGCTGCTCCTCGAACATTCCATCACTGGTGTGCTAACAAATGGCATCAGGCCATGCTGTGTACACTCCACATACAGGGAAAGGCTGCACACTAGTGAATGTGGTACACACTGGCCATGGCAGCAAGCCACACGCTCAGAATCTCACACGCATGGCTAGGCTGCATGGCTTTTTGTGCCCAAAGTCCTAGTCAGTGGCATACAGGGTGCTTGTCATGGACACAAGCGATGACTAAGTGTCCCAAGCTCAGGCAAATGCTTGCTCCCGACACAACCGTAAGCCATGCCCTGAATGTGTTGTGCACAGAGCAGGTCATTGATCATGCAATCACTGATACCATATCTGCTGTTATCAGTGATGTTATCGGTCATGTCATTTATGAGTTCATCAGTAATAGGGTGTTTAAGGATACGAGGAATGCGTGCAACAGGATTGAGGTAAGCTTGTATAGTCTTCCCTGGTTTGATGTACAAGACATTATGACCATGTTGGCTTTAAACTTGAGAGAACATTACAGATTGCCACTATGAAAGCAGGGACCAAGCCTTATTTGCATATGGTCTTTCCACCTTTGTAATGGGTTTACATGTGAAGAACGATGGTCTTGAGGGTTGCCCAGAGCAATACCAGAGGTTAAGATTAATTCTCCAGCATGGGGTCTGGCATGGATTCACATGCTCATGAATATTCCCCGTCGTCAGGCAGGGAATCCTCGGTAAAGAATAAATCAGTATCAGTTTCGTTTCTGAACTGTCTTTCTCAGTAGTAACCAATCACTGGTCTCTGGGTCATACTGCCCCCAGCCAATGACTGCCCTCTCCCTAAGTCCCGCCTCTGGCAGCCATCCTCAGATTTTTACCGCACGCTCAAGTGTTGGGAGTCCTCGTGTTTAGCTCTCGAGCTTTTGCTGCGTTTTTGCGCTTTTTTCAAAGATAATTTCTCATTTTACTGTCAAATAGAGCCTCAAGCTCCACCGTCTCTACATCCGATTAACGGGGATCTGTGTCGGATTTTTCTACGCCCCTCAAAGGTGAAGATTTCGTCGAGTTACGCTTCTTGGAGGAGTCCAGGAGTTTCTGTGGCCTACCCGAACATGGCCCAGAAGAAAGGAAGCTCGATGCCCGGAAAGCTGTTCAGGGTTTACCCTGGATGCCAGCTGCAGAATATGTTCAAGGAGGACGAGCACTCTAAATGTCTCTACTGCCTTCATGAGGACAAAACGCACGTGGAGAAGGACTGTGCGTTTTGCAGGAACATGTCGGAACGGGCCATCAAGGACCAACACCTTCGTCTCTCCAACTGGCTGGAAGGAAAGAGCCCGTCAGATGAGAAGAAGAAGTCCGAGCGGTCTTCTAAGTCCTGTAAGGGCGCCCCGGCGATGGGGGCCCAACAGAGAGCAAAGCACCACGAGTCCGCGGGCACCGGGAGCGCCGAACGGTCGGGCTCCTCGGCTGCCAGGCAGAGCGCATCCTCTCCAGTGCCATCAACCACGAGCCAATGCTCTGGCTCAGGGAAGAAGAAGGCCGAGAACCCGGCGAAGCTTCTGGAGAGGCCCCGGTTGAGCTCGAAGGATCCAGCCGAGGGGGAGCGAGGCGGTGACCCTCCCCGATGGGGCATCGGCCTCAACGTCAACTTCACCGCCAGACGGCGAAGGAAAGAAGCTGGACGCAATTGGACGACGAGATCGTGGCTCGCTACGACAGGGAGTTATGGTACAAGATCGCCCCCCTGTTGGACTTCCTACCGGACGACAAGAGGGCCGAGGCCCTGGAGATGCTTCTGAGTCTCATAACCTAAGCTTCAGGCTTTCAGGTTACCTCTTACTGTACAGGGGAACGTGGTGGGGCTCAGCACTTGCTCAGGTCCTCCTCCTGCTTTGAATTTTGTGCTTCTCTGTTGCCAGCTTCGCATTCTCTGCCTTCTCTCTTGTTGCTGCCGTGTATGGGTGCGGGCACCAGGGAGCTTTGCACACTTCCCACTGTGATGGTTTTGGCATTGGTTCACTGAGCGTTCTGCCCACCAAGATATTGTCGTGGCCACGCCACCACCAGACCTAGGCATCTCTTCTCCTGGCTCACAACGGCTGCTTCATTCTTGCAAACGCCAGACCTCTGGCATTTCGGACTGGCGTCCTCTGCTTGCTTGAAAGTCGCAGTCCCTGCGGCTCTCCTCGGCTCCGCCTCTCCAATGTGTAATGATGTCAGGGTGCTTCCCCTGCTTACGGCACTCTCTCGCTGCCTCTGCTTCTCCTCTCCAAGGCGTGCAGCGGGGGGGGAGTCTTCCCCTGCTTGCGATCCTCTCTTCACCTTACTCGTCCCAGTTAATTATACATCCTCCTTAAAGATACAGGTTCCTTTCCTTTTCCAAAATAGTTTCTTTCAGCATTGTCTTCAACCAAACACCCAGATGTCAGAGTATTCTTCATAGCACGTAGGCCTATATATGCTACTTTGGTGGAGGGTTTAGGGAATTCAGGAATTAGACTTCTTGTCCTCTAAGGGGTCAGGGGTGGGGTTTAATACCCTCGATTCGTCACATACCACAAGAAAGAAAGTCTTTCTTGAGGGTTCAGTGACTGGTCCCAAATCTTCAAGCCTGCATCACTATCATTTCTTCTTTATTTTAAATTATTCAACTGAGTAGTAGTACAATCAGACTACATATCACATGCATCATAAATACTGTGAAAAACAACAAAACATAAACATAAAAACCATATGCTTTGTAAGGGTCTAGGAGAAAATGTCGGGCACAAAAGGTGTTGTGTTGCTTCGCAAACTCCTTTTATTAACCAAAGTGAGGTTTTGGAAAAAGTCCTAAATTTCCCTAACTCTAAGAGGGGTTTCCCTGCTTCAATAAAACAAACTAATGAGCCTGTCTGTGTCAGAATGTCGAACATTAAAGTACACCATCCTTTGTCCAAATCCTAATCTGTCCCTCACAAGTTAAACTCCCCTGCAGCCTTGCTTTGCAAATCCAAAATAAAAAGTTCCAAAATCAAGATGTTCAAAACAGATAACGTTACAACAAACTCCAAAAGGGGTGGCTTCCCTTCTTTTGAGTTTATTAATAGTTTCTTGTGTACAATAAGGTGTTTGATACTTTCTTTCGCATCAACTTCTTTTTCTTAGCTTAAACTGACTAACAGCCTCGGTTTACTCCCCTGCCAAGGTCTGTGTATCCCCTGTGTCCACCAGCTAAACTTGGTTCACTAGCCTGCCAAGTATTTCCAATGTTTTCCCCAAAATACTAGGATGAGGGAGAGTTGTATGAAGATTATACACTTTTATTGTAACTGCATCCGTTTTCTCATAATTTTCTCTTACTTGTAGATTGGGGTTTTGCCAGATCTTCTTCCCAGGGTCTCTACTACACCAAAGGGTTAGCCACTGCTCCCTTTTGTCTTCAGAATCCTTTTGTCCCAAGCCAATACATTGAGTGACTTCCCAAGACCATCTGCTTTGTTGTGGCGAGAACCCTTTTTCAGAGGGGCCTGCCAACCCTGGTTCTCTCATCTGATGGCAATGTCAGTCGCACCTGCGAAGAAGCTGCCATGCCCGTACCGCATGCTGTCTCTAGACAGGGGAGAGACACTTCATGCTCGCAAACTCTCAACTTGGCAACCTGGCTCCTGAGGTCATAGAGTTTGGACACCTCCAACTCCCTCAGAGATGCATGGACATACTTAGGGAAGCACAGAAACCCAACACCAGACATTACTACTCCAACAAATGGAAACACTTCGTCATCTGGTGCAATACCAAGAGCATCAATCCTATGAACTGCTCTCCAGCAGATATTGAACTGTACCTGGCTCACCTACTAGACTCAGGTTTGGTTTTCAATTCCCTAAAGGTACACTTAGCTGCACTTTCAGCTTACACCACGTACCAGAAGGTTTTGTGGTGGAAAATACCAGTGATCAAGGCCTTTATGTAGGGGTTTAAGAGACTTCATCCCCCTATCTCCAACCCGCTCCAGGATGGGACCTGAATGTTGTACTAACGAGACTAATGGGACCGCCCTTTGAACCTATGCATAAGGCTAGCCTTAAAGCACTTACTTATAAAACCGCCTTCCTGGTGTCAGTTATATCAATAAGGAGAGTTAGTGAACTGCACGCCCTTTCAGTTCAAGAACCATTTCTCACGATTCACAAAGATAAGGTGGTCTTGCGCACTCACCCACAGTTTGCGCCTACATTTATTTCAAAGTTCCATGTGAACCAATCAATGGAACTACCCATCTTCTTTCAGAACCCCACTAACATGGCAGAAAGAAGCCTCCACACACTTGTTGGAGAAGAGACGTTCTATATTATCTGGAGAAAACTAAACCACTAAGAAAGACAAACCAGTTTTTTGTTTAAGTGACAGCTGGTAGAGAAGGGGATCCTGTCTCTAAAGCAACCATTTAAAAGTGGATCGTAAACTGCATCATACTGTGCTACACTCTTGCCAAGAGAGATCTGCACTTCAAGCCTAGAGCACACTCTACTCGGGGAACTGGGGCTTCCATAGCATTCACTGCAAATGTTCCTCTTGAGTCCTTTTGTAAAGCAGCAACCTGGAGTTCTGTACGCACCTTTACACAACACTGCTGCCTAGATACACACTATAGGTCTGATTCTCAGGTGGGACAAGTGGTGCTAAGACATCTCTTTGCTACTGTTCCTTCACACATCCCACCACCATCTCTGGGTACTGCTTGCTAGTCTATGCACAGCATGTGATTCTAAGCAGATTGACAAGCATCAGAAGACATGCATTACCATAGTAGCCTTTCTGATGATTGTATCTGCTTAGATTAACATGCGCCCACCCTCCCTCCCCTCTTGGAATAGAAGGAACATAGACATAGATCTTACACCTCTCTCTCTCTGTACTCACTCACGATTGTCATAAGGCTCCCTCACGGCAGAAAAAACACGATCAGAGGGACCTCAACGTGTGAGTGATTTTGGGTATACTACACGTCGCGTTAGGGATAGTGTTACAGGCACGCCCATGTCGACGTCCCCTTTTGATCCTCGAAAGAAAGATGCAATTCTCTGCGATTACCACTAGATGTCGGACAATATGCACAGCATGTGAATCTACAATCATCAGAAATGCTATTACAGTGAGTAATGCATGTCACACGAAGGGAGCCAGTGTGTAACATTCAACCTTGGCGGCATGCAATAGGAATTTTATCGCCAGCTACTAGTGGGTGCTGCATGTAAGCAATACTTAGGTGAAGGAATATTGCTGCATTGATATATCTTTGATGTAGTAAGCACAATCCCTTAAATTGCTAGGATTACCAGGGTTGAGAATTCCAGTGGCACCTCTTCCATCTCCAACTGCTAATAAGATGTTACCCATCTTCAAATAACAATAAGGTCATCCTCTAGACTGTGGTTGGCCTCCTGAGATGACACTTCATTTCATGGGCATACAAGTGAATGGTGATACAACAGCGTTCACAAGATCAAATTAAGCCTCCACAGAGAATCTTGGTGGTGAAGATAAACCCTAGGGCTCACCACGTACAATCATCATTGGGCCAAAGGCTGATAAGTTAGTCATCATCTGATCAAACGTTAGCACTGGGTCATCAAGAGATGCCTTCGAGACTCCCTTTGAAAAAGAGTAGTTGCCCTCCAAGGTGTAACAGTCCTGGAGATTTGGTTCTGATTGCTTCGGTTCTGGGATTTGGCTCAGTCATACTTCATATTAGGATACTACTTTCTGCAGTTGCAGTAAAGGAAATAAACCTGTGCTGGATTCACTAAGGTCGATTGCTTGGTTCCCGAGTTTCTGTCTTACAGAAACATGGTTTTTTTGTTTATGAAAATCCGTGGCTCATGAGTCCACGCTAAATCTCAATACAGGACTGGTTATTTCGTTTTTCTTCACTTGAGCTCATTTAGTGGCATTCAGTGATTGACCTATTAATGGGAAACACAGGTGCCCTGGTTGATTATTTTAGGAATCCTATGGCTGCAATAGCCACCCACAAAAATGTTGTTGTCCAATGCAGGGGAGTTTGAGGCATCTTGCAGAAGACAACTGAGCAGACCAGGGATTCTCCCTCTTACTCCGTTCGCCTGACGAGTCTGAGGTTTTTATATCCCGTTACCTTTTCTCTGAACCAAAGGTCTGTGCTTCCCATAATACCTTGGAGACTTCACTCATCATGACAACTGAAGTACTGACTGTTCCATCCCCTCATCTACCAATTCCCAGATCCGTGTTGCACTTGGCGCACAATGTATCTATCAGATAGAGGGGGGTGTTGACCGCAGAAAAGTGAGAAAGTGAAATGGGAGCTCTATGTAGAGGCCAGTGATGATAGTGCAGAGAGAAGACGAGATTGGTTGGCTTTATTAGACCCTCGTTATGCTTTCCTATGAATTTTAATGCTGTTATTTGCCTTGCATGCTGTATGATGCCCTTTTCATAACTTGACATTCCATGTTATGATGTGTGTGGCTTCCACATTGCCTGTGTCCCTCACTAACCTGTCCTTTGTGGCGTCGACTCACTGATCCCTCCACTAGCATGCAACACACAATACACATGCCAACTAAGCCAACCACACATGGCAACAATTGAATGCCCCTCGCAGCAGACCTCAAACACAGACGCACTTCACCTCTACAACCAAATTACATACCAAGTGCATTTTTCTCCTTCTGTTCTGTCAGTATCTCCATCGTTCTTGACTCTTTGTTTTGACATGTTTTTTCATACCAGATGCATCAACCTACAGGTTCTTGGCTACCAGGCCATGAGTGTAAACCTATTTGGGAACCAAAACTAGCCAATATAAGAGGTCCTCTACTGGGAGCAAACACGCTATCAAAAGTTAACAAAACAAATAAAAGCTAAAATAGCTTTTTCTTTGTGCTATAACCAATGCATCGGATTTCAATCACGTTATAGCGCTCTCCGCCTTACAAGAGAATATCCGTGTGCACCTTAGAATGATCCCACCCATAAAGGAAATTGAGCCAAAACACCATGTAAATTCCCTTTAAAAAGAGTATCAGTAGCAGCCCCTGAACTGTGTTTGTGCCTCACTGGGTGTCATCAGTGGGGTACGGTTACCTCTCTATGCACAGAGAGGTGGGGTGCCTATCTGGATGTTCCACTTCCGTAGATTGATTTCGAGGGGATTGGGTCCTCCGACGTATTCCATATCTATGACAGTAATCACCACAGCTGTGCTGCTTCGGAAACTTTTTCGGCGTCTGCGTCCTGCGTCGATGACGTCGATGCGCCGCCGTCGAGGACCTCCTCCGACGTCCGACGTCATCCGATGTGATAAGTAGGACGCACGACGCCAGTAGCCTCAGTTCCGTTTTTTCCGCGAACGTGTTGCTTCGTGTTTCTCGGTTCTAGCCTCGACTCTTTGGAGTTCTGTTCTTTCTGGTTCTTCGAGCCTGTTCGTTTGTGAATATTCCTTCGCAGCAATGTCTTCCACTTCGTCTTCAACCCCGCGTCCGGGCTTCAAGAAGTGCGGGGTGTGTGGGTCCAAGATGTCGGTGACTGACTCGCACGACGCCTGCCTCTGGTGCCTCGGGGAGGCCCACGACACGGATGACTGTGTCGACTGCCTGTCGCTCACTTCCAAGGCCTTACGCGAACGTAAGAAGAAATTGTCGGTAGGTCGGGTGTCCAAGCCCCGGAAGTCGAAGTCGGCGGGGCTTTCGACGGATGATTCGAGGGGTGACTCTCCGCGTCATCGTCGGAGGTCTCGTCGGTCTTCTTCTAGGAGTCGGTCTCGCCACTCCTCTGCCTCTTCGAGGCGTTCTCGGAAGCGCCGTCACCGGTCGCCTTCCAGGTCCTCTTCCGAGGACTCTGCCCGGCACGTCGGTTATCCCACCAGCCGTGCGACGCCGGAGGAATGGGCTTCCTTCGGGAAGAAAATGTTGGCGATTCTTGAGTCGCAGGGTACTCAACCGTCCGCGCCCCCGAGTGGGGTCGGCCGTGTGAGGTCGAGAGACGCCGCTCGCAAGAGTGGTCGGCACGAGTCACGGGAGAGGTCCCGTTCGGACAAGGAGGCTCGTTCTCGCCGTACCCGTTCCAGGTCCCGGTCCTCGACGCGATCGAGACCGTGTGCACCTGTGATGTCTTCGAGGAAGACATCGACGTCTGAGGCGTCGAGGGCGTCGACAGGCTTTCTCGAAGCTCCGGCTCCGAGGAAGTCGTCGAAGCCGTCGACGTTCAGGTCGTCGAGGGACACGCTCGGGGCTCCGGCTTCGAGGGCTGTGTCGACGCCGCCGATATTGGAGGCGCTGCATCTGACGTCGACGCCGATTTCCTCGACGTCGACGCCGATCCTCTCGGCGCCGTTGCCGGTTTTCTCGACGGCGGCGCCGATTCGCTCGACGCCATCGACGCCTTTCGTGTCGGAGGTGCCCCGTGTCTCGGGTGTACCCCCTAGGAAGGCTCTGGCTAAGAGCAGGCACTCTCAGGTGCCTTTCCACCACTTGGATTATATTTCGGAGGCGGATGAGGATTCGGTTGGCCTGGTTCCTGATCAGGTGCCGGATGACATTGTCTCGGGCCATAGTCAATTTGACGATTTGAGGCAGTCGCTGCATGATGCTAGTGGTCTGGACACCTCTCCGGAGGTGGAATTTGGTCGGCCTGAGCCTGGCTCCCATGCCGATTCCTCATACCGGCGCCTTATGGCTAGGGTGTCTGAGTATCTGGGATGGTCTGCTCCCCCAGGGGAGTTTGTGCAGGATGATCTGACGGACATCCTTGATGTTGGTCCCCCATCTGACCCGGTTCTGCCATTCCATATGGCTTTACAGCGTAGGGTGGCGGCGGCTTGGACTGCTCCGGAGAGTCTCCCGGCAGTGGGCAGATCCTTGTCGCGGAAATACCGTCCAGCCAGTGGCGACCCCTGCTACTTGACCAGGCACCCCACTCCGGAAAGTTTGGTGGTGCAGGCGGCCACGGCCCCGGCAAAGCAGGCGTCGTACCCTACCATCCCTCCTGATAGGGACGACAAACGTTTTGATGGCTGGGCGAAGAAGGTGTTTTCTTCTGGTGGTATGGCGCTTCAGGCGGCCAACTCCATTTGTGCCTTGTCACGTTTCACGCACACTCTGTGGAACTGTGTTGCGTTAGCGGCTGAACATATTCCCGAAGGGGACGAACGGGATGGTTTCCTTGCTTTGGTCCAGGATGGTAAGGATGCCATGTGTGAGTCCGTTCAGTCGGGTTTGGACTTAGCTGAATGCGTCAGTAGGTCCATGGCGGCGAGCACCGTGATACGCAGGTTTGCGTGGTTGCGGAAGTCGGGGTTTGCTCCTGATGTGCAGTCCCGGCTCCTCAACATGCCCTTTGATGGTGAACATCTTTTTGGCAGCAAGGCTGACGAGAGCCTTGAGAGGTTGCAGACCTCAAAAGCTGCAGCGAAGTCGTTGGGCGCTGCAGTTCGCCAACCTCCGCCTTTTCGTCCTAGGGGACAGCAGTGGAGGGGTGGCTCCTTTCGCTATTACTCGTCCTTTGGTAGAGCGAGAGGAGCTGGCAGTCAAAGGGGCCAACGCAGGGGTACCAGAGGTGGACGACAGGGTACCCGTGGTGCCAAGGCCGCTCGGGCAGTTGCCTCTTTGCCCTCAGGTAACGCCGCAGCCGCTCCTACTCAGTCATGAGGCCTTGTCCCATGGTTCGCCGGTTGGGGGAAGGCTGGCGCAGCATCTTGTAGAGTGGCGTGCCATTACTTCGGATGTGTGGGTTCTGGAGATCATAACCCACGGCTACTGTCTTCCCTTTCGGCACAGGCCTCGCGACAATCCACCGGGGAACCTCTCTTTGAAGTGTCCGGATCCGCTCCTTGCGCAGGAAATTCAAGCCCTGCTGGAGAAAGGCGCCATAGAACTGGTGCCTGTAGCGGAGAGGAACAAGGGATGGTATTCCCCTTATTTTTTGATTTCCAAGAAAGACGGGGGATTGAGACCCATCATGGACTTGCGCGGTTTGAACAAACTCCTCAGGAAGGACAAGTTCAAGATGGTTACTCTCTCTCAAGTCCTCCAGGCCCTTCAGCTTCAGGACTGGTTGGTGTCACTCGACCTCAAGGATGCTTACTTCCATGTGCCGATCCATCCCAAGCACAAGAAGTACCTGAGGTTCGCGGTTGGCGACTCGCACTTTCAGTTTCGGGTCCTGCCGTTCGGTTTGACCTCCGCCCCGAGGGTTTTCACCAAGCTCATGGTGGTGGTGGCGGCGCATCTCAGGCAAGGGGGGATTCACGTCTACCCCTACCTGGACGATTGGTTGATCAGGGGGAGCTCTCCCGAGCAGGTCCTGGATCATCTGTCCGTCGCCTGCCACTCCCTTCACAGGCTGGGCTTCTCCCTCAATTTAAAGAAGTCCCATTTGACGCCAACGCAGAGGCTCCAGTACATCGGAGCAGTGCTCGACACTTCCCTGGGGCAGTGTTTTCCTCCCCAGGTGAGGGCTCTTCACATTCAGCAGATGGTGCGCAAGTTTCAGCATGCCCAGACGCTCCCAGCGTTCGAGTTCTTGAGGTTGCTCGGCCTCATGGCATCCTGCATTCTTCTGGTGCCAGAGGCTCGCCTGCGAATGAGATCTTTGCAGTGGGCACTCAAGATGCAATGGTCGCAGTCCTCCGGCAGGATGTCGGACCCGATTCAGGTGCCGCCCTCGGTCGCCCGGGACCTTCTGTGGTGGGCCGTCGAAGGCAACTTGATGAAGGGGGCTCCGTTTTGGCTTCCCTGGCCGGAGGTGACGATCGTGTCGGATGCATCCCTCACGGGATGGGGAGCTCATGCCAACGGGCTGACAGTCAGCGGTCGTTGGTCTCCGTCGGAGTCCAGACTCCATATCAATCTGTTGGAGCTGAGGGCCGTCAGGCTAGCCCTGAGGGCTTTTCTGCCGACTGTGCGAGGGAAGAATGTCCTGATCCTGACGGACAACACGGTGGCCATGCACTACCTCAACAAAAAGGGGGGGGCAGGGTCACTTCCTCTGTGCAGGGAGGCGATGCAGCTCGAGTTCTGGGCCATCCAGCAGGAAGTTTCGATCTCGGCAGTTCATCTGGCCGGAGTCGAGAACGTGACGGCGGACGCTCTGAGCAGGCGGAGCACGATCTCTCACGAGTGGGAGTTGGCTCAGGAGATTCTCCTGGAGATCTTCGCCCTTTGGGGGACCCCTCAAGTGGATCTCTTTGCCTCCAGTGTCAACCGGAAGTGCGAAAGGTTTTGCTCGCGGGAATTTCCTCCAAAAGGAGCCTTAGGAGACGCGTTCGTGGTGGAGTGGTCGTTCCCGCTGCTGTACGCGTTTCCTCCGGTCCCCGTCATCCCGCAAGTGCTGCGGAGGTTACGGAAGTTCAGTTCCCGGATGATCCTCATTGCTCCGGCGTGGGCTCGGAGGACGTGGTACCCGGACCTTCTCGACTTGTCCATCTGCCCTCCACGTCGTCTTCCCTACCGAGACGATCTGCTCTCACGGGAGGGGGGTCAGGTTCTCCATCCAGAGGTCGGATCCCTCAACCTTCACGCTTGGCTTCTGAAAGGTTGAGGTATAAGGATTGGGACCTCCCTGAAGACGTGATGGAGGTGTTGCTTTCGGCCCGAAGGCCCGCAACTAAGTCTCTGTACCGTTGCCGTTGGCGTAAGTTCTGCGACTGGTGCAGAGTTCAGGATGTGGATCCTTTTGCATGTGACATCCCCATGGTTCTGTCCTTTTTGCTTTCTTTGGCCCACAGGGGCTTGCAAGTGGGTACCGTTAAGGGTTACCTGGCGGCGCTGTCCATCTTTAAGCGCTCATCTGAAGAATGTTCTTACTTTAAAATCCCTTTAATTTCACAGTTTCTGAAAGGGCTCACTAATGTGTTCCCTCCGTCGCCTTTCCTGGTGCCCGGTTGGGATTTGAACCTTGTTCTTAGGTTTCTTATGGGTGCTCCGTTTGAGCCGTTACATTCTTGCCCTTTGAGGCTGTTGACTTTGAAAACTGTGTTTTTAGTTGCGGTTACTTCCGCTCGCAGAGTGAGTGAGTTACAGGCACTTTCTGTTAAGCCACCCTTCACTGTATTTCACAAGGACAGGGTTGTCCTTCGAGTTCGTCCTTCTTTTCTTCCGAAGGTAGTGACGGAATTTCATTTGGCCCAGAAGATTGTTCTTCCGGCATTCTATCCTCCTCCGCATCCTGGTAAGGAAGAGGAGAGGCTCCATAGGCTTGATCCTAGGAGAGCTTTGAGCTTTTATGTTTCTCGCATGTCCCGGGTCAGAGTGGACGATCAACTCTTTATTGGTTACGCTGGTAAGCGCTTGGGGCAAGCTGTGACGAAACAGACTTTGTCCCGCTGGATTATTTTGGCCATCTCGGAGTGTTACCGCTTGGCGGGCAAGGACCCTCCGGCTGGCTTGCGGGCCCATTCTACCAGGGGCTTGGCTGCATCTACTGCCCTGCAGAGGGGTGTTCCTATTCGCAACATCTGTGATGCTGCCACCTGGGCTTCAGTGCATACATTTGTGCGGCATTATTCCCTCGATTCCATCAGAGGGCAGGATCTGGCCTTTGGCAAGGCGGTCCTTTGCTCTGCTATTTGATTGGCTATTCTAAATTTTGTTTCTAAATTCTTTCCCTCCTCCTTGATTTGGTACTGCTTTGGGAGTCTGTCATAGATATGGAATACGTCGGAGGACCCAATCCCCTCGAAGAACAAGTTACTTTCTTACCTGGTAACGTTCTTTCGATGGGATGGTCCGACGACGTATTCCATATCGCTCCCGCCCTGCCTTCCCCGCTGCAGAATTTCTGTTGCGTTTGCAGCTTACGTTCCGCAAGGCTTTGTGTCGGACTGGCAGTTGACTATTGTCACACGTTCTGGGGGAAAAAACTACAACTGAGGCTACTGGCGTCGTGCGTCCTACTTATCACATCGGATGACGTCGGACGTCGGAGGAGGTCCTCGACGGCGGCGCATCGACGTCATCGACGCAGGACGCAGACGCCGAAAAAGTTTCCGAAGCAGCACAGCTGTGGTGATTACTGTCATAGATATGGAATACGTCGTCGGACCATCCCATCGAAAGAACGTTACCAGGTAAGAAAGTAACTTGTTCATCTCAAACAACTCCTATGTAGCCAACAATATGGACATTCCAGCAGCCAAAAAACCGGGTACTATCATCAATTTAGAAAGTACAAGCACTTGCTGTCTAAATCTTCCTGGTCTTTATGCTAAGGGAGCAGAAGTCCTATTTCTAGCTCATGGTTACTCATTATTTGGCCCTTCACTCCCATGACCCTTCACCCCTGACTACGCTAGGGTCATGGGAGATGTAGTGCTAAACATGTGAAGCAACCATGGCTGACCATCTCAAGGGAGCAGAGGGTTTCCTAAGATCACCCATCCTATACAGCTAGTCCCATTACATGTTCTCTACATGCCTCACTAGCAATGTTTTCGCCCAGTCACTGGAAAAGACTGACATCTTGTAAGCTGTGTGTCTGAAAGCTCATGATTTGTCCGCTTTTTTTTTATTGTTGCATATGTTTCTTTCCTGTTAGGTCTTTATTTACAAATGTGGAACGTAGAGCATATATGATACGATATGATAGGTTATTTATAATGCGCTTAATACCCCGAGGTTTCTAAGCGCGGACCCGGGGTATCGAACCTGTGTCGCTTCGTGTCGTCTTGTTCCCAAGGCGAGCACGTTGCTCCTGAGCTAGTCTCCCAAATCTTCTTCAAGGAGTGAACATTTTGCCACAGGCATTTCGCCGCTGATGACTGTCACCCCTGTTAGGTACGTCAATGGGCACGGAGTCCACTGCTGCCAGACCCCCATGCACAGGAGAATCAGTGCATGTGGTAGTAAAGCATAGGAAGCCTTTACCCACATTTTCCCCCGCATCCACGTTCAGTAGAACGGCTTCTTGTCGTTGGTGTCCCTTAACTCCTACCGCCATACGCTTGCCAACTAATACAAAGTCACCAACATCCTGCATCGTTTTAACAATACCAATCAATTAACTGAAATAATTATGCAGCCGAACTGTGCCAGAGCGCTCAAATGATAGCACGTAATACTTTGAGTCACTTTATTTATTTTATTTATTTATTTATATAGTGCACCTGGCCCAAAGGCATCTTGGCACGTATCTTTGGGGTTACAGGCATAGCATTCAATATACATCGACATTAAATATGTTACATTAGCAGCAAAGTATACATTTACAGACATAATATGCAGGCGAGTTATATACAGTGAATTGAACAGAATAGCTCTGATGAGATAGGGTAAGGTGGTTACCGGACATGGTAGGATATTAAGAATATTAATATTAGAATATTAAGATTGCACACCGTATAAATACAATCATTTAGCAGTGGACATTGCAGCAAGAAAGTATTTTAATTCCTGTTTCACCTGTTCCTTCTCTCTTAACTTATTACAGATGCACTGGAGAGGATTATTTGCAACAACAGGGCATCGAAGCAAATGCCTGGGGTCTGTGGCAGAACCACGTGGCCCTGGCCTGCATGACCGTGATATTTCTTACGATTGCCTATCTGAAACTGCTCTTCATGAAAAAGCTAACTTAAGGACATACATTGGACTTGTTATTCTGTTGCCTATTTTCAGGCCGTGCCTTTGACCTAGTAGACCTCATGTTAAAAGTGGGCTCTTAGTCTGTGTCGCGAAACCGGTTGAAATTGTAATGCATCCTCAAATTGATGGCCAAATCTGCAGATCTGAAATAGCATTTACTCTCTAGACTTAAAGAGTGTAACATCTCAGGGCATGTTACTACATACGACAACTGTGCAGCCTTATTTATACAAAAATGCCTTAATAATTTATTGTAATGATGTGTCTGTATAACTGTTGACGTCTTGTCTTTTTTCTTTTGTATTTGTTAAAAAAGAAGTTCACCCATAACCTACTGAAGATTATTATGGTGCTTCCCACTAACCATGTACCCTATCGTAAAACTGACTGATGTAAGTTTTCTTTTGCTTTAGAAAAGGAGTTGGGGAACTTAAAAGCTCCAAGAAACTGTGTATAGTAAATGAAACAATATTTAATTTGTAAACTTTTATAATTTCACATCCGCAGGTTTCACGTTGATATTAAAAACCAAAGTATTACCAATTCTTGTCCAGTGTCTGCTTAAACTTGATCTAATGAAAGTAATCTCTGAATTATTTATATATTAATATCCTTTTACCAACTGCAGCACATAAAGGGTCATAATTTGACTCGACCAACATAAACACCTCAGCTTGTTTTATTCTTATAAAAAAAGGCAGATTTGAATTTACTGAATCACCAGGGAGGAGGTTGAAAAGGCTATAACAGTCAACCAGGCCCTTAACTTCCTTTAGGCCTGTGGTCCTCAGTCCTGCCATCCCTTTACTTCAAGGCCACTTCTTGGATGATGTGAACATTCACTCAGTCTCTGGGATTTTATAGTGTTCTAAGCATTTCTTTATTTGCTCTGTTTCTTCCTAAGTTTGTGAAGGGCCGTTTGCCTCGCACCTTGGACTCTGTTACTAGGCATCCCCAATTGGTGCCCATAGGTTGTACGGAGGTCAGATACGCAGACACACTTGGACCCCAAGTTAATTTACCCCCCCCTTCTGATTTTTACTATCCTATTGGTTGTCCTCCATAGGCTGGTGTCTTTCATTTTCTTGACCCTGCTCTGTCCTTTCTCCCCCAACTTGGAAGTATCCATCTAGCACATCTCCTGAGGGGCTCCTCATGTTGTTCCTTCCTCCTCGGTCTCCCACACCTACTCCTTGCCTCTATTGGGTTGCTGGTCTCCATCACCTCCTCCTTACCTCTACTGGGTTGCTTCCCTCCTCCTCTGTCTCTCTTGGAGGATCCACTTGTTCCTTTCCCCTCTTATCTCTCTTCCTTCTGATTGTTGTCCTCCTTCCCTTCCTCTCTCCTCTAATGTTCCTTCACCACTCCTTCCTTTCACTGCCTGTTTCTCAGTCTCTCTCACTGTTCTCATTCTGCTTGTCTCCTAACTCACACATGTTCCTTCTTATTTTCTCCCCTTTTACACCATATCCGGGATTTGAATTGGTACAGTAAGAGTGAAAGGCATGGCAGATGTGCTCTCACTGGGAGTGGGCTGAATGATTGACGTAGACGTATGTGTAATATAATCTCCCCAGTGGCAGGGTGGACTCTCCCACAGTTCCACACACCTGGAGTATTTCACTAATCCTTAATGTTTGGCTCCTTATGTCAATGTCAATCTCCTTTTAGGTTCCCTCAGGTTTTGCTCACTATCAATAAATAAATGGTCCTAGGAGCCCTGCAATTGCTTGTTATTGAATGGGACTGCCAACCCTCTGCAAACCATTATCTTTGGTGTCCCCTCCCTATTTCTCCTGTCATAGTGGAGACTTGTGAGCATGTAAGTGACTTAATATGTTGACCCCAGTGGGGTTCTCGGGATAGAAAGATCTCATTTCCAAACAAAGCTAGAGATGAAGAATAGATCCCCTGTATACGACCTCCAGGGCCAACATTGTGGAGCAAGCTGCAATCCTCCGGCCCAAAGAGTTCCTCAGTCCTCTTCCCCGTAGTCTCCCGCATGACACCTTGTCACACTAGTCAAATAAAGTTGTTTTAAATAAAATGACTGCGATTGACGTGCCTCTGTCTTAGAGACGAAGCATGATTAATCCATAGCCTCCTGAAACATGGAGTAATGCCCACCTGTATAGTACTACCTTCTCTTTTTCCCCCTTGCATACTTTGTTTTGACACCAGCTTGTACAACAGCTGGAAGACTTTATGATATCCGTTACAGGCGGGATTGCACTTGTTTTTGCATTTAGTAAAGTGTTCCATAAAGAGTAATCTTGGGGAGTGATCATATTTTGAAATGTTCTCTTTCCCCAAACATCCCCTTATGAGTAACTAAGTCCAAGTACCCGCAAGCCTTTCTGGCAGGCTCCATTTTTAAGACACAGCTGGAGAGCCAGAACCCCTGAATTTGAAATGGGGCACTCATCTCTGCAAATAGTACCACTTTCTGGAATGTCTTCAGTTTCTCTGCATATAGTGGTGAGGAACAGATAATTGTACAAGGAAATGTGAATGTATGTATGAAGAGTTCTCGAAGGAAGAAGAGATTCTGGGAATATTATATTTCTCTTGCATAATTTGACAAAATAATTTCTAAATACACACATTGGATAGTTAAGCCGAAAGGCCCGGAAGATTCTGGCTGGAGTGGTTTCCCAACATTCACCAATCTACATCTGCTCTGAAATCCTTTGATTTCCATGGCCAGGTCCACTACCCAAGTGTATGGGGTATTAACCATACAGAGCGAGCCCCAGATGATAATGAATCCAAACACGCCTTTGCTAAAGGGTCCGCAGGAAGCCTGGGTTTTCACTCCAAGGCATGCAAGACATCGAAAACCACCCCAAATGCAAGTCAAAGTGGTCACAATGTGCTTATGTTTTCCTCCAGGGTGCTGTTTGGCAGTTTATCACTTTTCTTTACCTTTTCAAGGAAATTAATGGTAAAAAAAAATCCATATACAAAATGACTTGACCGTTGTATACTGATAATGTGAGTTTGCATAATATGTCATTACATTCCTTTGCATTACCTTACTTTCACAAAAATACAAACTAAGAATGTAATGCATTTTTATGAGGATGGATCCAGTCAGAAATGCATCTATCCTCTGAAGAGTACATTTCCTGGTACATTGCACCCTTTACCACCACCAGATCCCCACACACCCTGGACATTGCATGGCAATTACCCAAAGGTAAAAGCAGGCATTTTTAAATGATCATTAAGAATCTTCTATGCACTCTCAACCCGCTGCCCTTCCATCATCCGTCACTTGACGTTCTCCAACAAGAATGTAGCCTCTGTCCTGCCATCCACCGTTCCCCCAACTAAAAATGTTTGTCTCCATTCCTCTCCAGGATCGCCTTTTATGGAAATAGCTAAGAACAAGACAACACATGGTTCCTCCTAGGACCGCTGCTGTGCAGAGGTGCCTGTTACTAGTCCGCTGCCTTTGCGGTCTGTGAGTTGGGGGCGAGGTGGGCTTCAGACCAGCTTTCTGGGTCTTTGAAGGAGAAAGTAGTAGAAACCGAATGCCAACAGCTGTGATCAGTGACCTACCTGACACATTTACTCTGGAAAATACCGAAAGAAAGATTAAAAATACCCCCAATTAATAATAGAAAGCCTTGAACAAATAGAACAAAACTTTACCATACAACAGACTTGAAGCTCTAGGAACATCCCTCAACCAGTTGAAGTAGCAAACAACCTGCATGACCTGCAACCTGGAATACAATTGAGTGCACGTTTCAAACTACATTTGTTTAAAAAGGTTCTGACTCACCAAATACTTCTCCTAGGACAGCGATGATACAAACTCTCAGCCTCCCCAAATATAAATGATAATAATTCGTTTTTTTTACAACACGCTTAATCCCAGAGATAGGTTTTTAGGCGCGGGATGGGGATTCGAACCTGTGTTGTGCAACGTTGTCTTGCTTCCAAGACAGACGAGTTGCCCCTGAGTTTAGACTACTATAATGACCTCCATCATAAAAAGCGATGAACCACCTGCCAATTGGTCATTGCCAATTGTTTACCTTTGGGGCTGTAACCAAATCACTCCAGCATTTCAAAACCTTCTGGGTGCCAGTGGAATCAGGAACATCCTTAAAACTGTCTGTATCACACAAAGCCATTTAAAAAAAAAGGCCCAAAATGTCTCACTGTTACCTGCTACCAACATACAAGAACTTTGCGAAGCGCAAATGGACTCCAGACTATTGCCGAGATAAGAAACGCACCTATGGCAATGCACCCTGGTGGACCTTGACAATCTGAGAGGAGTCTACAGGGTCATAAAACAAATGACATTCTCCGCCCACTTCTGAGGCGCTACCCGGGCACTGTCTTTTGATCTGAGCCAGTCCCTACTTTATCAGCCTGCACTTCATTGATGCCTAACATTGCAACCTTTTTAATCACTTATTCCGCTAAGCTGCACTGGTGCTTTCTGGAATGCAGACTCATATTTGCATGTGAATGTAACTACTATTTGCCATCCCCTTGTTTCTCTTCTTATTCATATTAATGGTATCCAGCTCCATACTATTCTCTGCAAAGTTTTTGTGATTCCAGGACTGGAGAACAAAGATTTGTTTTCGCTTTTAAGCTGCACGATGTCCATAATCTTGTTTACAGTGTCTTTATTTCCATTTCTGGTTTACATCCTTGGGTTGTCCATTTTCCTTTCTTTTACTGGGTTGGGAATATTTTGTCATCCGTATGGCGCTGCAATACTCAATAGTTTTGTACCTAACATATTGCTTAATTATTTGAATGAGGTAATTTTACTACAATATACGTATTACAAAATTCATTGCATATAAAATGACTAGTGGGAAATTGTTTATGCACATATAAAACTATTATACCATTCTTATCGCAGTATTACGAATTTATACGAGCGATACGATTGCAGGTCTCAATCATACAATCTAAAAAATGCACTCCTATGGCATTATTAACTAACAAGAACATTGAATACATGTTTTCTAATATTGCTTCAAAGGTATATGTAAATTATGCTGACCATAACCCAGTATGTATGGGCTGTTCTATTCTATGAAATTCTTTTATAGCGCCAACACGCCCGCAGGCCTCAGGGCGCTCACAGAACAAACAATGAAAAAACACAAGCAAGGTCACCAGATGCAGAAGGCAAGAATCAGAGAGTCACGAGGGAAAGCGGAAAGAACTATATTCCGCCTCCGTCAAACGGTGTGTTTTCAGAGCCTTTCTGAATTGGGCGAGTGAGGGCAGCTGCCTGATTGAGTGAGGGAGATCATTCCAGACCCTCGGAGCCCACACATCAAAACTCAAGCCTCCAAAACTCTTAAGTTTAAAACTCAGCTGGGTCAATGGATCCTTATCATTAGAGTGTAACGTTCGCCTATACGACAATCGGCTGATTCACAAACTGAGGTAACCTGGGGCGTCATCTCCAAGGCATTTATAAACTAAACAAGATGCTTTGAAGTCGATCCTCTGACGAACGGAGAGCCAGTGTAGTTTCCTACGGGTGTCAGAGACATGATCTGTGTGTCTAATACCGCAGACAGCTCTGACTGCCCCATTTTGAATAGTCTGTAGCCTTTTCACATTGGCTTGAGAGGTGCCGACTAACAGCCCATTACAATAGTCCAGCCTTGTGTTCATTGTGACTGTAGATATCATGGCCCTGTTTTCATCTGACAGATAGGGTTGTATCTGCCACAAGAATTATATCATAGAAGTACAACAATTTAAGTTGCAATCAAAGACAACCCCCAGGGTTTTGACATGCTTGGAGACCTGTATTCTGGCACTCCCTATTGTGAATGCCTCATACTAGGAGTCTAAGTTCTTCAACTTTGACGAACTGCCAAGAATCAGGATCTCGGTCTTGTCATTCAGGGTTAAAAAATAATTCAATCCACTTTTTGATAGCATCGAATATCCTGCAGACCAGTCAGATTCTTAGGATCCAGACAATTCCAGGATAATCTGAGTGTCATCAGCATAATTTGCAAATTTGACACCCAGACCAACAGATCAAAAAAGGGTTCTGAGTAGATATTATACAGCAAGGGGGAGACGCAGGATCCTTGTGGCACTTCAAAACAAAGTAGGACCTCTTTCGACTGGGCGTCACCCCTTGGGACCCTTGGTCCAAGAAAAGACCTGGACCAATTCACTGCTGATGTGGAACACTTTCCAACCTCAGCTAGGCTGGCCGCCATCCTATCGCGGTTCACTGGATCGAATGCGGAGGGCAGATCCAGCAATAACAGGATCACCAGTCTGCCCTGATCTACAATTTAAGCCAGACCGCACTTAACGTCCACCAGTGCCGTTTCTGTTCCCATACTTCTTCCTAAAGACGGATTGACCTTTAGACAAAAGCCCCCTCTCGTCCACAAAGGCATTGTGCTGCGTACATGCGACTTTATCTATGATCTTTAACAGGAAGGGGACGTTTGTTATGGGGCGGTAAGGGGTTCATTGGAATCTAAACCCTTCTTCTTTAGCAGTGGGGTGATCCAAACTTCCTTAATATAGTCAGGAACTAGCCCCTCATGAAAAGATCTGTTAATGAACGATGTGACTGGTGACACAAAGATGGAGAAGTAGTCCTTGAAAAATGAAGCTGGGAACACATCACTCTTGCATTATGTAGCTTTCATTTTTGCAACCATTGTAGCCAGATCGAGAACTGTAACTTGCTTGAACTTGAAAGCATCAGACTCACTATCTTCCTTCGGGCAATTACCCACAACATCCATACCCATAGCTTGATCTGTATAGGGGTGTGTTGAAGAAGTCCCTTGATGTCAAATGACCTACTGAATGAAGCTGTCATGGATCTGTTGGCACCATGCATCATTCACAGTTGTGTCTCTGTCTTCTATTTAAACTCATTAAGAAAGTTAAAGCGCTTCCTAGCACTTGATTTTGTCCCTAAGATGCGTTCTTCCAGCTTATCATGTTTTTCTTTAAGAATAGCATCTTTATAGAGCTTGGCTCCCTCTCTATATAAAGCCAATGTAGATTGTATAGGGTTTTTCTGCCATACTCTTTCGGCCACACGTTTAAATTGCCTTGCTGCCAGAACATCAGGGGAGAACCACTGATTAGCATTGTTTTACACTTCTTTTTTTAATGGAGAAGGCTTAAGAGGTGCAAGTTTATCGAAGTCAACATTAAGAATATCTCGTAACTGAGCCGTAACCGACTCCAGTGCAGTTTCCCTCCAAAGCTAGTACTTGGGTGGATATAATAAAGTTAAAAGCCTCTTTGTAATCATTTTGAGTGTTTCTACGCAAGATGGTTTTTGGATATGGAGAAACTATCCACTGCTTGATCTGGTATAAGGATCGAGAAATTAATAAAATGGTGATCAGACCAGCAGCAGGTTTGCACATTTAATAAGGGGATGTAATGATTCCTAGATAAAGCCCAGT
Source organism: Ambystoma mexicanum (assembly GCF_040938575.1). Classification (NCBI taxonomy): domain Eukaryota; kingdom Metazoa; phylum Chordata; class Amphibia; order Caudata; family Ambystomatidae; genus Ambystoma; species Ambystoma mexicanum. Next base: position 92,768,024 of record NC_090937.1, on the reverse strand, counting down.
CCAATATATTTCCTCCTTGGTGAGTGGGCACAGTGACATATTGTTTCAGCCCAATACCCTCCAGGAGATTCAATAGAGCACTAGCCTCCAGGTCAGATGAATAGTAGGCCCAAAGATTAAAATCACCTAACACTATTAGTGGGGCATGTGATTTCGCATGGGATCCTACAAAGGCAAGAAGTTGTTCCTGAAAGTCTGGTACAGAGGCCAGGGGACGATACAGAATTAAAAAGCTAAGAGTAGTAGTGTGGCTCAAATACAGTTTTATGAAAAGAGCCTCGCGGGCATCAAGCACTGGTGTGCTAGACGTAAATATTTTAAGATTGCCTCTAAATATTATTGCAACTCTCCCCCTTTTTGTCCCTCCTGATCTGTATGCAAGATCTTATAGCCAGCTGGTGTGGATAAGTGTAGGGAATGTAGGTTAGCCTCACATAGCCATGTTTCTGTTAAAATTGCAAAATCCAAATCAGCAGTCAAAATATAATCTGCCACCTCTGTGGCGTGTCCTGCCAATGATCGAGCGTTTAGCAGCAGTTTTTTAAGATACTTATTAGCCGGGAAGTAAATACTACCAGCTAACTCTGGGCCTAATTGATGGGCATCAGCATCCCCTTCAGTGTCCTCTGTAGTAGCGAGCGTATCAACAGCAGGTTGATGCATCTCAGCTGCATATGTACTAGTGGGGGTATCTCCTTCAAAAAGGTGGGGATAATCTGAAATATCACATGTTTGTGCCTGTTGCCTTATTTTTTAGATTCTGCTGTATTCGCCTGATTAAATCACAGCTCAACATACTGTATTGATATAAAATAAAATGTTAGAACTTACTAAAATATCTATACAGTCGCACAGCGTCGGTTGCCCTCTCTCCACCCACGAACCACCACAAGCCGGCTAAGATGAGACGGCGCTCACGTTTCTTTAAAAGCTAGCGTTCAACTACAGATAACTTTGGGAGTTGTAGTTCCTCAAGCAATCACCACATACACATAAGTAAAAGCGTTGAGGTTTAAAAATATAAAAACCCTTTGATCAGCGTTACCGAACTCACGTTACATTCATACACAGAGCAATCAGATAAATCAAGTTTTGTAAAAAGTTCTATAGTCCTTGATTCTAAAATCAATTCAAATTATTTTTAAAAGAGCACACAGATTCTAAAACTATTGGCCTCATTACAACTCCGGCAGTAGCCGTGCCGGTAAAACCGGCAGGCTGATGCTGGAGTTTTGATTTTATCCAGCGCCTGGCTCCACGGAAACACCAGGAGATTACGACCCTGGTGTTCCTGGAAGTCAGGCGCCGGAAAAATGTAAATCCCCATTCCAATTTGAATCCCATAGGACTCAATGGGGATGACCAAAGCTTCCCGGAAAGTCTGCGGGCAGGTGTTGTCCGCAGACTCAGTGTGTGCCATTCTGGTAACAACTGTGCCGGTAGGCTTACCGGCACCATTGTTACCGGACCGGCATGCTCGTAATGAGGCCCTATTTCTCGTGAAATGAAGGAGCAACAAATTAAAGTATTTTAATATAGTACAAGGATGCTAATGTCGGCTTCTGAGCGGGTACTAACATTTTACATGTGCCAAGCCTACAGTCCATATTCTGTTTACAGGACCCATATTTTTTGACTGCTGTATTGGTTTTCCCCAAGACCATTGTGTTAAAACAATATGACGTCCCAAAAATATTGGTTTAGTTTGTTTAATGTTGAACTGGGTAAGTATGATGATTGCCATGTATGTGAATGAATGGGCTATTGAAGGATGCAAGACAGTAAAACCAGGTTAATGCTTGATATACATGTGGGTAGTTGGTTCATATGTAATGCTGTGTTTTTGTTCAATGTTTTGGAGTATCCTCTAACCAAGTTCCGACGTTGATAAAATTAGACATTTATTGAGGAAAAAATAACTCCCTGGAACACCTTTACAGACACGCGGGCTGTGATGTCCCATGTTTTCTATGGGGCAGTAACATGCAATATTGATAGGAAATGATACATTGCTAATTATGTTAGTCAACATGTGATCTTGAATGAGCCATTAGATTCATAGAAAGAATTGCTGGGGGCATGTACAATTTTTGTACCAAGTTGTTAGTTACCTTTTTACACAAAACAATGGTTAAAACATTCATTACTCTGTGCGCAACAGTCTTAAACTCGAATTTTTGTGGTCATGGATTACATATTAAATATCAACTCTCTTACCCTAGGTGCTTCGTTGTCTTTCATTTTTTGTTTAAAAATTAGCTGTTTAGATCATACAACACCCAAGATGCAAGCTTATGAATATATCTTTTTTGCTTGCACAGGTTGTCAACAATTAGCACCTCTGTCTAATAAAATACTTTCAACGTTTGCATTTTTGTATTTCTGTTTACACTAACATCTTGGTGGATGTATGTAATTTTACCTGAATGCAATCCATCAAAATTACATCTTGGTGCATCTCTTCCATCAACATATATTTCAGTGTATGTGCAACAAATGTCATGTTAGATCTGAATTCACGCAATTTAAATTGTAGGATTGTTTTAAATGATTGCCTAATGTGTCCTTTTGAAAACATGTTCCTCATGACAAGGTCTCTGGTTCCCTCGTTGTTTTCACCCCATCACCCTCTTCACCCTTCGCATTCCCAAATGAAAGTCTTTGATTTATTTCTTTGTTACCCCTTTTTACTGCTCCATTCCCCCCTTTTAACTGTTCTTTTTAAAAAAAAGAATGTTGATAGATATGAATTTTTTGAAAATGCTTACTTTACTTGCCTTATCTTTTAATTAGTAATAATATTTGCATGTTTCACATACATGGAAATGAGTTTGCAACTTTAGTGGGACAAGGTTACATTGACTTTTCTTTTCTAAAGCATTTCAAGGAAAAAATGCAGTGAGATGGTATGGTGCTGCCTTCATCCAAGCCTGAGTGCACCACTATTTAGATTACACCCGCTCTTCCTATTCTATGCTGATTTTCAAAATGTGGAATTTGAACTGAAACACTGTTGGGAATAATGGAGACAAAGCAGCCAGTTGTCTGTATTGGGATTTCACTTTTTCTCAAATCGCCCTTATTAGTTTCCGTTTCATTGATGATTAAAAATAAAGTGTAGAGTTGAATTCAGGTGATAACAGCCAAATTGTTTTATTTCCTTTGGTGTCTTTTTTTATTTAGCAACGGATAACAAGGAGGGCAAAAAGCATGAAGAGAACAAGAAAAAGCACATAGATCACATAATGCTGGCGGTTTCCACAAACGGTCGGGCAGTAGAGTGGTACAGAGCAATAAATACAGCAGTCCTTGTTATTGCCACAGCTGGTATCGTCGCAGGAGTCTTCGTCGCAGGTGTAGTCACTGCAGGCTTTCAGTTGAGACTGGGGTCTGACAGAACACTGGCTCTCTGCGGAACTACTGGAAAGAATCGGGGAAAGAGATTTAGAAACAATTTCTCCACTGGTTTTCAACGAGAGGCAACATAGAGACACACATTTGCGACATCTGGGTCAATCATTGTGCCTGTGCCAGTCCCTGTGTTTGCCGCTCTGCAATGTCTGTCCCCCATCTGCATTTTGGGTTTCTATAGTACTCAATGTTTGCACCAGACTGAGAATGCTCAATCTTTTACTCTCATTATGACAAAACTCAATTCATTTAAATGTCGGAACAAGACAATTTGAGTTCCCAGGCTTAGAGTGTATTCTCAGATTTCCATCAGCCTATTATTGCCTCTAGGGATCTCAAACATGTGGTATTTTAAATCCCTCAATACCTAGTAATTCTGAGTTGGAATTTCATGGATTTTTACAATATGGGGCACATAGCACTGTATGGCTAATTCACCCATATTTACCCCTTCAAGTGCATGCTATATACCCTTTTGCTGTAAATACCTGCAGAAACCCAACTCATAATTTGGTAATAATTTTAAAATCACTGGTATTAAAAATATCACTTATAACTGTCACCACCATACTTCTAATGAGGCCTTTAATGTAAGAGAATTATGTTTGTTATCCTGCGGAAATATGACAGATCTCTGCACAGTCCCTGCAATCACCACATTATATTCTTGAAGAGAGGGACCTTTTGTGGCTCATTACCTAAACTCTTGAGTGCAAAAGTAAGACATAAAAGTAAGGTGTTATTTACACCTACATTTGTATTTCACATCCTTCTGGAGGTCGAGATGTAAAACGAAATGGAATTTACTTTGCAGTTTTACGACTTCAACTGGCCAATGACCATGATACTTTCATGCAGGCTTAAAAGGAATGTCTTCCACTTGAAATCTACCTCTGTTTTTAGCACCTGCTGAAAGCAGTCCCATTCCATAGGAATCCATTGTCAATGCTGTTTGCAGCATGTAATTTGCAGGTGTAATTTAGATTTTTAACATAAAGAAGAGTAAAAGAAAAAATCAAAGGTGATTTCACCTGAGTTTATGTACTCTGTTTTGTAAAAGTAGAAAATTGCACGCAAGGGACCCAACAATAACTGCTAACGTTGGAGGTCCCCTGCATACTATTACCACTTTTTTACTAAATGAATCCCTATTTGTTTTTGGATTTAGATCTGTGTGAGACAGGCATGGTATCTAGAGAGACACAAACTCAAAGATATTCTTTTCAACACCTTTATTTACTGAAGTTCCTGCGTTGGTGTAATGCCTTACTGGGCCTAACAGTAACGGGATGGTTCCCTTAACTGATGTTTCTAAGGGCCATCGAAGTCTGGAAGTCCAAAATAAAAATATGTCTGTGTCTAAACCTATGGTTGCCCTCACTCTTTGACAAAAACCTATCAGGAAGTCTTTCAAAAACAAAAGAAAGTGATGGTTCAACAAAAATAGGAAATCATGATTGGTTTCAAGTGGTCTTTCTCACCAGGTGTAGGTTAGAATTCAATTAGAAGGGACAGTTCATAGGATTTTCTCCATAGTTCAAACAATGTCAATGTCTTTAATACCTTGGGCTTCAATTCCTTCAGGAATGCAAAATAATCAAGATTCCACTTTGTTAGACCTCTTAGGGTTCCCTTCCCCAAGCTTAGGCCTCTTCCAAGTTCAAACACAAGTTCAGTCCTTAGGCTTCTAAGGGGTCCCTTCCCTGGGCTTAGGTCCCTTTCAAGTTTAAAACCCAAGTCCCACTTGCGGCCCTCTCATGGTTCCCTTCCGCCAAGCTTAGGCCACTGTTGAGCAAGTTCAGTTTGTTGAAATGTACCTTTCTTTCATTTACAGTTCTTTCGAAGGGTAGCATCAGAGAACTTTGAAAACCCAGGTTCTTTGCTCCCCCTAAGCGTGACCAATCTGAGCTTTAACCCCTCTCTTTTATTTCCTGATTTTCCTTCTCTTAACCTTTTGCCTTAAGGGGCTTTCTGCGCCCCTTCTTGTTCCCCTCTGTTTTCTTGCCCATTGACACATTTCTTTCCATCTTCTGCACACTTGCACCTTCCTCTCCTTGTGCCCACTGGCACCTTCTTTAACTTTCTCTGTGCACACTTGCACCTTCTTTGTCCTTCCTGTGCCCCAGGCACTTTCTCCAGATTTTCTGTGCACACTTGCACTCTCTTTACATTTCTGTCCCCACAAGCACCTTCCTTCTTGTTTTTCTGTGCACACTTTCCACTGTGCTGGGTTGCTTGCACCCTTCTCTCTTGTTTTGGGTCAGTCGCACCCTCTTTAATAGAGTACTTTCATTTCTGTGCCCTTTTTGCACCTTGCGTTTCTTGTTTTCTCTTACTTTCTCTCTTGTCACTCTTCTTCCAATATATATTGCTTGGCTTTATTCTTTTAGTTTTCTTTCCTGTTTTCCGCTCCGTACCGCTTTAAATATTCCTTTCGCCTGCTCCGCTTCAGTCAGTCTCTCTCTCTGTTCCACGAGACTCACCTGGGCAGCAACACGTTGACAAGCGGTCCTACTGGTTGTGCGGGCCTGAGGTCAGGATCTCACCACCTGCCCCTCAGACACCTTTGGAGCCGGCACAGGTCCCAAGGGAACAAGCAATGTTCTGATTGCCAACAGAAGCCTGCAGGATGCTTGGCTCCGGCTCTCTGGAGACATGGCTCCCTAGCCATGCTGAAGCCCCTCACAAACACCGGGCCAGCGTCTTGGCATGCCATTCTCCTCTGGACCGTAGCTCCTGCTGCTTTCTGCTCCTCAGCTCCTCTTGTCCACACAGCGTCCCCAGCTCGCTCATTCAACTGTGCAGAACCACACTGTTTATAGTTGGAAAATGGCCAAGTGGAGTCAGGTGTGAGTGATAATTAGTAAATGCCTGACTATCAATGGGACAACTTAAGTTCTTTCTACAGTCAGTTTCCCTTACACTCTTCATGTTATTCCTATGAGGAATCTTTACTACTCCCGGTTACTTCTTCCTTGTCCCTGTATTTGTTGGAAATGGGGAGGGGGAGTTGGAATGGGTCTGGAAATACCCCATGAAAGCTGAGGGGAAAGATGTTGAGGTATAATGGGACTGTAGGAGAAATTGCGTTCCTGTTACTTGTCTAGGGAGTGGTCTTGGTTCATAGGACAATCTTTTAATATGGTCTGCAGAGTCATTTAGGGGCAGGAGTCTTGAGGAGGTTTATGACTTGGGACAAGTAGAGTTTGAAGGGATCTTAATACAGGAACTGCCCTTGTGTCCCTTGGGTCTTCTTTCTTCCCCTTCTCGGGTAACTGACTCCTTTCTTTCTTCCCTTTCAGTCTTGAATGGCAGGATAGGAATCACGGGCCACGACTCCTGAATATAAGTTGTAAGAATCAACATAGCCCATGAAGGTGTCCGGGATTTCCTTTGTCTCCCCTATTGCCCTGTTAGGATACTGCATCTTGCCTGGGGTATCCCCCTTCAGACAACCCTGGGTTCACCTACCCAGGCGATCCTCCCTCCCTCCCTCGCTCGCTCGATCGCCACGGTTGGGATCCAAGAGAGACAGCCCTCCCCTGGCCATGTGAATAGAGGAGTTTGAGGGGTTAAATGGGAGAATAACCCTAGGTTTCTTACAACTGCTGATAAAATGTGGCAAGTCCTATTCTATAATTGCATCAAAGACCAACAGAAACCATTAGATACCAATAAAGAGTTCAGGAACGTAACTATACAAAATTGAAGTTTCTCTACAGAATCTCAGCAGGTTTTCAAAAGACCTTATGTCCGCAGCAATGCTAAATGGAAACTGGAATTTTAACCAGTCGCGGAAGGTTAATTTTCGATAAATTGCAAAGAATTGGGATTTCTCAATTTAGGAATACTCACAAAAAGGGAGCAGAACGGTGGTGCTATTTCTTGTTGAGAAAGAATCTATCACGTGAACGGGTCAAAGGATACAAAGATTTCTTTTTAAATAAACAGTGTCTAATTTCCATTAATGTAGCAAGATATGGTGAATTTTAATTTTGTTCACAAGATATGCATGTATGTATTTATGGGATTTTTAAATTGTAAGCGTATCTTGGAAGTAACAGAGCACTGTACACAGAGGGATGCAGCCATTGGATAACCGGTGCGGGGTAGCAGAGGAGCTAGTATGGTTAGGAGCAGAAGGAGATGGGGGGGCTCAGGACTGGGGAAAACATAAGATGTTCTTGACGAGTAATGCCATTGGTTCCTTCCTGAACTGCAGGATGGAGAGGGGGCTGTGTGTACAGTGTTCTGTAGTAAGTTGTTCCAGAGACGGGGGGCGTCCATCAAATAGGGAACAGTTCCTGTGTGTACAGATTTTGATGAACACAGCATGACATTTTAAGAAACTATTGTAAGGGTGTTATCTCTATCATACTGGCGCCATCCACCCAGGCCTAAAAGTCATCAACACCGCGTTACCAACTTCCAAATTTAAAAAGCCATGCATGCCTGAGTCGGGAGTCAGAGAGGGAACATAGAAATGTGACAAGGAAGACCCGAACGTGGCGTACTTGAGATTATTAGTAAGGTACCGAGCCATTATCTCCTCATCACAAACCTTACTTACGTGAAGATCTGCCAAGAAGAATCCAAAGTAAGCATACACACAACCGCACCCCTCTACAAAACGCCACGATGATCTTCAAGCTCACTCCAACACAGGTTTGTTAGTGGGCATTCAGGGGGAACACAGCCACCAATAAATATGTCCTTTTTCATCTGGGATTGGCCCTGATTGAAGCTGTTGGGCAAAGCCTATGGAGCTGCTCAACACATTTCCAGTCTATCTGGGCCCCTACCCTTTGCACCCCATGTAGAAATCCTTTGTGAGTGCCCACATCAAGCAAAGGCAATTTGAATCTAATGTACAGAGGTAGAGGTACATGTAATTTCTAGTGGCCTCCCCTTCACCTCTGTCATATTGGAAGAACAGCAAGAAAGCATTGTGCATGACACCTGGTATAGTCCTAATATCGCATTGAAGAAATGAAAGACGTTATGTACTTAAGACAACCGTATCAAATGCACCCTTGCACTGATGTGGAAACATGTTTGCATACACCATTGGAAATAGAAGAGCTATAAGTGAAGGTAGACAACAATAAAGTGACGTCATAAAGAGAAGACATGAGGACGCCCTGACACGATATAAGAATCCTTAAAAGAAAGAAGATGTAATTGAAGTAACAAAGTAAACATTTATGCAAATACGAAGAAATCATATGCACTAAAGAAAATAAGTGAGAAGAGACTTGGATGCATATACGCAGAAATGCAAGGTAGATGAGATGTATAGAAGTTTGCTGCAGTGGAAAATTTAACACGAGTGAAGTGGCCATGATGGAAAGATGGATGCTGGTTTCGTATAATAGTGAGCTAAGAAGCCGGAAGGAGAGAGATTGAGGCTGCAGAAGCTTACAGGTGCTGGAAAACATCTTTGTGCAAGGAACAAAGATTATCTGTCCGGCTTCGGATCAAGGATGCCACATTGAGGTAATTGCAAGGCACAAGGGGAGTGAAAGAGGATAAGCTACATATGCACTACATATTTCTCTTAGATTAAGTAAAGGACAGCGCATTTGCAAGTGCCAAGTATCGAACAATCAAAGATGCAGGAAGCATCCATAAGAAAGAGCAACCAAGTCTCCAGAGGCCAATATGAGTAATAGCAGGCAGTTTAATTAAATTAAATAGTACTAAATAATAGGTCAGAATGGACAAAATCATGGTCTCCCCACATGTGGTGTACAATTGGAAAACAAGGCCTATTCATTAAGCTCCCAACTGAAGATAGCAATGTACCTACACTCCCTTAAAAGTCCCAAGGAAGAGAACAGTCAGCAAGGTCCACTACAAAGAAGAAGCCTTGGCCTAGGGCCTAACTGATGAGAGATGGTAGGCTAATTGGCAAAGTGGGCAATGGTCTGACGTTGTTCTCTGCACCTGCGTTTCATTTTGCTTACGTGCTGCTAACAAGCTGAACATCCAAAGTTGGGAAAGAATGCCAACCAATCATAAGGGCATATGTAGCAGTGTAAAATACATTGTTACAGAAGCCAAACCGCTGCTGTTATCCTGTATTAATCTGTATTATACGAAGTTAGTTTGTTCAAGGGGTACCTACCAGATAACGGGCAGCCAATTGTGTTACTAACACCTAAATGAAGTATAGGTATATATGGTCCCTTAACCAATCCCTCCTATACATAGGTTTTTACTGTTTACCACATAGGATGACGTCATAGCTGACATACATCAAGGTATAAAGATTTTGTGCAATGGAAATGTAATTGAGAGTGAGTGAGCTGCCATCTGTTTGTTCACCAGGTTTCCCTACTTTATTTGAGCTGATAATAAAGTAGTATTCTGCCATAGTCTTTGAGTCTGCTCAGTTATTTGGGTCTGAGATTGTTTATTGGTAATTCTGTCTGGCATTTGGAACGCTCCAGGTGCTACTGCACATTTTGGTAGCAGTCTGGATGATTCTGATCCAGCCTCCCGGCCCCAGATCCAGACTTTTGGATTTTTTTACGTCTTTCACCATTAGCCAGAAGATCGCATTGTTTCCTGTGGAAAATGGAGAAAAAGCACACGTGTGAAAACGAGACAGCTGGAGGTACCCCTGTGATGAAATTCCTGTCCGGTCCCCGCAGGTGCCCCGTGGACTGAAGGCGAACTGGTCGATTGAGGAAGAGTCGATACCGAGGGACTCGAGCTGAGCAACGGATGTTGGAAGAGCATGGAAAGTGGCGAATAAAGAGGGAGGGATCGTATTGTAAGGGTAAATATATATATATATGGTAACAGGATTTATTTTAAGAGAAAAATATACCTTGATTCCTGGTTCCAAGGGGACAAAAGGACATACTGTAAACTTCAAGTGGGGTATTCTTTTAGAGATTCCTGAGGCAAGGCTGAGATTGAAGATGCATGCCAAACTCCAAAATGGGGTAAACTGGAGATGAGCTACCTTTACTAGAGAAAGTAGGCGGACTATCATAGAGAATTAAGGTGCACATTTATTTGCGGTTATGAATATGTCACCTTAAAACTTTTTTATTTTGTTTAAACTAGACCTTAAACAATAGTAATAATCTAGCTGGTTATTAAGACTCCAAGATCAAACGATTGACGTCAATCAGAGGAGGATAAACATTGAGAAAAATAGTAGATGAAAACTAATTTCCAAGAGTGACAAAAATATAACAGGATAGTAAGAATCGATAGAACTATAAACGAAGGAATAAATAGAACATCACTGTATAGGGTTTAAAACTAGTTAAAGAATTGCGTTTTGGTAATAGGTGGCGATTGATTGTGCTTGCCCAAATTGATTGTTGTATACATTGATTAAAGTAAGAAAGAAATAAGAGAACCGGTAAGTATTGACAGTTAAAAACAAGTTACTATCACAACCTCCCTATTGTCGCCAACAGGTAACCGCTGTGCACTCTTGCGAAGACAAAAAACCTAATGCATACAATCTCTCATACTGAAACAGCTAATCCAATAACCTTGTGTTTAATATCGCCATGGAATGTGCATTACATTATCAGAGAGAACTCGCAAGATAGAAGACAACTCTCATATTTACAATTGTACACATCATCACAATGTGATGTAACATTCATAAATTGTAATCTCACATCATCTAATGATCTAGCAATGTAGGATAAATTCATACAAAGTAAGATTTCCTTAGTTGGCCAAAGTACATGTTTTAACATAAACAAAATCCAGAATCGGGTATGTCTGATCCAGGTGTCCAATTATAGTTCCATTAGTGACACTCCAAAATCAATTTTCAAAAAGTAGCTGATGCATTTCGGATTAACCATCCATCATCAGGGCTTATTATTTGCAGTATCTTGTGAGAGGTAATAATACATTTTCATTTGTGTTCCTACAATATACAACAAACTTCGTTTCAGTGTTATTTTCAAGTTTAACAATTTTCCGAACTTAAAACATGTATTTAGTTTAGAACTGACCTCCAATGTTTTCAGTCAACCTCAAGGGCGCTGTAATCCATGGTGTACTTGGTATTTGTTTAAATCTAGAATACTCCTGACTCACTCCTGTTAATCCATATGGGGAGATATATAAACCGAATCGATGTAACAGCCAAAGGCAGTGGACCCAGAGTTCCAGACAATCCCCACTGGCCTGTCTCTCTTTCTGATGATATCAAATCTACGCAATCCAAGATGTGCAGTGAAATGCATGTATACAAAGCTATCTATGTTCCGTGTACCTCCATACGAGGGTCCACAGTTGTACATGAGTTATTCCAAACAAGAATACTGAAAATACGCCATGTAATTTCTAGTGTCTCTATCAAAATGTTATCCCCTACCATGCGTACACAGCATGATGAATGTATTTTCCTAAGTTAATAAAACATCATCCCCATAAATGTATTAAACTTTCAGTTTTCCCAAGTTCAGCGGATTCCCACACATGTGGAATTCTCACACCCGGGCACAATGGAATGGCTCCTGTTACAAACAGAATCATGTATAAGTGAAAGAGTGTTTATTGCGAAGTTACTCAAATTAGTGTTAATGAATAACTTCTTCAAATTTAAGGACCGATTATTTCTACAGTTATCAGGCACAAGCATGGGGGCAGCCACGGCACCCTGCTATGCAAATACATACATGTTATATTTGGAAACTCAACATGTGCTTAACTCTAACAAATGGATGCAACGGCTCACCATGCTTGTCAGATACATCAATAACATATTTGGGATATGGATGGGATTGGTGACAGAGCTAGAAGAGTTTTTCAAGATGATGAATGGAATGCATCCCAGAATAAAGTTTACCGCAGAACATAGTTACACTAAAATTCTTTTTTTTGATGTAGAGCTTTATTACGCAGAAAATGGATTAAACACCAGAATTTTCACCAAACCCACGGACAGAAAGATTGTTATTATCCACGAACTTCCACCCAAACCGAACCATTGACAGTGTTACTATAAGCCAATTCCTGAGATACTGGAGGAACATTTCTAATGACTAAGCATACAGAAAATCAGCAGAAGCGTTACAGAACACATTTCTGGAGCGAGGTTACAAAACTAGTTCAATACAGGTGATATCATATAAAGTGGCAAGGATACCGCAAGACTTTCTACTTAAACCCAAACCGCCTAAAACAGACAAATCACTGGTATATGGTATATGTGACTACACATTCAGTACAGAGCAATAAAATCAAAAGGATTATAAAGAAAAAATGGTCCTTATGTAAGGGAAGAAGGGTCCTTTCGACCCCTCTGTACATTCTGTATGGAATAAATCTTAGGCTCATCCAATCGCGGGAGACGTCCCTATGTTTTGTCCCCTGAAGACAGAGGACAGGAGCCATTGGATGACACATAAAGACTCCATTTTATACTACCCCAAACTCCATCTTTTTACTACGCCGCACAATGATTTCCAAAGGCCATTTCTCCCACTGTGCAGTGCCGCGCACAGCCAGCCCAGCCGCCCCACCACCGCCTCCTCCTCTGTCTGCACTGCACAAGCTCTTTTCTCACGGAAGCCCAGGTGTGAATTATTGCAAACAGATCCAATATTGTTTCTCTTCCTCTGAGCTCACTGCCCTGTGTGTGACCGGAGCATAACCTCCGTCTGCACGCCCATCCGTCTCCACAAACCTCTCTATGGCCCCTAAATCCCCACCCTGAGAAGTCAGTCACCCAACCTCTCTTGATGCAGATACACATCGGACCCCCATTTTATGAGCAGGCTAACCACCCATCCCAGATCTAATCCCCCTACCATTGTATTTCACTGGTAAACTTAACACATGTCGGCTTATATCATGAGGAATCAAGCAGATCAAAACTCCCAAGGTGGGCACCGCAGCCTAAGCCTCAGGGTTCACAGTCCCTAATGTTGAAACGGCAAAATCGATCAAATACCTAACAAAATTAACTCCACAGCATCCCCATGACTGTCCACTTTTTACAATTGTTATTTGTTGCCTGCCTTCAGTTCCTGTTTTGCTAAGATAGTTTAGTTAGCTATGTTTCATCGTGTGTGTCTGACCTTCACCCCACTGAGATGAGCCCAGCGGACCTACGTGCTGCTCGAAGAACACCCAAACCTCGAGCCAATCTGGTACAACTGTCTCCTATGCATCTATTATGTATTTGCACATCGAGCCTATGACATTCAAGTATTATGTACCTATATCAAAGCGTCAGCAGTGACGCATTTCAATCTTATAATGTGCTGCCCATGTAATGTTTGGCAGAGTGCTCTCAGGGCAGCAGAGTTCTCTGCGCGCATCTTTTATCTGATATAAAACTTTGTTCAACTTGCAGTCTTTCTCCTGGTCTCATTCCCTACTGGGGTGTGTCCATTTATTCCATAATTTGGGATCTATGTTGGGGGATGAGTACATTCACTTATTACAAATGGACCCGGTACTTAACAGATTGTTCCCGTATTTACTGACCTTTGCCTACAGAAACAGCCAGGCCCTCCGAAACACACTGGTGAGAGCAGAGATGCCTTCTAATAAAACACCAAAAACTATACATAAGGGAACAGTACCCTGCCTTAATTGCCAGCACTGCGACAATATCATTAAGGGGAACGTCATTAGACATCCACAGTCAGGAAAAGACATAAAATTAAACCATTCATGTACATGTGACTCCACTAATGTGGTTTACGCCTTAAGCTGCCAGTGTGGTCTCTACTACGTGGGTATGACCACACGAAAGGCGAAAACAAGGTGGACAGAACACAAGTCCAATATTAGGACTAAAAAGCTTAAATCACTGGTGGCAACCCACTTAATTGAGGCCAGACACAGAATAGCACAAATGAAGTGTGTAATTTTAGAACAAGTAATTACTTGTAACAGAAGAGGTGACATTAACAGGAAACTCCTACACAAGGAGATCACATGGATAGAGAGATTAGACTCCCTGACCCCACATGGCATGAATTGTAATTTTGACCTCATGTGTTTTGTGTAAACCAGAAGAAATGGTGGGAAGTAAAGAGTTGTGGCATATATGGACACTATCATGTTGGAATTTAACACATGTATCCATCCTCTGGTTTGGGATGAACCAGATAGACGATTGAGTGTCTTATGTTTAATAAAATGTGATTGGGTAATTTTACCCGAAAGATCTGGAGATGGTGAGAGTGGAAGGTGACCTTCCTTTTTGGAAGTCAGACAGCTAGTGTATTCATGGTTTCCTTTATATACTCGTGGTTCACTAGTTTAATATGTTTTCTGAGCTGTGGGTTGAGAATAGGCAATTGAATAGGTGATTGTATGATGTATACACAAGTACATACTTTGTCTGTGAACAGTCCATATATAATCACTTGTGTATTCTATGCCCCGCACTAGCGTAATTGGTTCCATGTTAGAGTGGTTTTTCCTTACAAGGTATTAACACAGGGTGGAGCACCAGGTCGTATTTGTGACCAACATGCCCTTTTCCCGTGTAGTAAAACAGAAAGAAAACGCGGTCTAGCATCAGGCTGGTATCCATAGTGATAAGTCCCCTGGTAATATGGCTGTGGCTCCGAGATGCGCAGATCTGCACGTGCGCGTGGTTGCCAAGCCAATATAGAACACATATTCACAAGCGAAGCTTGTTATGAGTCTGAGCGGTTTTTCCTTATAAGATATTTTCACGTGTGTGGGGCATAAGGTCATATTTGCAACCAACATGCCCCTTCCCTGTGTAGCAAAAGAACACAAAAAAATCCTTGAGCCATAGGGATGAGTCCCCTTGCAATATGGCTGTGGCTCCGAGCCGGGCACGTTTGCACGTGCACGCGGTTGCCAAGCCAACACAAAACACATATTTACAAGCAAAGAACTGAGCTGCTTCATGGCCGTCAGCTACCGGCCGGGTATGGGAATCCGCTGAACTTGAGAAAACTGTAAGTTTAATACATTGATGGGGATGATGTTTTATTGACCTAGGAAAATACATTTGTCATGCTGTGTAAGCACGGTAGGCGCTAACATGTTGATAGAGACCCTAGAAATTACATCGCAGATTTTCAGTATCCACGTTTGGAATAACTCATGTACAACTGTGGAGGCCTCGTATGGAGGTACACAGAACGTAGATGGCTTTGTATACTTGCATTTCACTGCACATCTCACAAAGCATAGATTTGATATCATCAGAAACAGGACAGGCCGGTGAGGATTTTCTGGAACTCCGGGCCCACTTCCTTTCTCTGACTGTTACATTGATTTGGTTTATATATCTCCCCATATACATTAAGAGGAGTGAGTCAGTAGTATTTTTGATTTCAACAAATACCAAGTACACCACGGATTGCAGCGGCGTTGGGGTTGACTGAAAACATTGGAGGTCAATTCTAAACGAAATACATGTTTTATGTTCTGAAAATTGTTAAACTTGAATATAACACTGAAATGAAGCTTGTGTATATTGTAGGAACACAGATGAAAATGTGTTATTACCTCTCACAAGATACTGTAAATAATAAGCCCTGATGATGGATGGTTAATCCGAAACGCGTCAGCTACTTTTTGAAAATTGATTTTGACTCAAGAGTGTCACTAATGGAAATATAATTGGACACCTGGATCTGATATACCCAATTTGGGATTTTGTTTATGCTTAAACATGTACTTTGGCCTGAGGAGCCAATTTAGGAAATCTTACTTTGTATGAATTTATCCTACATCGTTAGATCATTACATGATGTAAGATTACAACTTATGAATGTTACATCAAATGGTAATACATTTTGATGATGTGTAAAATTGTAAATATATGAGAGTTGTCTTCTATCTTGTCATTATGGTGGACACGTCCCTGCTGCATTTATGCAAGACATTGCCGAGATACACATCTAAGATTAGAAAGTACCATGCTGAGTGGGTAAAAGGCACGGCTGACAAAATTTTCATGCCGTGGCCTCAAGAAAGTTTGTTATCAAAAACCGTTTCCGACACATGACAACATACTTACATGCTGCATATAGAGGGAAGAAGTTACAGAAAAGGTTAGCCATTTTAGAACTATGGAAAATGTATCGGAGCGAGAAGGAAAACCTGCTGAAAAGGAGTGGATGCTTATCATAAAAGGGAGGATACAACGCCCTTGGCTCCACTTTCTCCTTCACAAAACAAGAGTACAGACACTGAGAAAAAGGGATTCTATCCTTTAAAGTAGTGTAATGAAAATGTAATCTCTTTGACTCAAATATTGAGTTTGTTTGAAATGCATTCTGGGTTTAGCATTTGACATATGCTTCCATGCCTCAGTGAAGGCTCCATTTTTTAATACTGTCTGCATTTTCTGAATCAAAACATCTTGCTTTCCCCCACGCCAGTTCAGGTCTGTTTTGAATAACTGCTTGATAATGCGGCAGGAGCCGAAAGCAGTTCTTTCGGCTCCCATGAGAAACAGAATGTGTTTACTCGTTATGGTATTCCAAATGGCATATTGGCCGAATGCCTGTGAAATGCTATCAGCAGGTGACCTTTCTGGAAAAGTACTGTTCTGTAGTTGTGTAAGGTTTAGATTCGGGGCACTGGACGAGGCTGGCAAAGAGACACATGCTTCTACTGGGCTGAGATAAGGTGGACTCATCCGGTTGGTCGATCCCTTTGGTTTCTCTGTGCCAAGCCAGGTTTGTGAAGCTGTCCAGTGAAGCTCTTGGCAGGGATGAAGTGGGGCACATCTATGCCAACGGTGATGTAACTTTTTATTTCTAATTCTGCATTTTATTCTGTAACATTTATTTGAGATAATAAACAGCCATATAAGAGCCAGTTTACAATCTAACAAAATAAATTAATTATTGCATTCCAAGTGTACACTGCATTTCCTTCTCAGTGTATTGAGGAAACTAATAAGCAATATATATCACACGGCCTGCGGTAGCGGGCGTGTAGTTGTGGTTAAGTTGCTCAACTCACAGGATGAGCACTTTTTGGGCAGCTTATAACTTCGCTTCCCTGGACGAACGAGTACCAAACTTTTCAAAAAGAGTATATTGCCCAGTTTTGAATTATTTAGGTAAGTTTGGTGAGGTTTCGTCAAGGGGGGGCAAAGTTATAGGTGGGGCCCACAGTTTCTTTTTTCCATAGTCGCAATGGAAAAAAAGATTTGATCACGCCTACAGCCTAAACCGCTGGATGGATTTTCACCGAATTTGTGGCAGGAGTGGCAGCTTGGTCACAGGGGCATGCTTTTGTAGATTTGGTGTAAATCCGTCCAGTAGTTTTCTTTAAAATGGGCTAAAAAGCATATAATACAAAATTTGTGATATCTGGGTTCGATCCATGGATCCACTTCCCTGTTCAGTCCGCAGACGGGAATCCGATTGGCCTAGAGGGCGACGTGATGTACGCATACATCAAACACGCCCACTGATTGGATGGTGAAAAGCGTGAAGTGCGTCTGATTTTTGGAAATGACGACAAGCTTGGATTTGCCGACAGCGGCTGGTGTCTGCAGACATCGCAGTGAAAACATTAAAAAAACACAACATTGAACTTGTCAAACTTAGCAAGCAATCTTTGGAGAGGTGAGAGGTGAGAGGTGAGGGGTGATGAGGATGGGATGGGATATGGCTTTAAGAAGCAAAAAACAGATGTTTTTCATTCCCGAAGTCCGCAAACAGTCCGGAAGTTCGGGGACAGTCCTGTGATGTTTGCGAACACTTCAGATGTTCAGAGACATCTGTGCCTATATCTGCAATACAGGGTTGGTGAAAAGCAGTTTTTGTATGGCTTATAACTTTGGTGCCACTCAATCAAACTGCATTCTAGACCTGATTCTGAATGGTTTGGCAAAGTTTGGTGGGATTCTGTCAAGATGGGGCAAAATTAGAGGAGGGGGTCCCAAAATATTGTAAAGGCTTATAAACGTGGTGCCATTTGACAAATCTACACACATGTTTGCAAAAACATTTTAGATCTAGATATAAATGTTTTTGTAAAGTTTGGTGGGATTTTATCAATTAGGGACTAAATAAGAGGGGGTCTCACCATTTTTGAATGGCTTATAACTTTGTTGCCATTTGACGAATGTGGACAAAGGTTTCCAGAAAGATTATATACCCAACCTTGAATGTTTGTGTAAAGTCTCAATGGGTTTTGTCAAGTGGGGGCTAAATTATATGACTATTGAAAAACAAAGGGGTTCTGGGAGTCTCTCTACCGGCACAAACACAGCCCATTGACCTGTTCTTGGGTGGATGGCCCCCGGGAGAGTCTCAACCAAGTCTTTAGCTCACTGTCCCTTTCACAGAGGAGAAATATCCCTGCATATCAGTCTTTGTCCTACCACGGGGCAGTCCAGCACCAAAATACTAGGAAATTCTACTCTGAACAAGAGTACCAACAGCAACCCCATACACTTGTTTCAGCCTTGTTGGGCATAATCAGTGAGGTGGAGCAAAAATATTGATATACTTTTGTTTACTGGGGTAAAGCCTGTGGCCATGGGCAGTCGTCAGAATGTCCGGGTCATGGCATAAGGTCATGACCCAGACAATCTGGCTACTGGCCATGACAACGAGGGACGACAAATGAGGTTAAAGTGGCTATGTCCACCTGGGACCGGCTATGTGGTAAAGTTATTCGAAAGTTGGATAGGTTTGAAAGGGGAAATAAATTGTGATTGGGGTAATATAGTCATAGGGTTCTCTCTTCACCTTCTGCACGCTGCCACAGAAAGGGAAGAGGGGCTCTATATGGAGCCCCGCCTTCCCTTTCATGGTGGCCATCTCGGAAAGGATTTTCCATCCTTCAGCGGTGTAGGAAGAAAAATCCTTTATTTATTTTTAGCACCTTGGGTTTCCGCTTTGGGATCCCGGGGTGCTAATGGTCTTCATCCCCATTGCAGGGGTTGGAATGGGGGATAACAGTCCGGAGCCCTCATTATCAGCCCTTGCTTTGCTTGGGCTGATAACTTGGGCTGCTGGTCGGTTATCCCCCGTTCCAGTGTCTGAAATCTGAAATGGGGGATGAACGCCACATTATTCCCATTAGCATAACACAAAATGCTCAGTAGATGGGGTCTATAAGATGTTTTCTTAAGTTCTATTTTTTTAACTGTGAAAGGTGGTTCCTAAAAGAACCTTCCTTTTGTTGATTGATTAATTTTATTTTTTGCAGGAGAGGATAGAACGTAAGGTGGGGAGGGAAATGAGGGAAGAGGCACCAAGCAGTAATATAGAGGGCATGTGGACAGGGGAGGATGTTGCGTGTGTGCTACATATGTGGTAGGGGCAGTGTTTCTTATGCTCCTTGATTACAGCTTCCAAAGCACTTCGACATTGCTTCCCTCTGCAGAGTGGTGTGTTGCAGTACATACATAGGACTGTTGTCTTCGAAAGATATGGATCGACCGCCTCTTTTATTGCTTGCAATGTAGCTGGTGGGATTTTGTTGTCGCACAGAAGTAGACTGTGTGGTTACAGTATTGGTTGAGGAAGATAAGGTGGAGGAAGATACAACATGAATGGATGGGAGGATAGATATTACTCAAATTAGACAGAAAGGGTATTGATGGTGTTAGAGAAAGAGAGGAATGAGAAAAGAAGGAAGAGGAACGAGAGCATACAGAGAAGAGAAGGAAAAAGAAGAAGTGAAAGGAAGAACAAAGAAGGTATGAGGAACAAAAGAAAGATTAGAGAAGAAACGTAATGAAATAGAAACGCAGAGATTGAAAGAACGTAGGTTGTAAAGAAGGCGAGAGGAAGAACAGAAAAGGGAAATGGAAAGAAGAGAAGAAGAAATGAGAAAGAGTTGGGGTCAAAAGGATGACAAAATAGATCACCTTGTTAACAGACGTATAGTGCCAATTGAAGCACGGGAATGATGGCAAGAAGAGAGAGGGTCAGAACAGCCCCACAGTGAGCTTCAAGGGATACCAAGAACACAGAAATGGGCTGATGAGCATGGTGAAGGCATAGGGAAAAGGATTGGGGATTTATATAGCCAAATGAGGGAGAAAGATGGTTATAAAACCGAAGGTAGCGTCGAAGGATCGCCACCGAAAGAAACAAGAGGGAGAGAGCTGATGACATTTGGAGATGAGCAGGATATGCCATTTTAAGAGTGTAAAGCACAACTGGATGACGTAATAAGCATAAAACGTTGTCCTTAAGCAGACTAGATCTTGATGATGAAGAAAGGGATGACAGCCATAGAAGCTGGCGTACAATGATGTCAGATGAAGAAAGGAGGAAAATGAAAGAGCGTGAAGAGAAGGTACATGTGGTTTTTTGATAGACCCAAGCATAGAAAGAGGGGTAAAGTAGTCAAACTGAGAAGGCCCAAAAGAAAAAACACCAGAATCAACACCATATTCTGAACGACCACACAGTGCAGGGGATATAGCCCCACAATACGTAAGCAGATTAAGGTCATTGCCAGAAGGGAGACGAATGGGTGAAACTAGCCCCAGCTGGAAGAAGAGAAGTGTGGGTGGGAATGATTGTGGACCAGTATTTACAAAATTCACATTATTACAGAAAGGGGCAGAATGACCACAATATATACCGTGGCTCAAATGGATAAAGATAATTTGAAATGTAAATGATCTAGTTTGATTGCAGGTGCGGATAAAATGGATTTATGAATTAAAGAGAATGACAGCGGGAATGACGTTAGCAGTGGGAGACGTAAAAGGCCTACTGGCCGCCATTCTAAGGGAGAATGCTGATGGAATTTGGAGATGAGCAGTATATGCAAGTATAGCAGCGCAAAACATGACACACAATGCAGCGCCATTTAATAATTGCAGAGAAGACGTATGGAGGACGCTCAGAGTTACAATATCCTGACACATCAGACATGGGTGTGATCATGACATGGAAAATGGGGGAGGACAAAGATCCTGTTGCGTAAACGCACACGCTCTAACAAGTGTGAACGGGGAAGGCGAAGGAACGAAGTGAAGAAGAGGAAAGAGAGGTGCTAACAGGGGACTGGGGAAATACGCTTCGAAGCAGGAAGGCTAGAATGGCAGTAGTGCCCAGAGCACGAAAACAGTTGCCCCTTCTACAGAAGGCAAAAGATGAAGTATATTATATGGCATGCAAACCATGGTCCGGGATAATTTGGTCTACAGTTTACCTTCACTGATGGTGGGAGCTACCAAGTGGATCTATGTATTTAAGAAGGAGACAGCAGGGATTCCGTTGGCCGTAGGGGACATTAAGAGTTTATTGGCGGCATTGGTAGGGTAACAAAGTGACAAAATTTGACAAAAAGCAGGGTATACAAGGGTAAAATTGAGCTCTAACATACATGATGGCGGGCCCTTTAACAATTATAGAGCACATGCGTGGAAAGCTCTTCAGAGAGCTGTATCCAGATACGTCAGATATGGGGTCAATATTGGCACATAATATGATGCCAGATGAGGACCCAATGGAATATATATGATCAATACAAGAAATGTGGGCACAAGAGAATAAACAGTCATGGGACGATAAAATGCTTTTATCACATTCTAGTGAGGGGGCTCCACACAGATGTGCAGGTTTCCCTAGAAAAAATAGTAGGGCTAGAATGGAAAGGATGGCCTGAGATACAGTCGACAATTGTGCATTTTTGTAAAAGAAAACAGGAAAAAGACAAGGAGACAGCAGACAATGCGGTAAAAGCAGAAAACAAATGAATGCAGAATTAAATAGGCAAAATAAGCATGGAAGGAGCAGTGCTCACGGGACCAGTTGTTCCACCCACCCAACAAGTGGGTCTTGCAGTAGAAATGATAACACAGCAAGGAGGATATACACAGGCACCATATAATCACCAATGGGGGGGGGCACAACAGATGCAACAGCAGCCTGAGTTTACAAATACACAACTGTCTGTATTCTCATATATGGGAGGAGTAAACCAGCATACAGGACAATACCAGACAAGAAGACAATATTATCCAAGGGGAAGGGAATTCAGATACAGGGGTATGGATCCTCAGTTTGGAGGTCAGTGTTTTGCATATGGCCATTTTGGTCACTTTGCCTGAACATGCCCCCTCATTCCGCAAACAGGGCAGCAAGAAGGAGTGCAGCAACAACAGTCATATATGCAGACACCCACACAATCTCAACAGATGCAAATGATCCCGCAGCAGCAAATACAATTGCAGCCCAAGAAGACACAGGTGTATCAACACAGGGACAAGTACCAGTGCAAGCAGGAGTGATGTCTGGAATGCAGGGTACAGTGAGCATACATCAAGCACCAGTTCATACACGCACAGAAGAGAAGTTGACAGTTTTGGGTCAGAATGCAGTGCCTCAATATACAGGGGTTACCATGGTGGGTGGTAATCCATTCATGTCCTCCACTAACTCATCTTCCCAATAGGGGTGTCCCACGGGAAGTACGAGTGTGTTCTGTCCTAGCAGTAATGAAGAACCCAAAGAGTAGCCTGAGGTAGCAGTTCAAATAGGACAAAGAGGTTTTTCTTTTCTTATAGATACTGCGGCAACCAGATCATGTACAAAAGAAACTGCTGCTAGGATGGGTCCCAGGAATAGAGGGGAAGGTGTTTTGATTGTTCAATTAATTCCTGTTCAGACCGCGGTGCCCCCTTCACCATCCCTCCAGGCACGCACATACTGCTATACTTGGAGGAAGTAGTAGTGAGAAAATACATGATTATACTAGTTGCTACAGATGATGATTATATGGAGTGGCGATCAATATTATGCATCGATCCCACACTGACAGGAGTAACATACACAGAGTTGTTCACTACAAAGAAGAAGAGGAGGGAAAGGTAGTGTTTGAATTGAGCATACCATGTCCAGTACAGATAAAAGAAAGAGCAGTGCCACAAATGACACAATTGGTGAAAAAAGAAACAAAATACTTGCAGGAGGATTTGAAAAAAGTTGCAAAGGTTCTATGAACCAAATGAACCCATCATGTGGGTATACTGAAAGGGGCAGGGGCCATACACATTAAAATAAAGGTTGGAGCACTGCTTCCACCAGTAAAGCAATACCCCTGTCCCGAGAAGAAGACGAGGGCATACATGAGACACTGCATGCCCTATGGCAGCAAGCAGTAATACAGGAATCTACATCACCCTGTCAAGCGCTATCTATTTGATCAGAAAATGAAAAAGAGGGGTGTAGCATTTCATACAGGATTTACGTCCTCTAACATCAAAGCAGGGTAGCCACTAGTTCCAAACCCTATGACAATTTTTTTGCAGCGTCCCAGTTGAGGCACGCTTCTTCACAGTAGTGGATCTGAACAATGCCTTCTTCTCTATTGCCCTGCATCCTGACTCCAGGTATCTCAAAGTGATTATGTATCGCGTGTTCATATTTGAACACACAAGAATGCCCCATGGGTACTGTGAGGGACCCAGCATATTTAACAGGATAATAGAAATGGATTTGAGCAAACTACAGGTTGCAAGTACAGTGATACAATACATTGATGACCTTTTGGTGTATAGCACAATAGAAGATAGTGCAGAAAGGACTCAGTGACACTACTGACATTACTAGCTGACAAGGGGGAAAACTGGACAGAGAGAAACTGCAGTACTGTCAAAAGGAAGTAGTTTACTTGGGGCAGATTGTATCAGCAGATGGGAGGAAAATAACACCAGAAAGAGTGGAGGCAATACATAAAAACACCCTCACCAAAAACGATAAAAGAAATGTAACAGTTATTAGGCTTATGCAATTACTGCAGGGCATGGGTTTTTGATTACTCAACATACACCAGGCCGCTTCTCCAAGCACTTACGGAAGCTCAGAAAAACAAAAGCAACATAAAATGCACAGCAGAAATGAATGAGAATTTTGATGAACTTAAACATGACCTAGCACAAGCACCAGTACTATCTACACCCAACTATAAAGAGAGGTTTCCCTTATGTTTTCACTCAGATGGCAAAGTGATGACCGCTGTGCTGACACAAAAGAAGGGACAGGGTCACAAGCCACTGGCCTACTACAGCAGACCAATTGACCCTGTGATGCAGGGACACTTTCCTTGTGAACAGGAACTTGCTGCTGCTATGTTCGCAAATTGAGAATGCGTCAATAATAACAATGGGGTGCACTGTAATTTTGTATGTGGAACATGTACTGTTCACGATACTAGAAAGGAGCCAAATCAACATTGATAACTCGGAGATCATCAGGGTATGAAGAAATACTGATGATCCCTGCAATAGAGGTGGTAAGGTGCAGGACAATAAACCCAGAAGAATTCATTGCAGACCGAATTGAGGAGGGAGATTACATACATGATTGTGTGGCAAGCATAAACAGGAGCAAAGGTAACCCTCTGGTAAAAGAGGAAGTGATTGAAGGCGGACATGATATTTATTTATTGATGGAAGCTCAAGTATCGGCCCAAACACACGACAGAGGCACTCTGGGTCTGCAGTTGTGGGGCACAGACACAACATTCACAAGGAGAGAGAATTGATAGTGTCAAACATGGCTGCCGGCACACTACTCTGCACAAGCAGCAGAATTGGTACATTCATAGAGGCGCCCAACATGTCCGAAGGGCAGGCAGTAAATATATTTTCTCACTCTGCATATTTAACATCCACCGTACATTCGAGGTTAGCAAGATAGGAAAGGAGAAGATTCAGATGAACTGATGGTACACCAGTACCGCACGCAGCACCTTTGGGTGAATTATTGGGAATGTTGCCACTCCCAGTGGAATTGACAATAATAAAGTGTAAGGCACATGCAGGGGTGCAAGAATTTATTTCATTGGGTAACGAAAAAGCAGGCAGAGGAGCGAAAGAAGCTTCATATCTGCCAGAAGGATCACATGTGTTGTTTCCTGGCGAGGAGAAAAATACCACTTAAAGCATTGATGAAAACAGCAAAGGTAAAAGATGCCCCACCAGAAAGCTTTAATGCAACCCCATTCATGCTAATAATAGAGTTACTGGGGGAAGCACCAAATTAGGAGAACGAGCTTTGGAGGAAAAGGGGGTGCTTTCTATCACCAACTGATTTAATTTGGTGACACAACAGCACAGGCAAAGTAGTAATGACAAAAAAGCTGTTGAATGTGGCTCAACAACATCTCCACTACCTGGCCCACGTGTCAAAAGAGGACATGGCTGCAGGGTTTAGTGAGGACTGGTTTGTGCCCAAGTTGTATGCCTATGTGTCTGAATTTGTACCTAATTGTATGGTTTGCCTGAAATTTCTTCCAGGTCGCAGAGTGGCACGAGGAACATTACTGTGGCCAGAAGGGCCCTTCCGGCACTTGCATATTGACTATGTCGACATGCAAGGCTGATGTACTGCTTATCTGTCCTTACGTTGGCTTGAGGCTGGTCCATGTGCAGATAATGATGCGGCTCAGCACCTAAATTCTTGGTGCGGGAGGTGTTCCTGAGGTGGGATATCCCAGATGAAATTTGTTCTGACAATGGTCAGCACTTTGCAAGAGATTTGATCAAGGAAATAAATGCACTTTTCGGGATATAACATACATTTTGCACTGTGTACCAGCTGCAGGCAAACAGTTTGGCTGAGAGAAGGAATGGGTGTTAGGACTCACCACCAGTACTGTCTTCCAGTGTGATAGGAGTAACCAAGAGCTGTGAGGATACAGGACTCCTTTAGCAGAAGAGGAGTTTTTCCTACCAATGTAGCTCTCTGTTGTGTGATGCTGACAATCAGAGTGATCTATTAGTCAGAAGGTGGGGACACACACACAAGGAACACAGGCTGTGAAGACAAGAAGACCGTGATTAATATTACTGTAGTAGCGTCACAGACTAAACCAAAGCTGACCACATAAGACTGAACTCTCAATAGGTGAAGAATCCCCTATAAGGTAGTAGTCGGCCTTAGTGAACGTGGAATGGGAAATGGCGTCCCCTTGACACCTCCCAGAGGATTGATTGGACCTGGAAGTAGTCACTTGGTAACAGAGAGTCCTGAAAGTTCCAGAATCCTGAATGTAGAACCAGAGGACCTATCCCGATGGCACAAGGACCCCTAGAATAGTATTATGCACTTGCAGCAAGCATCTCTAGTCCGTGTACACAATGGGGGGATAGGCACCCAGGAGGAGCGCGGTGAACTAGTCTGGAAATAGGAACAATGGGATAAGGCTACTCCAAAGGGAAATCCTGAAGACATGAGGCAGGAGTTAGAAAGTATTCCAAATCGCCTTGCAAAGCAGTTCGTACAGCAGGCAAAGTCTAGTCATTGAGCGGCCATCAGAAAGTACAAAATTGTGAGACAAAGCAGTCCGGTAGGCAGGCAAGTTCTGTTAGTTGAGCGGGCGCCAGATAATCCAAATCGTCAGACGAAGCAGTCCTTTGAGCAGGCAGGGTTGGTTAACTTAAGCATAGCAGAAGGGTCAGGAAGAGGCAAGTCCAGAACAACGAAGCAGGGTCAGAAAAAGGATACTCGGAGCAAGAAAGTCAAACAACCTCAATTGGAAGTACCGAAGAAGGCAGCTTTTATTTTCTCTGTGTCACGCGACCATGAGAAAGGCGCTTTCCTCTAGCTGTGTGACATGCATACAGGGGCTTCCTCCGTCGCCAAGGCAACTGCCACTGCACAAGGAACAGCACCTTCTGTCTGTGTGATAATAAGCCTTGGCAGGCGAAGAACGATGGTTTGGAGGGTTGCACAGAGCAATGCCAATGGTTAAGATTCATTCTAAACCATCCAGCCATCACCTCTTTGTTTTTTTTTGTCACCCCGAGTGGGACTGGTATACCCAGACGTGGGTCCCGTGCCTGCTGGGCCTAGAGACCCAAGCTACTCCTCACTGATGAGGCCCAACAAGGCCAAAACATGTTTGGGGATGCTTGGGGTCTCGTGCTGAAGGGATGTGACCTAGCAGTTCGGGCTGGACTGCCCATTTTGGGGTGGGGCCAAGCCTGGTTTGTATATGGTCTTTTCCCTTCTGTAATGGCTTGGCAGGCGAAAAACGATGGTTTGGAGGGTTGCCCAGAGCAATGCCAGTGATTAAGATTAATTCTAAACCTTCCAGCCATCACCTCTTTGTTTTTGCTCCTACAACTAGCCACAGCCCAGAATCTATAGTATTCAAAAAAGGATTATGGCTGAATTATAGACATTAGAAGCTAAGACTAAGAATGAAAAAGTCTTTCAAAATCTTTCTAAGAGTGTACCTAGAGCAGTTCAATCTCTGAAGTCGAACAAGTTAATAATTATAAGAAAAGCTGATAAAGGAGGTACCATAGTACTTCAGGACCGGGAAGACTATATCAGTGAATGTGATCAACAATTGGGTGATACCTCTTTTCATAAAGAATTACAGTTTGACCCAACAGAAAGATTACAATCTCTTACAGCTAAGAAAGTAGAGAAAGCATGTGACCGTCAGTGGATTACCAAAAGAGAAGCTGAATACTTAACCCGAACATACCTAAATTTTACACCTCACCTAAAGTCCATAAAACCTTGGACAGACCCCTAGCCGACCTATAGTCTTAGGCACAGCTTCAATATTGGAACCCCTAGCAGTTTTGAAGGGGGTTGTAACAGAGATGCCTTCCAATTTACAGGATACCACCAGTGTCATTAACTTGGTGAAAGGTCATCCTTTTGACAGACAAACAGAAATACTTGTGAGTCAAGATATAATTTCCTTATATACTAAGACCCCACACGAGGCCTTGCTTAATATGGTAGATGAACTACTACTCAACAAGAGGGTTGGCGGTATTACTCCAAATTCTTTCATACTATGGTGCACAAATATGGCACTAACAGATTTCTTTCTTCAATTTGATAATAGATTTCATCAACAGACTTATGGGACTGAAATGGGCTCTGCAGTAGCACAGACAGTAGCCAACTTGTATGTAGAGAGCCTGGAAAGCAGCACGATTTTGACCAATGAGAATCCATTTAAGGGCCATGTTAAATTCTGGAAACACTACATTGATGATGTGCTAGCTATCTGGCATTGAGATTTAACAAGTCTTGAGGCATTCTTTGTTTGGCTGAATAAACAAAATCCCTACCTGAAGTTCACTAACAGTAGTAGTAAGGAGAAAATAGATTTTTTTAGACATCACTTTCTACGTGGACAATCAAGAGAAGGTTCTGAAAGTGAGACCTTTTCATAAAGAGACTGATATAAATCCACTACTTGTTTATTCCGGATTCCATCCTAAACATACTTGTGATAACTTTCCTTTCAGCGTAGTTCATATTTCTGAAACGTAACTGTACGAATAGAATGGAGTTTGAGAAAGAAGCACATCTGTTAAGTACGAATTTGAGAGAAAGAGGATACCCCAAAAGAATCATCAAGAGAGCGTTTAAACAGGCATCGAAAAAATCCTAGAGAAGCACTATTAGACTATTGCAACAAAAAAGACAGGTGCAATGACATTGTGTTTGTCAGCACTTTCAAACAGATATCAAATCAAATAAAAAAATAACACAAAATTGGCCTATTCTGTCTAAAGGAACACTTCCCATCCGGCAACCAAGGTGTGCGTGCAGAGGGAGTACAAATCTTAAAGAATTGCTTACACGAAATTATATTTCTGAACAGAAAATAAAAGAAGCAACGATCACAGAACAATCTGGCCTGAGTAAGCCAGTAGGTCGCAGCGCATGCGGGAGTTGTAGATGCTGCAAACAAATAGAAAGATCAATAGAAGTGGACATTGTTCTGTATGTTCCTTGGCAACAAGGAAGTTTTATCAACTGCAATACAACGTGGGTCATCTATGTAGTATGGTGTCCCTGTAGAAAGATCTACATTGGGAAGACGGAACGTAAAATGAAAGTTTGCATTGGTATACGTAAGATTTGCATCAGGAACAACACACTTACTGCCCACATGGCAGGCCATTTTGCCATGACTGGGCACAGCTGTGATGAACTTAAGAGGTCAGTGTTAAGAAAAATTAATGTTAGCAATGATGAGAATGTGGACAAAAAAAGGTTCACTCGAGAGGAAATGCGCCTTATATTTTTGACAAACAGTCATCAAGTAGGAATGAATGAAAACTTTGATTGGCACAGCCCGAGTATGTGAGTTACACAGCAGTTAGATAGCACTAAGAGATATAAGCTTGGACTGTACAAGTGAAATGCAAGGAGATGAGGTTATGACGCAAATTCTCTATGCTCATTTCTTTATGTGTAGAGTGTGTGTACCTTTGCACTGTTTACTTAGCATCAGGTTTTTGCCTTGTGTGGACCAAATCTACATTTATTCTACATTGCCGTCACTTCTAAGCTCACAGTATAGAACCAAGTGTATGCTTTAACCTCCCAAGATGGCCGAAAAATGAACAGCATGAACAGACGTGATAAATTAGAGACGCATTGAACATATTGAGAGACAAACAGTGAAGAGAGTCTTGAACGCAGAGGGCTGCGACCTCGGTGATCCAAACAGGACTACAGATGTTGCCCAGGTAGGACGGCTCCCTAATTCATGCATCAGATAGTACATTTCTATCTCATAGACCGGCTTTACTTATGTAGTAAGTTGGAGTTAGCTTTTTTTTTTAACTTGCTCTACGCTTCATGTCCCCGCAGGACTCAGATTGAGACCAGTGACTGCTAGGTGTGCATATTGTTCACATGAACAGCATTATCTAGAGTTCGAGATGGCATTGCGTGATGAATCACTGACCAATCGATGACTCTAAACACACAGGGTACCGGCGAAGAAGGGTTCCACTAGCTATTTAAGTATCTTCTGTGCCTTAAAATGTAAACACGTTTTTCTCACTTTCTAGATACAAATGCATTTTTGATGCACTCTCTTTTAGTGGGGTGGTTGTTCCCTTGTGTTTGTTGGAATAGACGGCAAATATCAGCACACCCTGAATGGACATTCTGGATGCATTTCAGATGCTTGCCATTCGTAATTTTACATCTTGAGCTGGTGACCTATAACACAATTAATTACTTTGGTGATCGATATATATTTGCCCGTTATATGTGACACCATTTGTCACTGACCTTTAGTCTCACATAATTGTGTCCCCATAGGAAGAGAGTAATGTGAGAAATTGAACTTCTCCACCAGTTCGATTCATAAGAAATCGAATAGGTAAGTGAGCAAGCTAATAGCGGAACTGTATTTAATTAAGGCGACTAGCCCCTCACAATGACTATATTGATTATATCGCACAAATTACAATGAACAATTAATTATAAGCTGTTCATATGTGTTTCATGATACAGGCTGCCACAGAAGACTAAGGAGCGATTGACACCTTTTGCTGTCACACGAACAGAAAATAACCACAGAAATCCCTGTAAGAATTTCATAGAATAAGACACACAATGTTTTGATAGGAATTAAACATGCTGGATAAAAATTTGTCTGAGTTGACAGGCTAAATAACCGCAATAGGTTATGACTTTAGCACTTTATTCAAGCTTTAGATCAAATAAGCTGTTTTTCATGAATGAGTATCTGTTGTATGTTTTGTACTTTTTCTGTATTTTTCACTGTTTTTGCACTGATGACGTGAACATATGGTGTTTATAGTTGTTTACACTTGCACAGTTTTGTATATATGCATGTTTTTATAATACTGTCTACAGGTTCTATTCCAGCCATGAAGCTGTATTTTTTAACTGTGATTAGTTTTTTTAGTTTTGATTCTTAATACATTTTCTAAATGTATAGTAATAAACAGTAAAGAGCTAATTTAATTCTTTCTCACCCCCCAATCCTTATAATGTGGTTTCCTGTAAGAATGATGTATAGCACTCAGTCCTTATTTAAGAGTTTGGCAAAAGATATATGCCATTTGGAGTGAGGTTATATTAATATGCATTAGTATTGGACTGATATTAGTTTTATGCTTTTTTAGATAAAAAGGGTGATTTAGAGGAATTGAATTAGGAGACTGAACGGGGGCAAGTAATATCATCAGGGAACCTATGGTACAATGAAATGTTGCGGGTGGGAAGAGAAAGAACAAACTGCACATGTTGCATTTGTTCTCTCATATCACATATTACAGGGGAACAAAGCTTTTCCTGCCTCGAGCGGAACAGTATGAGGAAGGATAGTGCTTAATGCACATGTCCCTATGTAAAACAAGGGGTCTCTTTCAAGGAACAAGTGTCTCTGTCCAATGGGTGGATGAAGGGGAGGAGGAACAATGTGATAAATATGTCCAGATGAACAGCATGACGAAAAGTAAAGAAACCATAAAGACGGTAGTAGAATGTATAATAAGGGGCTCTAAAAGGGGGTAGCAAATAATAAGTGAACACAAACGACTTCAATGCATAGACAAAGAGGGGATAGCATTCCCTGGTGTCACACAAGACCCTTAATGAAAATAAAATTAGTGTGGTACGGTGGCTATTGGGAGGGGGAATAATGCAATGTCTTGCTGAAGGGCTGGTAGGATTCAAACAAAACGTGGTGGCCAAATTAAAGGAATGCTGCAAGGCAGTGTGGGGAAAATATGTACATGCATTAACATGGATAGGTGAAACTCATCAACCAGTTGACATAAGGAGCTTTACATGATTCTCTTTGTGTTTCAGGTCCAGTCGGTCCATCCATTTGGGTACTAACAATGGCTGTGCCAAGGTGATGAGGAGTGCAGCGCTGATGCAGGGAACAGCTGTCTTAATGGATCTGTGGTGGGCATGTGGGTCAAAGGGGTACGGCCAGCTTCCTCCAGATTGGAGTGTGGTTTGTGCTGTCATCACTCTGCACAGCCCTGCCCTGCTGGTGCCCCGAAATAGCAGCAACGTGGGGCCATTGTTAAAGGAGCAGTACACTGTCTTTAAGCAAGGTGAAAACACTGTTGAATAGAAAAAGACGGTCAAGAAATTACTGGTCGGAAGAAAGTGCTGAAAATGTGGTAGATGACAAATGAAATTAGTGGAGTGCAGTCAACCAACTGGTTGGACAACATTTTTGCATGGGTGCCCACCTGGCTTTCTGGAGTATTGCGAGTGACTGTCCCCGCGTTGGTCCTCATGCTCGTCACCTTCTGCATTGACAAAACTATTTTAAGACTCTTTACTAACAAAAGAAGAGGGAAATGTATGCTGCCCCTGAATGTTGATGGGGAAAATGACAGAAATAGGCCCCTTAACCAACTAACAAAGGGTGATCAAACCGATGAAGTTGATTGGGTCACAATACAACCTGAAGACATGGAACATTCTGAAATGTACTAGATCTCGTGTGACAAGAATGGGCCTGGGCGACCATTGGAACATTCAGAAGATAAAGGAGGGGACATGAGTAGGCTAAAAAAGCTATGGATAACTAAAAGGAGAGCAGCAGAGTGGGGGCTGGGGGAAACATAAAAGTTAGTTATTAATGGATCAATAAACGGGAGGAATAATGTGGTACAAATGCAAGTTCCACATGGTAAAGAGGCGTGAACCTACCAGCTGAGGATTAGCCACTAGAAGGGGAGGTTGGTTTCAATGGTAGCGGCACTCATAATATGCAGTAGGCTGGAGAATTCCCCTATCACTTGTGTTTTACGCTAACAACATATAGGCAGTAGAGTTAAGGTACAGGTAAGTATACGAGGCTTAATGTTAAAATTATGCACAGTGAACAGGCCTCGAAGCATGCTTGTTTAGAAACATGTTCATATTTCATTAACTTGCTTAGTAGCCACAGAGGCTGACAGCACATTGAAAATTACACATTACCAGATCACACAATAGGAAGCAAACTGCCTTTGTTACTTTGCAAGGTCAGGAAGCAGTGCTTTTGGGTCCCATGGAAAAACAGTGAATGCACAACCATTTTATAATTCGGCATATTAGTTTTTGAAGCTGGTCTACTGATGGTTTAAAAATGCCGATGAGGGTCTCAAATTGCCCCTTAGCACATCCTACCCAGGGAAGAATATCGAAGAGTTCCTGAAATGCAACATTAAAGCAGTAACTTGTTGGTGGTTCGATATCTGGTGGTAAAGGCGCCCTTGTCAACGCTAGATCCCTCCCTGCCCACGCCTTAGACATAGCAGACCTTATAACATCGTCAGATCTCGACTTCATTGCCATAGCTGAAACTTGGCTACATGCCGCTTCCGGTCCTTCACTGTCCCTTGCCATACCACCTGGCTTTAGCATAATGCGATGTGACCGCACCTCTGCCTCCCACTCTAGAGGTGGTGGCCTTGCCATTATCCATAAAATCACTTTGGGCTTAAGAGTAACGACCAATACCAAACTCGAGTCAGCTGAACTATTATCAGTCAAACTCACACTAACACCTAACCAAACAGCCACCCTCCACCTAATTTACCGGCCCCCAGGCCCTGCACCCTCCTTTGTCGGCGACTTATCCACCCTCCTCCTTGATAACGCCAAAACTAATTCACAAATCATTATCCTTGGCAACCTCAACTTGGGACTCAGTGACCCTAAAGATCCTTCGGCACTTGATCTGGAAAACTCCCTCTCCAACTCCGGTTTCACCTTGCACATCCAAGAGCCTACGCATTTTAAAGGCAGGACCCTTGACTGGCTAGCCAGCTCTAATTGTAATGTCAATGTCCTGGCCATTACCCCCTGCCTCTGGTCAGTCCACCACATTATCACCTTTAATATTGAAGCCGCCCCCCGCATCCCGACCGCGATAGCGCCTGCGCTCCCGACCAGAAACAAAAAGGATATAACCAAAGAGAAACTCCTCCCTCTAATACTCCCTACACGCAAAGCGGCCACTGATTCCTGTAACGACCCGACTGCCTTAGCTGACATCTACAACTGCAGCAAGCTGACAACTATAGATTCTATGGCCCCCATCAAACTGAGGAAGGCCAAACCTTGTGCACACTTGAACTCCTGCTTAACCCCACTGCTAAAAGTACTCCGTAAAACCAAACGCTGCGCCGAAAACCATTGGAAAAGCCACCCTTCTGACGTGCATAAAGACGGCTTCTTCCTGACCTTGCTCACCTACAAAGCAGCCATTATAGAGGCGAAACAAGAATCCCTTAATAATCGCATTCTGCATGCTGACTCCAATTCCAAGGAACTATTTAAGATCCTAAAAGAGCTTGAAACCCCTGTTACCCCTCCTGACACCAGCATTAAAGATAGAAAATGGTGTGCCAATATTCAGGCAGCGTTACTGAACAAAATCACAATGCTTCAATCTAAAATCACAGCCAAACAAAATAGCCTGAAACTGGACAATCGCCCTCCCACCTCTGCAGGGGCCCCCGCCCCTGACGTCCCAAACTGCAAACGATTTGCCTTCTCACCGCTCACCATTGCGGAGGTAGAAAACATTATCCTGAGGATCAAACCGTCCAACTGCCAGGGCGACCCCTGCCCTGCCCCAATTATTAAGGAATCCGCCCATGATCTGGCCCCATTCATCACATCCTTCATCAACGCATCCTTTAAAATGGGAACCGTCCCTGACAACCTTAAGGATGCTTGGGTGATCCCCTTGCTTAAAAAACCCTCCCTCGACCCTAGCATACCTACCAACTACCGACCCATCACTACTGTCCCGTTCCTGTTAATAATTCTAGACCGTGCAGCATACCTGCAAATCCAAGAGCACTTGGAAGCCAATAATCTCCTAGGCCTTAGACAATCTGGCTTCCGCCCCAGACACGGAACAGAGATAGCTCTACTAGACTTAAAAACCCAAATTGAAGTGCTAAAGGACAATGGCAAACTTGCCTTGTTTCTCCTACTTGACCTTTCTGCGGCCTTCGATTTGGTCAATCACCAAATTCTATGCAAGCATCTTCACTCAGCCACCCATTTCTCACCATCAGCTACGGCCTGGATCAAATAATTCTTGAGTAATAGATCTATGCGGGTCTTCTCTCAATCTGCAGCTGCAGATCCCTCCCCGATTCACTGCGGCGTCCCCCAGGGCTCCTGTGTGTCGCCAACGCTCTATAACGTTTTTACAAAACCACTCTTTGATGCACTTGATTATCTGGGTGTCTCCTATACGAACTACGCTGACGACACCCAGATACTCATTCCCATCACTGGTGACTACGTGGCTGACACTAAGTCACTGAACGAGGTCTACCTGGTCATCCAAGCCTAGATGGCACAACACCAGTTATGCCTTAACGATGACAAGACTGAGCTCCTCATCTTGGACATTACGCAACGTGTTAGTAAACTTGAGCCATCCTACCGATCATTTATCATCGATGGCAACACCATCCTAGTTTCGAAAGACACCAAACACCTAGGCGTCTATCGTGACGCTACTCTATCACTATCCCGACAAACAAATGCAGTCAGATCCTCCTCAGCATACACCTGCAAACTCATTGTAGCTTGCAGGCCATTTCTGACTACCCCTAACACGGTCACTTTGGCTAGAACTCTCATCATGGCCAAAATTGACTATGGGAGCGCCCTCTACCTTGGAACGAGCCAAGAGAATCTGAACAAATTGCAAATTACCCAAAATAACGCTATCAAAGCAGCACTAAACATCCCACTAAACCACCACATCTCGGAATCCAGATCCAACTTACACTGGCTTCCGGTCAAACAGAGAATTTGATTGAAAGTCTTAGGCCTCACCCACAAATGCCTAGCTAACCAAGCCCCACTATACCTCTGTAGCCAACTATACTGACACGCGCCTACCCGTCCGCAGAGAACTGCACAGACACACTGCCTAACCATTCCTAGGTTCAAACTACAAAAGAGCCAGTGGATCTAGCTTCCGCGTCCTAGCCTCCAAGCTTTGGAATGCCCTCCCCCTCACCATTCGATATGAAGAATGCTTTAGCGCCTTCAAATCTAAAACCAAATCCTGGCTCTTAAACCAGCCAATGTGTCCGGACCAACCCCGAAAAACGTCTGCCCTAATTTACGGTCTGTAAATATGTATATTGATGTATGCCTCGAATACTGTGTACTGTTAATGTGTTGAATATATGTAATTGTATGCTTATGTAACCTTGTCTAAAGTTGCGCCCTGATGCCTCCAGGCTTAATGGTGCGCGTTACAAATAAAACAAATACAAATACAAATACAAATCATGATCTAATAATACCTTCCCATGAAAAGACAGATGAAGATGATCGGCGGAAGTTGAATAAAGATCTGCTGGTCATCCCAAATATTTCAAACCCAACAATCAAAGTTGTTAGATGTAGAGTAGTGAATCCAGCAACATTCATAGCAGAACTACTAGGGAAGGAGGGTTATGTACATGACTGCACAATGTATACTGAATTCTATGATGACATACCCCATGTTAGAGAAAATGCTCTTGTAGGGGGGAAATACTTTTCATTGACGGTTCTTTGAAAATTGACAAAACAACGGGAGAAAGACGTATGGGATAGATCAGCAGTAGTGAGATTAAACACTATTGGAGAATTTGAAGTAGTCACAAGTACCAGACTGCCTTCGCATTGTTCATCAGAGGCTGCAGAATTAGTGGTGCTTACTGCCGCACTCCAGAGATATGAGGATGAAGAAGTGACAGTGTACTCTGACTCCGCCTATGTGACATCAACCGTACATGCAGGATTGCCACGCTGGAAAAGGGGTTTTCTCCACACAGACGGCACACCAGTGCAACATGCATCTTTGTTGGGCACACTTATTAAAGCACTGAAGCTCCCATTGGCTATTGACGTGGTGAAATGCACAGCCCATACTAAGAGGGCAGACATAATTCCTCGTGGTAACAAAGCCGCAGATGCATATTTTACAAATATTTCTAATTTTGAAGTAGAAAGTGATAAGAAGATGTCGGAATGTTGTATGCTGATGAAAGAAGGGTTTAACATGTTATCCATTGTCAGTTAATTGAGTTACAGGGTGGAGCCCCACAGGAAGAGTAGGATTTATGAAAGAGACAGGGGTATTCTTCCCCCCCCACTTAGGCTTTATGGAGACAAAATAGTACTGGAAAGCCAGTTATGCATCTATCAATATTGAAGGTAGCGTTGGAGCACCTTCACTGGCCACGCACTTAACCAGAGAGCTTTTTGCTGCCATAATTGCAGAAGACTGTTTCTCCTCAAATTTATTAGAACACATCGCACAGTTTATTGTGAATTGCATTGTATGCCAGAAGTTCACAGCAGGGCATACTTTGAGAACAGCGAGAGGCACAATCCCCAGACCTAATGGTCCTTTTCAGAATCTACATATAGATTATGTGGATAGGTTACAAACATGTAACGGTTATAGAAATATGTTAGTGGTACTATGCCCCTTTTCTAGATGGATTGAGGCAGGTCCATGTACGCACCCTGATACCACATGTGCTGCCACGTTTCTTGTACATAAGGTGTTTCCTAGATGGAATGCAAAATCCTGTGGTCTGATAGTGGGCCGCATTTTGTAAATGAACTGTTTGAACAGATTAGTCTTTTATTGGGCATAAAGCATAAGTTCTCATCTCCGTATCCCCTGCAGGCAAATGGTATTTGTGAGAGATTAAATGGACTTCTCAAAGAAAGGATAGCTAAAATCAAGATAACTTTAAAGAAGGGATGGCTAGATTGCCTAACACTTGCATTATTTGCACTTAGAAATCAGTCTGGCTCAGATCACCACCTGACTCCTCATGAGTTGGTGACTGGACGCTGCATGAGAATGCCTCTTGCTCCTCCCACTCGAATAGAAACTGATGCCCACAGTGTAGCAAAAACATTAGGTGATGAGATGCATGATCATTTAACAAATATTACCGCTAGTGTTTCTTTTATTTCTTAACAGATCAAAAATCAGAGGGAAGGTTCGAAGAAGATTGAAGAAGACAGCAAATAGTTGGTCCCAGTAACTTGTTAAAGCAACCTAGTTTGTACCCAGGGGACCAAGGGCTTGTAAGAAGTTTTGTGCGCACTTGTAATAAGCCCCGCTTTGAAGGTCTGTACCTGGTAGAGGGGGTCACCCCTACTGCAGTGAAACTTGAAGGAGGAAGAGCCTGGCTGCATCTGCATGACATAAAACCGTACAAAGGAGAGACCCTGACCTCCCCTGAACCCACTGACAGTGAAGCAAGAGAAGAAGTTCCATGGAAGATGACGAGATCGCCTACCAAGAACCAAAACAAAGACTTATCGAAATAAAGACACTTTGAATGTTTAAAGAAAAAACATAGTCTAAGGGGAAAGAACTAATAACTTTTTCAGCAGTTCCAGAACTATTCTAGATGGGTAAGAGACAATGCGTTGATGATCAAATACAAAGAAGAAGATCACACAACACTTTGTTACCTATAATAATAACGTTGCACACATTCTTGTATGCTGTTTTCACATACAGCCTACACTCTTACAGCTTTAGTGAGACAGCATGTTGATGTAGTAACATTTTTGGGAAAGGCTAAAAACAGTCCTGTTATTTTCAGGATCATCATTTTGATCATTTTACAATTTCTATTATAAAGGAGTGTGGTTCGTAAAAGTGACAACAATTACACATTGAATTAAAAAGAAGGGGAATTTTACAAGAGATACACTGCTAGCAAGAACAACGATAAGTTTATTTGGAACACTTCTTGTAACCTCATTATGTACAATGATGTGTCTTTTCCAACATGTGAATGGGCAGGATGGGACCAGAATCCTCTAAATTAAGCATCGCCAAAACCAGGTTGGGCTAACACGCCGGCTTCAACCAGGTACACAAATCACTAAAGTACCACAGAGGAAAATTGACACCCCATCATACGTGCAAACTAGATGGACAAACTACAATACCAAACTCAGAGGATAACCATAGATGTGGAGCATAAAAAACGCAAAGATTAAGATGTAAGAAACTAAATAGAAACAAAAAAAAAAACGAACCACAACTATAAAGAAACCTCAACTTTCCACATACACTTCTCACACAAAAACCCACATAACCACTTTGTCTGCACAGCATTCTGCATGCACTTCACCACACTCAAACAACAGACAGACAACACGTAACCCGTATCAACAGCACATGGGAACTCTCTCCGACCCGATAACTACACTCATGCTCAGCAAATCGTGAAAACCAAACTGAAGCTTCCAACAGAGCAACTCTCCCACTCGTATTCCCACTACACTCTACTATCCCCCCACCCCTCCTCTTTCAGATCCACCAGAGCGCCTTGGGACCACTCCGGTGGTGACAGCACGTGGTACAAATACCTTAATGGTGTTATCATGGCATTTCATCAAATAACGATCAATAATGCAGATGAAGTATTAAGCAGTGAGACATCCATTTGTATCCCTAATAAAAGCACAAGAAATGTTTTCCATGATATTTCTAAACAAATTAGTCAATTTAAGAGAGACGCTAAAGAAGATCATGAGGATATAAATGTAAATCTTGATAATTCAGTCCATTTAAAGAATATGTGGTATCAACACATGAAGGAGGTGGGTAGGAGGGCGTCAAATGAGAGCTGCTATGTGTGTTCTCTCATCCCTTATGCCATGACCACAGTCAGAACATTAATTGCAAGAGAAATATCTGTACACAATGCAAAGTATCTCAGCCATCCAGAAGCATGCACAACAAGTGGAAAATTTAAAGGAATAGGGGCAACCATGCGATGGAGGTCAAAAGACATGAGGGGCAACCATGCAATGGAGGTCGAAAGACATGTTCATATGAAGATGAAAACATCAAAATGCAGCAAATGGAAAAAGACCCACCATGGATAAGCAGAATGATCATGTATTCCCTCAGTGATATGACTGAAGACCATATAAGGATTGTTGAGCAAAAGAGACTGCGTTGTGCAGAAGCATGGGAAACACCAGGATTGCCAGGATGTTGGGAGAAACCTAGTATATGGACGAATAGCAACCAGCACAGGATGGGAAGAGGGAATGCTAGCTTGTAGCACACATTTATTGATGAAAGCTAAGTACAGATAATGCAAATAGTGAATGATGAATGTTTGAATGCACGGGCCAAGTATTTGAAACTGTTAACATGGGTAAGAAATGTAGCACAATTTGTTTCCATATTCCCCATTAAAAATGTTACATTGTGTTTCAGAAACAAGGGCTTAACTAAAGTTGGAGAAAACAAAGAATGCAAGCAGATAAT
The DNA here is from genome assembly GCF_040938575.1 of Ambystoma mexicanum. Taxonomy (NCBI): domain Eukaryota; kingdom Metazoa; phylum Chordata; class Amphibia; order Caudata; family Ambystomatidae; genus Ambystoma; species Ambystoma mexicanum. Next base: position 92,727,590 of record NC_090937.1, on the reverse strand, counting down.
TGACATACCAGGAATTAATGAAGAAACTGCTGGGCTAATGGACCACTGCTTTGCCTGTGGATCCAAAGCTTATATGCAGCTGCCTAAAAAATGGGGAGGAATATGCTCTGTAGTGATCATGCATGTTCCTGCATTGGTGATTCCCCAAAGTGATCTCCATATCGAGGACTTACCAAAGATGGATGCACATCAAAGAAAGAAGAGGTTGCATAACCTCATCCAACTGAAGAGAGAGAACTATTCCTCAGCAAAATCAATAGAAGCCTATCATGATATTCCAGCTGAGAATAAACTGTTCACTAGAACGGCAGGGATATTTACAGCTATATTCATGACAGGAATTCAGGTTGCAAATAACCAGGTGGGAACTGCTACAAAACAATAAACACAACAATAAAAGCATTTAATGCGATTAGCGAAGGATTGAAGGCCATTCGACTCATGGCCCACCAGAACAGGTGTTTCTTGGATTTGATTACAGCAATGGAAGGTGGGTGTTGGCGTCCCATGCCACTTGGAGGACTACTGCTGCTGCTTTGTTTGGCCACACCCCTCCTCTTCAAATTCAGCTGATACCCCCGTCAGGGCCAGGATCAGCAGGGACCAAGGGCAGCGGGTGTTGGCGTCCCACACTGCTTGGATGTTATGACTTGATGGTCATGAAGATTATGGGGCCTCTGTCCACAAGTTACGCTCAGAAAGATACAAATAACTTCCTGAGCAATCCTTGAGGCCACAGGTTTTTTGAGTGCCGAAGAACGCCACGACCCAGGAACACCGGTGACCCCTCGACCGCTGTAAAGCAAGCAATGGGTCAGTACAATGGCAAACAATATACTGAATAGCGAGGTAACAAATATCAAGGGGCTTACAAAGGGTCTGGGGACAGGAAGAACAAAGATGAAAATGGAGGTGTTCCGTGTGGCTGCAGAGTGTAGCAAGCGGCAGCGTTGAGGCGTAGATTGTTGTAGAAATAGGCACTGCAAAACCTGTATGGAGAGGGTACTCCAAAAGGTAACAGAAGAGGAAAATCCGAAAACAGTCCATTAAGACTTCCAAGGTCAAAAGCCAGCCAAGTTTGTCGTAACCAGGGGGTAATCCAAAGGAATCCAAGAATACAGTTCAAAGGTCCTGAAATAGCAGAGCAAAACAATATCCAAGGGCTTGACAGAGGAATCCAAGAAGAACAGTCCGTAGTCCAGGTTCAAGATGCAGAGACAGGAAGACACCGAACAGTGCCTGATTGGGTCAGCTGTGAAGCACTGAATGAGTGTTCCCTCTCCGGTTCTAAAGGGGCCTAGGAGTGTCACATGACTCATCACGTGACCGATGATGTAGCACGTTTCTTTGTCACATGACCCAAGTTTCCAAAACGCCGCTGCCGGGTCTTCCTGAGAGCATGACGAAGCAAAGGAAAAGAGCCGGCGTCTCCGTCGACTGTCTCCAAGACGCCAGGGCAGCTGCCAACGTTGCAATGGGTGACCATAGCGCGTCAAATGCCCTCGTGTGCGCCGCTGCCGTGCTGCTTGAGGGAGTGAGGACATGAGATCAGAAGAGGAAGGCAGAACAGGACCTGAGATGGAGGGCTTAGTGACTGCATGGGTATTCGTGTGCGTAAGGTGACTAGTGGATGGTGTAACATTGGAGGACCACTGCTGCTGCTTTGCTGTTTGGCCAAGCCCCCCCTCTTCAAATTCAGCTGATACTGCTGTCAAGGCTAAAGCCCGGCGGGGACCAAGGGTTGCGGGTTTTGGAATCCTGTGCTGCTCGGCTGCTCGGCGGACCCCTGCTGCCGCTTGTCCACACCCCCTCTTCAAATTCAGTTGTTACTCCTGTCAGGGCCAAAGCCCGATGGAGACCAAGGGCGGCGGGTGTTGGCGACCCACGCCGCTTGGAAGACCACTGCTGCTGCTTTGCTGTTTGGCCACGCCCCCCATCTTCGAATACAGCTGATACTCCTGTCTGGGCCGAATGGTGTGAGCGGGGTGTGGGGGTGAGCGCCATCAACCCTGTTCTTCCTGAAGCCTGGCCATTGAGCTCCAACACGGGTGGGCTTGCTCCCCGTTCCTTAAGAAGTTAACTCTCTTGTGGCCCTTGCTCAGGGTGCCTCAAAGCATAGAGAATTGTTTACTTGCTGTCCTGTTGGAACCTTGACTAGAGCACCGCCAGCACCCAGTCCTGCCTGTGCCCCCAAAAGAAAAAATTACCTGCGTGACCATGGTAGGGGGCAGATTGCTTGGTTAACTGGGAGGCGGTTTGCTATTCTGCTGTTATTCCATTCTGTCTATCATGCCAGAGCCTTTTGGCCAAGAAATAGTGGAGACCCATGTATCTGCTCCACTGTTGTTTTATGGGCCTGAGCTTGGCTCGGGTCCAGAAGTAGGCTCAAAATGGAAAATATGGTCACTGAAGAGGATTAAACAACTTCAAACTACAGCTGCTTTGGCCTCCACAGTTACTGTAGCTACCTCCAATATCGCCAAAGCCTTAAACACCTTTGGCAATGCTCACGTGCTGATTAGTGAGTTCCAGGGTGGGTCTGGGGAAGGGGGTTCCAATTCATCTGGCCTGACAATGGCTGATCCAGCCTCCGAGCCCCAGTATTGCACCGTATCTGCACAGTAAGGTGCTAACTGATTGGGCTCCACAGAGGAGGCGAGGCCTGTTGCCATCTATGAACAGTTCACATAGCCCCAACGGACGCCTCTGGCAAGGCCCCCCTGTATCCTTAGAACCCCGTTACAGCCTTGCCAGCTGCTTGCCCAATTATTGGGCTTGGGCAGATTGAAGAGTCTAAAATCCCTGCACCAATCCTAGATTGGGGCGAAGGCCCATGCTCTATGATATCAGAAGGAGAGGGTGGCCCACCACTACAAAATGCCAAGCAGGATGGGCCAACATTTCCACACCATGCCCAAATGTTTTAGAGAAGGATGGTGTTGTGTTATTTGACCTATGGTTCAATAATTCCCTCTCAACGACCGGCTTGGTCAGGCCAACTGCAACTCCGGTGGCTATCCCTACAGAACAGTGGAAAAAGGAGTTTAGACTTGGGTACAAGGGCGTGCTGTTGTAACTGCATCTTAGTTTTGGCCGAACTCTTGCAGTTAAAGAAGTTGCTTCTGTCTTTTACCGAAGTTATTGGTAAAAGAGTATCAGTGGCGGAAATACCGGCCTCCCAGGGAACAGCTTAATGTGGCAAGTGTAATGAATCTGATTCGAATTCCCCTCCCCTGACCCTATCAAGGAACCCCTGCCTATCACACTTAACATCACACAGGTAAACAACCACGAGAAAAACCATGGGCAAGAGGGGCCACCTCGCAAATAACTGCTATCCGTTTCTGTTTCAACAGGACCCTGCATCATGAAGTCCTTACTAGGACAGTGACTCAGGACCTCCGCTACTCACTGGCTAAGCACAATAGGTTTTCAGCAACGAGTTACATTTTTCTGCATGGAGCCCCCAAACCACTGTTAAATTGTCCAGAACAAAGGGAAGCACTCCATAAGAAAAGCTTGCATTGGGTATGAACTCTAGGGCGGTGCGCCTTTGTGAACAGGAAACAAATAATTGAGTACATGAGAATTGCAAAAATGGGGGATATCTCTATTGAACTAAAATTCGGCGATACTGAAGTCTTAAGGCACATACTGAGAGCCTATAGGTCACATATTTTTCTGGGTAACAGCGTGATCAAACTGTGCCCATATATTGGGGTTTCTTGGTCCCAGACAACCATACCAATGATGTTGTAGTACCCTAAGGATCATAAGAGCTATGTAGGACATTAGCTATTCTGTCAACCGACTGGGGAGTGTTGCCATGTGACCTGGAGTGTGCATGAGCACATGAAGAATGCAGGTGACTTGAGGGGGGTGACAGAGATCTGGATTCCAAAGAAACCAAAGTATGAAGAAAAGGTGAAGAAAATTGAGGAGGTGGTGATTGAGGACTCGACCAAAGGGGGGGAATGTAGAGAGGCAGATGCACACGTCATTGCAACTGCCGACCCCCCTCGCCTCCGTCATATTGGAAGAACAGCAAAAAGCATTGTTCGTGACACCTGGTATAGTCCCAACACGGCATTGAATATATGAAAGACATTATGTTCTTAGACAACCATATCAAATGTACCCTCACACTGATGTGGTGGAAGGATGTCTGCATACACCATTGGACATGGAAGAGCTATAAGTGAAGGAGACAAGAATAACGTGAGAAAACACAAGGACGCACTGAAATGATATAAGAATACTCAATGAAGATGTAATTGAAGTAACGAAGTAAACATTTATGCAAATACGAATAAATCATATGCACTAAAGAAAATAAGTGAGAGGAGACTTAGTAGATGTATATACGCAGAAACGCAGCATAGATGAGACATATAGAAGCTTGCTGCAGTAGAAAATATAACGCAAGTAAAGTGGCCATGATGAAAAGATGGACGTCGGTTTTGTATAAGAGTGAGCTGAGAAGCCTGAAGGAGAGAGATTGAGGCTGCAGAAGCTGACAGGCACTGGAAAACAGCTTCATGCGAGGAACCAAGAATATCTGTTTGGCTTGGGATCAATAATGCATCATCAAGAAGTAATTGCAAGGCACAAGGGGAGTCAAAGAGGATAAGCTACATATGTATGACACATTTCTCTTAGATTAAGTAAAAGAAAGAACATTTGCAAGTGCCAAGTATTGAACAACCAAAGATGCAGGAAGCATTGTAATACAGATAAACCAAGTCTCCGGGGGCCAAGAGGATTAATAGTACCCAGCATAACTCAATTAAACAACACTAGATAAAAGGTCAGAATGGACAAAATCATGGTCTCCTCACACATGGTGTAAGATTGGAAAATAAGGCCTATTCATTATGCTCCAACTGAATATAGCGATGTACCTACACTCCCTTAAACGTCCCAAGGAAGAGAACATTCTGCAATATCAACTACAAAGAAACAGCCCTGGCTTAGGGCCTAATTGATGAGAGATGGTAGGCTAATTGGCTGAGTGGACAGTGGTCTGATATTGTTCTCTGCATCTGGGTTTCGTTTTGCTTGCGTGCTGCTAACGACTCAAATGTCCAAAGTTGGGAAAGAATGCCAACCAATCATGTTGGCCTGTATAGCAGTGTACTAAACAATGCTACAGAAGCCAAACTGCTGCTGTTTTTCTGCTATTGATCTGTATTATGCGTAGTTAGAGGTTGTTCAAGGTGTGCCTATCAGATAATGGACAGCCAATTGTGTTACTAACACCTAAATGAAGTGTAGGTATATATGTTCCCTTAAGCAATCCCTCCTATCGATAGGTTTTTAATGTTTGCCACGTAGGATGACATCATAGCTGACGTACATCGAGGTATAAAGCTTTTGAGCAATGGAGATTCCGTGAGCTGCAATCTGTTTGTTCACCGGGTTTCCCTACTTTATTTGAGCTGATAAAGTAGTATTTGCCATATTCTTTGAGTCTGCTCAGTTATTTGGGTCTGAGATCGTTTATTGGTAATTCCATCTGGCACTTGGCACACTCCAGGTGCTACTGCACACTATAGTAGCAAAGGCTGCAGAAAATGTTCACTCCAACTCCAATTAAAGGCAGGAGGCAGGTGTTCCTTGCACTTTCCAGAGTTTTCCAAATTGCAAAATGAGACTGTTAAGTGACAGCAGGCAGGGTGCCGTAAACATGCCAGCAGTAATGTATCACCTCAATTGCCTACTGGAGTGCGATTTGATATGTGGGGCATTACTAAATAGTCATTACACAGTCAACTGATTGCTACTGCCCATATGCGGGTACTTGAATTTCCTACGGAACAGGCCCTCCACCTCACGGGTGGGGTGGGCCCAGTAGACCATTCCAGGAAGATATGAAAGGAGATGCTGAACCTGACAACATTGAAAATGCCTAACTTGGTTCTGCGAAAGGTTACCAGACTTGTATTTATGTCCACTTGTTTTTATTTTTTTTTGTAATATGAATTCTGTTACTCATGGTGCTGTAGCAAAAGCGTTGGTATGTATCCCAACTGTCACCTCAAATATGGGCTACTGACTGTAAGTAAGCAAGCTGCTTGAACGTGTAAGCCCATCCCAGGCTTCCTATTCTGTGTAGTCATTTCACACAGGTGCTGCTCTTAATTCAAAAGTCAAATCTATGTGATTTTCTTCGAAGGGGCTCCATAAGAAACCTCAGTGAAGTTGTTGAAATTGGTCTAGGCTGTGGTGTGGAATGGTGGGAAAAACTATAGGATGTATTATATAGCCCTGTCATTTCACTTCCTACGTGAGGGTTACAAGCAGGGCTCTGATAAGATTGTACTCCCTAGCTTGAAACCAATGGGTCTCATTATGAGTATGGAGGTAGGGCTACCCCCATACTGGGTACCTGGAATGGGGAAATACCGGGCCATTCCGACCTTGGAGGGCCCAGTATTTCCCCATTCCATGAACCCGGACCCGGTACATCCCCATTCCTATTTTAGCCCCCATACGGCTCAATGGGAATGGGGAGGATGCTAACAACGGGCCCGTTAATGACGGGCCCGTTGTTAGCATCCTGGTCTGCTAGCGGGTCCCGCTAAGGACGCCTGATTTTACCAGACGTCCATAGCGGCACCTGCCAGCAGACCTCATAATGGGGCGGTAGAGGGATAACGGGGCCCGCAGCTCTGCCGGCGCCGTTATCCCTCTAACGCATTCCTCGTGATGAGGCCCAATGACTTTTTTAGGGATTTTTTTAGGAGTGAAAAAAAAGATTGCCTTTGCCAATAAGGACACTTTATGCTTATTTAAAACATTTTCTTTCATCTTAAAGTTTCTCTTGAGAGTTCCTTCCTATACCACTCCTGGATTCGTGCATAGGGGAAGGATCCTATGTGTTTATTAGTTCCCATTTTTTAGTTGGGCTTATTTTTACTCCCTATTTTTTGGTGGGCAAATGTTACTCTTTTTAGGGAATACAAATGGGTGGTTTGTATGCCTCTTACCGGCAAGGTTGGTGTTGAGTAAGTGTTGTCTTTTCTCTGTTCACAGAACAATGTAATGTTTAGGATAAGTAGAGGCACAGGAAATCTGATTTTTATACTCTGTGGTGCAGTTATTATAATGCAATTATCCTGACACAAATTATGACGTGCGTTTTCTCCTGGCGCCTGAATTCCTTCTTTAAAGTGGGATGTGAACTCTTATTGGCATGTTTTCTGTCACATTCCATTTAGTTCCCTATACCATCTGGCAAATAAAGTATCATGTCTGAATATTTTGCCAGCCAGATCAGTTGTGTAAAGACTGGATGAGGGTATCTGTACTTCGGCCCCCTATAGGTTAGGGTAAAGGCACAGAACACCCCAGCAAGGCTCTCAATATGATAAAACGTGGTGAGCAACCAGGCTTAAGCTTTCAGGAGGTGATGCAGGCTGGTTCTTAAGTACAGTGTTTCCCCAATGTCAGGTGATCCTAAATGATGCTGTTCATATAACGGAAGGTTCAGGAGAACCAATGCAAATCGGGGGGGTCAGATCACCCTTGACTAAAGCGGAAAGGGATAAAAGGAGACAGCAGCAGTTATGTCTGTACTGTGGAAGGTCAGGTCATTTCCTTAAAGAGTGCCCTGTGAAGCCACCGAGGAGGACGGTAGGGGCCACTGACAAGGAAGATACCATCAAGGAATCAGAAAACTCCCCAGCCCGGCAAGTGTAGGGGTCCACTTGTCGAGTGAAGAAAGTGAACTACAGACCTCCCATTCTGTGGTCTTGATCAATCACCAACAACCATCTCGGATGCACGCAGTAAGAGCGTACATAGTCATTGGAGCTGTTGGGAATTACATCGACCAGGATCTTGCAGCAAAGATGGGGCTTCCATTACACCCTAAATCAACCACCGACACTGTTACCACCGTCGACGGCACGGAAATAGCTTCTGGTCCAGTATCCCAATGCACTGCAGGTTTAACCCTTCTGTGCCAGGATGGACACCAAGAATCTATCGTTTTTGACCTCATTAAGGCACCACAATTCCTGTTGATTTTGGGAATGCCATGGTTGGTAGCTCACAATCCTCGAATCGATTGGCGAGCAAAAGAATTGACATTTCCCGAGACTTGCGCCCACACATGTTATCGCCAAGAGAAACAACCAATAGACACCAGAATCTCCACTTGCGACTGTGGCAATCGGCACCCTACCAAGTGAATACCAGGATTTTCAAGACGTCTTTCAGAAAGAACAGGCTAATACCCTGCCACCGCATAGACCATACGATTGCCAAATCGATCTGATACCCGGCGCACAAATCCCTTGTGGGTGAATTTACGCACTCACGGAACCAGAAAACCAGCACCTGAAGGCCTATCTTGACCAATACCTGGCCAATGGGTTCATCCGTCCCTCGCAGTCTCCAGCAGCCAGTCCTCTAGTCTTTGTACCGAAAAAGGAGGGGGCCTTGAGAACGTGCATCGACTATCGCGCACTGAACCAGATTACCGTAAAAAAAATCGCTGCCACTGATCCCTGAATTGCTTGATCAAGTCAAAGATGCTCAAATCTACACAAAACTCGACCTGAGGGGGGCATATCACCTTGTTCGCGTAAAACAGGGAGACGAATGGAAAACCGCTTTTCGGGTTGCCAGTCATAGAGTCGAAAACAAAAGGATTGAATGCCTTTTGATCGACAGTCAAAGGACCGAAAAAAAGGGTTGAATTTTTTATTTTTTTTTATTTTTATTTTTTTACCAACCCAAACTAAAAAATATATATATATAAATAAATAAACAAAATTCAACAATTTTTTTTCCGATCCTTTTGCATTCGAGCAAAAGGTCATTCGATCTTTTAGATTCGATCCTTTGACTGGACACCCGCTTTTCGCACCAAATACGGCTTGTACGAATATCAAGTAATGCCCTTTGGCCTTTGCAACGCACCTGCTGCATTTCAATACTTCATGAACGATGTCCTACATGAATTGATTGATGTCTGTGCTCTAATGTACATCCACGATATGCTGGTGTATTCTGCATCAAAGCAGGAGCACGTTAAACACGTCCGATCCGTATTGGAGAAACTCCGTCAACACCAGCTCTACGCCAAGCTCGAAAATTGCTAATTCCACGTCTCCGAGGTGGAATTCCTGGACTTTATTCTCAGCCCGAATGGAATCCGAATGGATGTACACAAGGTAGATGCTATCCTGAACTGGCCATCCCCAACTTCATTCAAGAGGGTTCAAAGTATGGTGGGTTTTGAAACCTTCTACCGCCGGTTCATCCCAGGATTTTCGCAAATCGTGCATCCCATCACGTCATTACTAAGGAAAAGCAACAAAAAGTTCCAGTGGACAAAAGAAGCCGAGGAGGCTTTCCAAGAACTCAAAGCAAGATTCACATCTGCCCCAATCTTACACCACCCTCGCCCTGATCTCCCATACCTGGTGGAAACGGACGCCTCAAGCATGGCTATGGGAGCCGTCCTCTCACAAAAGGACCCCGAAATGGGCCAGTTACACCCTGTTGCCTTCTGGTCACGTAAATTCACACCCCCTGAACTCAATTACGCTATTACCGACAAAGAACTCCTAGCCATTAAGTCAGCCTTTAAGGCATGGCGGCACTATCTCTTGGGCGCCAGACACACAATCACCGTAATAACTGATCACCGGAACCTCCAGTACCTAAAAACGGCAAAGGCCCAATCCTCACGACAACTACGGTGGGCTCTTTTTTATGCTGAATATGACTACGTGATTACATTTCGACCAGGGGTGAAAAACGGGAAGGCCGATGCCCTTTCCCGTATGGGGGTGGAAGAGCAGGGGTATCAGACCCCTGATTCAATAGCAATCATCACGAGCCACAAGCTCCTAGGAATCACAGCTACCATAACTCAGAAAGAAATACGTGAAGAAATCCAAAACCTGATGAGTCCGGAACAATTACAAGCGTGGGGTGCGCAAGGAGAACATTACATGATAAAAGATCAGTTGCCCTACTTCAGGAATCATTTATTCTTACCAAACCAAGAACTACGAGAACAAGTCATGTCCGGTTATCATGATTCATTGATCGAGGGCCACCCCGGAATCGCTAAAACCTTAGCCAAGGTAAAACAAAATTATTGTTTGCCCACGTGGCGTAAAGACATTATCCAATTCATCCTATCTTGTGGAGTGTATGCTCAAAACAAGTCATCCAAGCAGAACCCGGCTGGGCTATTACAACCATTGGAAATCCCACCAGCACCTTGGCACACGTTGTCCCTCAATTTCATTACTGACTTACCACCCAGTCAAGGGTTTAACACTATTCTTGTGGTCGTGGACCAATTTTCAAAAATGGCAAACTTCATTCCTCTTAAGGGGCTCCCAAATGCTTCCACTCTGGCGAAGGTATTTCTTGAAGGCATCGTACGGCTCCATGGGTTCCCTTCAGTTTTAGTCTCAGACCGAGGTACTCAGTTTGTATCTAACTTCTGGAGAAAATGCTGCTCTATGGCCCAGATTGACATCCGGCTATCCACCAATCACCATCCCCAAACGGATGGTCAAATTGAGAGGACAAATCAGACGCTCGAGCAGTATCTGCATTGCATGCTACACCAAGCTGAAGGAAGCTGGTTTGAACTATTATGGATTGCTGAATATGCTTATAATAATTCCCTACACACCAGCACTGGGCAGACACCCTTTTATACCATGTATGGTAGGCACCCACGTACTTCTGAGTTGGACGTTCCTACAACCCTGGAAATGCCAGCAGTCAAAACCTTGCACACGACCATTTCTCAAACTTTTAAAAGGGCAGCCGAACACCTACTTCAAGCTAAGAATCGCCCAAAAGAAGTTTGCTGATCAACAACGAGCAAAGGCCCCCAACTACCAAGTGGGAGACAAAGTCTGGCTGGCGTCTAAACACGTGCCCATTAAAGGAGCCCGAACTTTCCATCCAAGATGCCTGGGTCCATTCACCGTTGCATTTGTGATAAATCCTGTGGCGGTCCGATTAGCTTTGCCGTCAAACATGCAGATTCATCCTGTGTTCCACGTGTCTCTCCTTAAACCTGTTCAACCTGGAACCCGGGTAGCAACGCCACCGCAGCCAGTAGTAGTCGCCGGGCAGCCAGAATTCGAAGTCAAGGACATCCTAGATTCAAAGTACGTCAGATCCAAATTATACTACTTAGTAGACTGGAAGGGGCATGGTCCACAAGACAGGACATGGGAGCCTTGTGAGTACATCCATGCACCTCGCTTGCTTAGACGATTTCATCAAAACCATCCAACCCAACCAAGACCAGACAGAAGAGCCACCTTGAGAGGGGCCTTGGAGGGGGAGTGCTGTCATGATTCCTGCTCCTCATGTCCCCAGCCCTCCAAGATGTCAGGCTGGAGCCAGGCCACGATCACCTACATGGCCCTCAAGGGCCTCTCCACTCCTCCACTTGGAGTCAGACTTGGCGCTTGTGGCACCAGACTCACTCACTCCCATAGGATAACATTGGGGATTGGACTGTAGTGCATTGACGGGGACAAGATGGATGCCCCCACATATTTCGGTTCCCAGAACTGCATGCGCGGTCTAGTATTTTGGGTGTGGTTCAGCCCAGAGACACCTGGGATACCCAGAGACTATTTAAGCGACACACAGGCTGAGAAGCATGCTTTGTGTTTTCTGCACCTGCAGCGTGACACTCACCATGTTCGGATCGGTCTGCAGTAGGCCTGCATCTTTATTCTGCGCTCAGCTCCTGCAAGAACAAGAACACCGTTAGGAATAGCCTTACCTTGCAGCGCTTCTGCCCATCATTCATCGCTCCTTCTGTTCTTCGGGCATCTTCGGCGGTGTCATTCCATCCCAGCACGCTGCTTCCTGAGGAAAAGGGAAAAGAACAGAAAAAAGGCATCAGTAAGCATTCTGCAAATCTTCGCTTACTCTCAATACTATACGAACTCCAAACGCTTACCTGAATCCCAGCCACTCTGGGGGAACTCTGTCACCGGAACTTCTCATCCATCGGCAAGAGGGAAAAGACAGTCCAGGTTAGCGTGGAAACATCTAGAGGCGCCGCATACTGCGCCTACTCACCGCATTTGTTCTTCATAACCGGCATCCACGCTGAAAACGTCGCGGCACCTAAAAGACACAGGAAAGGAACTCAGTTCAATACAAATACGAAAAGGGTGCTTCGCGCATCGCGCTCTCGCTCACCTTCAGCGCCACTAATCTCAGCAGCACGCTGCAATCCCCGGACGCCGGACATCATCTAAGGAAGGAAACGAACAAAATCAGAGAACTGTTCAAAGACTCATTATACTTTACTGTCGAACTCTTGCCAGTGAAGCAACTAGGCACCAATGAGCCCGCATCAATCAACGTGCCCCTGCGCTGAAAGCATGATGGCGAGCACACCATCCAAGAAAACAAGGCCCAGTCGCCAGTCGAATAGCCTCCAGGGGAGGGTTCAAGGTCGTAAGTGGTCAGAAGAGGCTGAGTGACGTCCCCGTGGATACCAGGTGAGCATTACAGTAATATATGCATTAACTGCAGACAGTTTTAAATAGGCCTGTGGATTCTTAAGTGAGGCGTAAGAGCATAGAATAGGGAGGGACGGCAGGTTAGTGGTGAACAGTGGCAGAATACTTTCTTTTGGATAGATAGATAATTCTGAGTGAGGACGCCCCCACCCCCACCAGGGCTACCTGAAAGGGAAAGGTTAGGGAGTAACGTATCTCGTCTTTTACAGTAATGTTCAATAACCTTCTGCTTTCTTTAAAAGGTTCCACCACCCTAAAGTAACTGAGAGGCCCCAGGAGAACAGGATCCAAGATGACTCTGGGACCCCTCGACGACTCCTGGGGCTAGAAGATGCTCTTCCTCATCACAGTACCTTTGCTTCCTTGGCAGGTGAAGTGGCAGAGTTTCTCAGTTTCACTCAACGATTCTCTCTGAGGATGGACCCCCCTTTGAAAGAAAGAGCAACTGGGATGTGTGACCAAGAAGAAATATGGAAGCAAAGAAAATAACTTACTTAATGCTCAAATAGAGCTCTCCTTCAACCATACAGGGAAGCTATTTCAAATTCTAAAGTTACTTGAAAAACCAAAGGTATCTTAGACTTCCTTCATTCCTACAAACCTACATTCCTAGAAACCTGCGACTGTTCCACAGTCCAGGCCGCTTACGATGCAAAAAGCAACAATGTTGGAAAGAAAATAACAATAGCCCAAATCTGCAATCCCATACATAAGGAGCAGACTTCCTCAGATCCCAAAGGACTTGATTATACATCCGTTCTTTACATTTACTAGATATCTGTCCAGCATATGTTTTCATTATTATCCTCCATGCGCCCTACTTCCTGCCCCTACAATCTTCTCCCCCCTAAATTGATTCTAGAGAACAAAGTCCTATTTGCCCTATTTTTGACTTGTTTTGTGAATGCCTCTTTTAGGTATAACCAAATACCTAATGAAATTAAAGTTACAGTCACCTCGCCATCCCAAAAAAAAAAAAACAACATTGACCCCAGAAAACCAAGTAACTTATGAGCCATCACTTATTGTCAATTCCTTCTTAAAATACTTGACAAATGTGCTACCGCCCAGCTCCAAACCTTTGTAGAGTCAAACAACATCCTACACCGACAATCAGGCTTATGACCATCTATTAGCACAGAGACAGCTCTTGTCGACCTTCAGTCCTACATGCTAAAGATCACGGACGAGGGGAAAGCTGGGATGTTGATTCTATTGGGCCTCTCTGTGGCCTTTGATTTAATAGACATTGAATGGCTTCTTACCTTTGTGAAAGATCCGGGCCATTGCACCAAGGAAGCGGTGCTCTGGCTCCATTCTTTCCTCTCTAATCGAGAGTCTAGAATACAGTGGGTATCTGTTTTTTCTTCTTCCGCACCTATCAATTGCGGGGTACCCCAGGGCGCTTCGATCTCGCCTGTGCTCTTCAATCTCTACATCAGATCTCTCTGTATGCTTCTTGATGACTTGGGCACATTTTTCACAAACTATGCCGACAACACCCAACTGGTTATAGAACTCAAGACTCATCCTCCTTGTCGAACATCTATTGTCAAATCGAAATCTGGATATCAGAGAATTGGTTTTGCCTGAACGGCAGTAAATCGGAGCTTCTGATCTTTGGGTCCAAACAGGCACGGGATAAACTCAGCTCAGACTACAGTAGTTTCCAAATCACAGACAATTAAATTAAAATCCAACATAAAGGGACCACTCTGGTGGTGATACTGCGCGGTACAAATATCCTTTAACATTAACATTAACATAAAGAAAAACCTTGGGTGTCCAGTTAGAGGCTTCCCTTAATGCAGGTGCTCATGTAAAATACGTAAACCATACCTACGTCTACTCCAGAGCATGTGCCCATATATCTCCGAGAGGAACTGCACCATTATCGCTCGAGCCACCACCCTGTCTAGACTAGATTATTGTAATTCGCTACTAAGTGGAGCCTCACTCTCTAAGCTCAAGAAATGTCAGGTGATCCTAAATGATGCTGTTCGTATTGTTACTAACACCCACAGACGAACCCACTTATCAGATCACAAAAGAAAACTTCACTGGCTACCTATCCAGGAATGTATTGGTTTCAAAGTAAGGCACCATGGTTCATTTCTGCCTTTTTGGCTCAACACCGGAATATCTCAAACCATTGGTACCCATTTACGAGCCCTCTAGGACCCTTCACGGTTCCATGCAAGGTCTGGTCCAGGGCCCTAGAAGCCAAGTGCACAAAAGGCTTAGGCAGATCTTTCCCCACCAAAGCGGCCTCTTTTTGGAACGCACTACCTTTTGCACTAAGACTCGAACCTGATATAAAACTTTTGAGGAAAGCACTGAAAACTCTTCTATCCTAATGACTTAGCCCCCAACTGAGCTAACTCCTAGGCATTTCTGTCCTGTCTTTATCTGTTTCCATCTCACTGTGTTAATGTTTGCGCCCCAATGCCTGCGGGCTGCCGGCACACTATAAATACATAAACAAATGTTTTTTTAAAAAAGTATTTCTGAATTGCAGTAGTTTGGCTCTTCATGGTGCTCTCCTTTGGTCAACGATTTCTCCGACTGCAGAAGTCCTGTGAGGATTAAACTTGCTGTGGGCTCCTTAAAGGCTTGGAATAAGAGAGTAACACACCTGGGACCCTTCAATTCGGGCGGTGACAGGTGCATAGGTCACTTTTGGTGTTGGGTTTTGGAATATCGCGGTTTTCTGACTTTTGGTTCTTCTGCAGCACCAACCTCTAGTTGGCTTCTGGCGACCTAGACTAGACCACTGGGGTGGACCATGAACCCTCACAACGTCTGGACCCTCGGGATGTCTTCCTTAGCGTCTTGTGGCAGGAACCCGCTGTCAGACATTCCTCACCACTCAGCGACTCAGGACTTGATCCGGTGGGAAAAAATGGTCAGTGATGATGGTGAGGATGTCCCTTGAAATGTTCTTAGGCAGTTTAGAACTTTTGCAGCTCCAAGTGTCCAGCAGCACTATGCGAGGGTACACCCTCTTCTGGCTTCCAGCGGTCACGAAACGCACCTCCCAACTCTGGGTGACACCAATGGACTTCTTGGACTCAAGATGCCTGGCCACTCCTCTTCAGGACTTTGAAGACCCCTTCTCCCGATGGCAGGAACACAGGACTGGCTTCCAGGCTACTTTGATGAAGAGCAGTGGGTTGCACCATGGTCCCTCATAGCTCGGGCAGAGGTCTCTTTTGCAGGTCCTCTCTGGATCAGTCCTTGAGAGACACAACAGCCTTTGGATTCCTTGAAGAAATGCAGCAGCAGACTTCTCTTCCAGCTGTGCTTCAAGGAACAGCTTCTTTCTTGCTTCAGCTTCGACTTCAGCTTCTGAACACAGCTATTCTGGGGAGGATAGCTCAGTGGCAACAGGCTCACCTTGGAAGCAAGACAACGCGGAGCAACACAGGTTTGATCCCTGGGTCCGCGCTTAGAAACCTCTGGGTATTAAGCGCGTTATAAATAACCTATCATATCATTGGTAAGTGAGAAGTCCCCAGATATACACATCTGTTTCCCATTCACTCTGGCTGAGCCAGGCTCAGTCAGCCAATCATGCAGAAGGGCATTCATGCAAGCAGGCAGCCAATTATGCCCACAGGCCGACATCAGGCCACTCACTCCACCCAGACACCCATAACAGAGAATGTGGATTGGGGTAAGTACCAGCCCTTCAGCACACTACACTGCATTCATGTCAGTTTCAGTCAGGGCTGTCTCATTCATTGTGTCACACACACAGAAACTTGACACCCACAACAGAGAATGTGAGTTCACTTCAGACTCTATTCATACAGGTCCCACCCCTAGGGTGTACCCACAACACACAGCCCCTAGGAAGGCTCCAATCAGTCTGACAAGAGGCAGCCCCAGAGCCATATATGGTATTTACACCCAGCAGCCAGCTAGGAGGAAAGAGAACCAAGCCAGGGCTTCCCAGGACTTTGGGAAACAAGGTAAAAGGCAATAGAAACCAAGAGGCCACAGTGGCCATCTTGCCTTTGTGTAGGAATTCATTTATTCCTAAGGCAGGGCCTGGCTATCCGAAAATGGAGGACACTCAGAGCCCCTGCCAAGTCAGCATGTAGCTGCCACCAGCCTATACCCTGCTCTGTGGGCAACACACAGATGCCCAAATACACGCATAAGTGGTACAAGGGTGTACACCCACCCATGGGTGCCATAAGGGTATCCCATGGGTGTTGCTCACCAAAAGATAAAATGAAGAGCTGCACTGCCCGAGGTCCAGGCTGGACCTCAGTGGCAGAGAACATGAGGATAATACAGAGAATTTTGGCAGGACAGGGACTAGGAGGCCTAGTCCCTCCATAAGGTATTTCTACCATCACAAGTTGTGATAAGCAATATTTGGTTTTTGTAATACACATGAGTGTTTTTTTTCAATGGCATTGTCTTTGAGCAGTGCCGACAAATGAATAGCCACAACTAAACTTATATTTTATACTGAGCGTGCAATGCTTTTTTGTGCATACACATTTTTGTCAGCATAGGAGTATTTTTGCTAGGTACTGCGGAGATCTTGAAGACTTGTACTGGTTGATGATCTCTCTTTATAAAAATGAGCCTATATCTTTGGAAAAGGTGCTGTAATGTGCACCTTCTACACTGATGTGTTAATAATTGCAGTGGTGCATGAAGGGGAATCGCCTTCCAAACTCTTCAGAGATGATAGCTCACTAAATATGCATGCTCACAAAGTGGCTTAAAAGTGGCTTACCTTGTTAGTCAGTAGTGCACGTGGAAAACAATGGGTGCCCGGAAGTCAACCATTTCTACGATTAGAGAGAAGTAATTAGAGGGCACATTGAGTGGGGAATTTTTGAGGTGGACTCTCGTTTGGTCACCTCTTGTTGAAGCATAGTTGGAGTTAGAGTAATAACTTTTCACTTTAATCTAGAAGGGCCTAAAGAGTTGCTCATAGGGACATCTGAGTGTTTGTAATGTTATTAATGCCGGGTATTCCCGCCGGGGCTATTAGCATCACTGCCAAACCCCCGCCGCTATTAGCGGTGGATCACGGGTTTGGAAGAACGGTCGGTCCCCATTCCCCATTGGGCCCACCCGGGAATTCCCCATTCCCCATTGGGCCCAATGGAGAATTTTCGGTGCTACTACCGCCGGTGGTATTAGCGCAGAAATAATAGCGCCGAAAATCAGCAAAATCGCAGCAGATTTGCCCCCAGCTCAGAGCTGGGGGTAAATCCTACCAAACCCATGATTTGCCGGACCCTTAAATGTGGTGGTCATAGCATTACCGCTGCATTTAAGGGTTACCGCCAAACTCGTGATGGGGAAGAAAGACTGAAAACTTACTTCCTGGCCCAGTCGTTTGTGCATCCCACTTTTAGGAGTGTTTATTCACTGTTTGCATGCATATGTATACAATATAGCAGGATACCATGAAGGCTCCCTCTGGGGGAAGTTGTGTTGGGTTATGTTTCCCTGTTTCACTGGGTTAATGCCTCTTCTTATGATAACCCTATTTCCTTGCGTATAAACAGCTGCTCACAATGATTGAAAGCCCTCATTATGGCCCTTTAACTTTCTTTTATTGTACATAACAGTCTTGCTGAAACAGGTACAGAATTTAAATGTCATTCCTATAGCGTGAAGCCATTAATCCAGTCCAGACTTTAGGCCAAGGTCTGTGATAAGAAAGTATCTGTGTCAACTCACTTTTCATTATTAGGGTATTTATTGAGTGCGGGTCTAGCTTCGAAGCAATGGAGCGCTTTACAGAGGTAACAGAACAGATATACAGCAGGGGGTAGGATGCATAGGGGCACAGAGGAAGGGTACAGTTCTTACAGTTACAGGAGGTGGGGAGGAGAAGGCGGGCAGCGTCTAGCGAGTCAGGTGGCACGAGGGGTGACGTGATGGCCTAGGTGTTGAGGAGCACTTCGAAGGAACAAGTCATGGAAAAATGATGGATGTGGTTGGTCGTTTGCTGAAGGTGCATTTCAGAATGAGACCTAACCCTGCCAGTGCAAAGAATCTGTCATTGTAGTCGTTCATGTTGGTCCCAACTGGGTGATGATCTTTGAGTGTAAAAAGAACGAATGCACATGAGTATGCCAGATGGGTAAGCTGTGCCACTGCTGAGAAATCACCATAAATCTCATAGCACAGCTCCTAAGGTATAAGCTTTTTAATGCAGAACAAACATTCTAAGGGATTATGTTTAAGTGCAAACAGGATAATAGGGAACGCAATAAATAATGATGACCAAATAAAACTTGCTAAAGGAATTTGGTTCATCGGCTCTATCCTCTCTTTAGTTTCGGCCAGCCTTTGATCATAAAGTCACTCACAGTCTTTGGGGGGGTCTAAGTGTCCTGGCATTTCTTTCTTTGCTCTTTTAGTTGGGAACTTTGTATTGTGTGAACCTTGTCAGGATGTCACTCTTCTCTAATGGTTGTATCCATCACCTCTAGTTCACAAGGCCCTTGGGACGTGGGCCAGCTGCCAAGCTCTTTGTGGTCTTCACCCAGATATCTGTGGGTCCAGAAATTGGCAAACCCAGTGCCCTTAGTGCCAGTGGCAGATTCTGCCATAGTCTCCGCCAGCACATGGTTTGCCACCTTCTACCAGGCTTCTGTCCCTTGTATAGAGCCCTTCCTTCTCCCTATGGACTGTCTCAGTTACCGCCTTTCTTTACTTGTCAACGATCTGCATCGCTGTGCACCACTCCTCTTCTACTCTTAGCTTTCCTCCACTTGTTCTCTCTTTTCTCTTACATATTTATCTCTTCTTATCATCACAACTGGTTCTACTCCTCGCTTCCTGTCTCAGTTAACTTTCTTTGTCTTGTGGCAAGCTGTCAGCATTTCATCCTCACTGCAGATGTCTTCCCCCCTCTTTCAGCACCCTTCTCTCCACACTGGGTATTCTCTCCCACCTCCTCTTCTTAAATGTAACCTCCTCTTGATTGTGTTTCACCTCCGCTCCCCTCCTTGTCTTTGATTCTCTCTTAGATGTTACCTCCTTCCACTGCTCTTTATGACTTCTCTCTTCCTTCACCTCCTCTCCTCTTATTTTCTTAATTTCCATCTCCACTTTCGTAGCTGCTATTCACTCCACCTCTCCTTGATGACCCCTCTCTTCCTCCTCCACTCTCCTACTTTCCACTTGCGCCATCTGCTTCTCCTTCTCCTGCTCGGTCACCAACTGAATGCCTTCAACATCCTCTCTACACCAATAACGTCTATTGCGTGTGACCTCTGACCTATTATACATTGGCGAGTTCATCCATAGGACCAATAATTGTGAGATTGAGATGCTGGTGCCCAGAGTATATGTGATAATTTCCACTGTAAAAACATTTGTGTTGCTTGTGCCCACAGCATATATCATTATTGATGCTGCAAAACACTTTCATGATGTTGGTTCCCACTGTATGGCATCATTGCCACTATAATATATTTTCATATTGCTGGTGCCCATAGGATATGCCACCATTGCTGCTGTAATACACTTTAATGACTGTGGTGCCCACAGAATATGGTAGCCTAGCCTTCCTTTGTACCTCATGCAGTAAGTACCCAAACTCATAATAGGCTGTTTTTTTAGGAACTATTTAAAATACCACATATCACCAGTGATGACCGGTGAACTGTTTCAGTAGCATGAGCCAAATATTTCTTTCTATTTAGACTAATCAAGCAATTGTAGTGGGAGAGTCTGAGCTCTCAAGAATGTGTTCATCAGAGTTCTCTGGCAGGGCATTTTTTAAATAATTGGATTGAAATGGTCAATTTTAGGGCACATTTTGTATGACAAATTGGTTGAAGTTCCTTACAATTCACAATCCATTCAGTAGAGTAGCAAATTAAGAATTTGTATAGATGCTAGGACACCAACAGTACTCAAGCCTTTCACAACACAGTTTCTTGAAGCCTATATCCACAATGTATGCCAGCACTGCCAATGTAAAACACTTTTGTGGTGCTGCGGCCCACAATGTATGTTTTCATTGCCACTGTGAAACACTTTCATGGTGCTGGTGCACACAATAAAGGACATCATTGCCATTGTAAAACATTTTCAACACTCACCTACTACAACTACGCAGATGACACCCAAATCGTCTAAAAATCGAAGATGTACAAAAGGAGAACACAATGCTAGTAGACTGCCTCAAAGAACTCTATGAATGGATGAACACAAAGAGCCTCAAAGTCAACCCGGGCAAGACAGAAATCATGATTATATCCAAAAACCAGGGAAGCTACCAATACATCCCATGGCCCACAGAACTAGGAACAGTGCCCAAAACCTTGAAATCCTAATGGACAACAAGCTTACCCTAGGACCACAAGTAAACGCAATAATCAAGAAATGTTTCTTCCACCTGCACTCAATCAAAAAGATTCTACCATTCCTCTCCTTCACTCAAAAAACACTGGCATTCATCTCCCTCATCGTGTCCAGGATAGACTACGCTTACAGCCTATACCTCGGAATGCCCAATTATCTACTGAAGAAACTGCAACGTATAGAGAACGCAGCCACCAGACTTCTCAAACTCTCACGAAGGGACCACATTACACAAGTGCTAAAGATGCTACATTGGCTGCCAGTCAAAGAACGAATAACCTTCAAAACAATGTGCATAACACACAAAGCAATCCATGGCCAAGGAGCAGAAATGTTACAAAAGAAATTCACTATTACCAGCTGACCAAAACACTCAGATTCAGCAACGACATCCGTCTTGATCCTAAACCAAACACAAGGAAACAACTTGGTGGATCAGCATTCTCTTGCCTAGTTGCAAAAATTTGGAATTCCCTACAGAGAGAAATATGAAACACCAAGGACCATCTAAAATTCAGAAAACTCCTAAAAACCTGGCTCTTCAACTCAGAACCGGATGAAAACGAATGAGCAACACCCACGCCCCCTGGAATGAACACACAAATGGCAAGACAGAGGACTAGACTGAACCACAACAAAGTGCAGGTACATGGAGAGACCTCCAACTTGGAGGGAGACCCGGGTGCTCCCGTTCCCATGGAGGGCCCTCCCGTTGGCCAGGGAGAGAGATGGGAGCGTCCTAGATTGAACCACAGTCAGAGGGCATTAGAGTTGAAGGGGAAAGAGTGGCAAACTGACAGATAAGCCATGGGGCCGAGGGATCCCAAGGGCACAGGGAAGAGGTCCACCCACACCCTTCAAGGTGCCCAGGGAGGTGATGGGCACTGCACAGCAGAATATGCCAGGGGACAAAGTGGTGTAGAAATCCGTTAGTCTGAACACTGGGGGGGGGGTGCGGGAGGCATCACCACTAAACAGCCCTGCTGACAAGCCACAACTCTGCACAGAATATAGGAGGGAGACCTCCTTTACCACACCAAAATGCATGACACTGGCAAGGACACGTGTCACAGGTGGCAGAAAGCGGAAGGGGTACGATGGAGCACCACCACTAACCAACCCACTAAAAAACTCATCCCTCTGCATACACCTCTCAAACACTAAACAAACACAACCATACCTATACAGCAGAACAAACCACATGCACCTCCCTACACTGCAACAACAAAAGAAACCACACATAGCCTCACTCTAGAGCACATGACAACTACCGACCGAAAAATCACACCTACGCTCAGCGAATGGTGTAAACCGAACTGAAGCTGCCAACAGCCATCACAGCTCTCTTGCACTTTGTCCCTCTCAGTCCTACTAACTCACCCCCTACCCTCTTGCTTTTCAGATCAGCCAGAGCGCCAGGGGACCACTCAAGTGCATGGTATAAATATCCTTTAACATAACATGATGCTTTTGTCTACAGTACATGTAATCGCTGCAACTGTAACGCACTTTAAACATGCTAGTGCCCACTATATTCATCATGGTATCCAGTCATAGCATCAGTGTTTAAAACAAAGAATTGAAAAACAGAGGGGTACGGGGGGAATAATTATGTTATTGGATTTTGTCTGGAAAAACATCTAGTTAAGGTTTAGGGATATAGCTGTATCACAAATGGAAGGGGCTGGTGTGGGGGCTTAAGGGACAGAAAATGGGTGAGCAGGGAGATTTCTTGCGGTTGTCCCCCCTGTAAAAAGTTATTTGCTAGTCAATGTGTATAGCTATACTTTGTTTTCTGTTAGGGTAAACAAATTCATTAGCAAGCAGTAAACTTTTTTTTAACATTATTTAAACTCTACAAAGATCCACTAGATGGCAGCCCGAGACAAGAAAGCAACGAAACCAAGAAAACATTGCCAATATGCTGGCAGTGATTGTATCTTGAGATGAGGTTGTTGGAAAGGGCTGAAAAAAGAGTGATCGTTATTTTTTAGAGCAAAATCAAATGTTCGTTATTTAATTGCAAAAGTATTTTGGCAGTGATATAAAGACACATAACCCATTTCTTATTGGCACTGGAGAATACTTTCGTGACTCTGGTGCCCGTAGTAGGTATCTTTTATCATTGCCATCGTAAAACTCTCTCAAAACGGTTGTGCCCACAGTATATGCCATCATTTGCACTCCAAGATAAATGATGTCGCTTGTGCCCGCAGTATACCGCAACAGTTCTGCATAATTCACTTCCTTGAATCGTGTGCTCAAGTAATCATTGCCTCTGTACAAAAAGAATCTTTCATGACACTGGTGCTCACAGAATAGGCCAGCATTCCCTGAGCCCACTGAACCCTCAGATCCCCTCCCATTTCCACCCACCTCTCTCTCTGCATGCATGCAAAACACTGCAATGTTCTTTCTCTCCCTCACTTCTTCTCTCTTTGTCCTCTTCCCGTACCCCTCCCAACTCCTGACATGGAAAGACTAACACGTGCATGCCCATACACACACGAACACAGTTTTCTTGTGTTATTTACTGGCTATTAAAATCCCTATGTCCAGGGACGTCATTTCACCAACATGCCAGGGGTAGCGGAAGTGACATCACACAAACCTTGACCTCTGATGACATCACAGGACGTGATGTAATTTGACCCCACCCAGAAGTGACATCACGGGAAGCGATGGAACACGACCTTTCATCCTTGACAAAAAAGGAAGTGTCATCACATAGCATTGTTTCTAAGTACACTACGAAAGAAATATGGTTATGATATCACTGTAAACTGATACACATTTCATACAAGAATGGATCACCATATATATCATTAATATCAGTGCATATAAGCCCATATTACCAAATCACTGTCAATGCAAGCAGACATCCAAGGCCAAACGATAACGATGGCCCTCATTACAGTAAGCTTACTGGCACTGTTGTTTCCAGACCGGCAAACTACGAGTCTGCGTGTGGGTGCTGTTCTGCCTGCCAGGGTCAGACCTGGCGGGTGGTACGGCAGCCGCCCACAGACTTTCACGGAAGCACCGGCACCGTTGCTAACGGTGCCGGTGCTTCCGTGGTCCCCACTCCCATGGAGTCCTGTGGTTGTAATGCCCCAGTGTTTCTGCCAAGTCATGCGCCGGTAAATCATTACTGGTCCGGCGGCTACCTGCCGGTTTTACCAGCATGGTTACCGCCGGACTCGTAATGAGGGCTGATGTGTTATTATATAGCACTTACGCTTAAGCGCTTCATATAGAACAAATATACATACAATATCACCCAACCTGTGTTGGTACTCATTTATCAACCTCAGCAGGATGAAAGGCTGAGTTGACCTTGCTGGAAGTCAAACCTGCAACCTGCAGATCAAACACACATTTCAGCAGCTAGCGCTCAACCCACCGAGCTATTTTACCGGCTTTAGCTATCAGAAAACCAGCCACTCCAGAAACAGAGCCACACGCTTTTGGCCACAGCCCATGAACCTCAATTGAAAAAAAAAATAAAACGTACAAAAATTCTTTTTTTAGGCTAGCAAGGGAGACCTCATGGGTCACAGTTGCGACCCCTGGCGCCCCCTAAATGACGTCCATGCCTATGTCCCAGCTAAGGCTCTGTGAGAGTCAATGATATGGGGTATTTGCTCTTGGTAGGTCTTTGGGGTTGGTTTAGTGGAGATCTGCTTCGGAAAGTCAGGGTTTTGTCTGGAAAAAGGTAGGATGTGCAATGTTTGTTGTCCTTGACCTATGCTTTTGTTTATACGCCTGATCCAACATGGCGGCGTCCGCAGTTGATGGAAGAATGACAAAGGACGACTTGCACATCTGATGTAAGTAGAACAAATTCAAGTCTCTCCAACTGCCTTTTTCCAGTGGTAGACGTGGGAAAAAGGAACTAGTGGTACTCTGGCTGCATCCAGAAAGGAGGGAGTGGGTTGACGGGACAAATGGGAGCATGAATGGTGGGGCGCGGGGGCCAGTTTGGGGGAGGGGAGGGACAGGACGGGCAGGTCGGGATTGACTTTTGCTTTGCAATGCTCAATGGATATTTTTGCATTGTGGCCAAACTAGGCATTGGCTGGAATAATAAACTAATGGCACTAGATTCGTCCCTGACAGAAATATAAAAACAATATATTCATGAATAGAAATCTTTGATACAACCGTGCATGCAAATTAAACAATATACTATTTGACCTGCATCTTGTTAGAACATGTTTATTGTTATCTGTGAATCCTCATTTACACTAAAACAAACAATTGCAATGTAGGTTAAAGATATTTCGATTGGCAATAAAATGTGAACTGTCTAGGGCTCTATACATTGTCAGTAGGTAAAATGTAATGTTCCTATATGAATAGTACAGGAAGTGAATCCATCCATGATAGGTGACTGTACCTTAAACTCAATACAATTTGTAGTTGCCAGTAATCATTTGGTTGCAGCCACTTCAATCGGATCCTTTTGTGTAGGCATGGGATAGGCATTTGTTTGGCACTGTCATAATGGTTCTACCTGACCCTAAGATGCAACAGCTGGACCATGGTGTGATTATTATAGGCATATTAGTGTCTGGCATGCACCTATCTAATACCTATACAGAAGCAAAAACTGTTGACTTTGTCAATGTTTGTTTAGGCAGGACTTCTGCGCAAGGAGCGTCTATAAATCAAGTGGTTTAAGGGGATGTATACCAATTGACCTTTTCACAATTGATCACTGGAGAATTGACCTCTGCACTATCGATTGCGAAATGAAGGTCAATTAGGACATATATGTGGGGGGAAATCCCCTGCAACCCTCCACTCAATCCAAAAAACCCTACAACCCCCTACCCAATCCCATTATATTTATTACCCCAAACCCACCACACACATATATATATATATATATATATATATATATATATATATATATATATATATATATATATATATATATATATATATTGAGACTGTTCTTTCATGCAGTCAAAGTGAGAGGCATTCCCCCGTTCTGTGAAGAAACACCAGGAACTCAGTATTTTCTCAAAAAATTGTCCTCTTTATTTATAGACCATGCACAACACATGACTATTAGTAAAAACCACCTAAAGTGTGGTGCTCCAAAAATGTATGGCCCCAATATATATATATATATATATATATATATATATATATATATATATATATATATATATATATATATATATATATATATATATATATATAGTAAAATAGAGGTAAAGGTGAATTGTGCAGAAGGACAATTAGGGCCACTATTCTTAGGTCAATTAGGAAATTAGGACAAAAGATCAATTGTAAAAGGCCAACGTTTGGTGTTACTGCTTGAAAGAGCTTGTGCAAAGGCATCCCAGAAGCATGTGTTTTGGGTGGGAGTGACGAGCCAGTTGTGGGTGTGGATGGTCATGGGGACCAAAATGGCCATGGGCAGTGAATGTGTTGGTAAATAACTAACCACACCCTCAAATTGTGTGTCCCTCCTCGCATGTCCTCTCCTTCCTAGCTTTACTGTAGTGCAATACTTTTGTCTTAAAAGTACCATCTAATATCCAAAACTAAAAATGGACTAAAGTAAAACTATGTACAAGCAAAGCTCTGTGGTTGGGTTTAGTCTATTTATTTATAGAGCACACCTAACCCCTCTGGTCTTTGCCCCTCTGTTCTTAGGCTGCTCTAGTGAGTCTCTCTACTCAGGTCCATGACTCCCCTGGGAACTGCTCCTGTGGTTCACCCCTTGACTGGACCTTGACTCCGTGAGGAGTCATTGTTCAAAACAAACTGGAGCAAAAGGCTTCAATTCTCTGGGTGCTGTTTTGTTTCAAGTGCACTTTGAAAGCCTCATATTTCCCCTCTTGTGTGGCGTGTCAATGCAATCATGTTTGCCATTGATTTGAGAAAGATATGTGAACAAAAGCCGCTTCAAAATCACTCCCACCCTAACTGAAAATTCATCACGGCACACAACCTGTGTATAAAAAAAACACAGGTTACAAAATGAAACATACATCATCTGGGCGCATGTATATGCACTAAACTTCCCTAAACACCAAACTAACCAAACTAACCCGCCACAGATACACCAACACAACTCCCTACACTCCTTAAGCACCACTTTGACAGACCACAGACAACTACACAAACAAGTATCTTTGTAACCTGGAGTGCACTTTAACTATTGCGCACGACAGCTCCGATCCTAAAGCTCCTAGAAAGTGAGAAAAGGGCAGCAGGTGTGCAATAAAATAGGATAACCGGACATAGAAAAGGGTTCCACTCATTCTCCTGTGGGGGTAGGATTCTGCATAGTCCAACCAACTTCTGTAACTGGCAGCAACAGGAGAGGAAATTATTGTTGGCCAATCTAGACCCATAAGAACACTTATGCTTGATTCATCATAGATACTCAGTTAATAAAAACGTATGGTACAGTAAAATATATACAGGCCGTTACACCAAAACATCAGTCTAGCGAGGTAACACTACGCATCATGCTTGCTTTTTTAAAGATGCTGAGTAATAAATGTCATGCCACAGTAAGCAATGGCTAGACTGACTGCACCAAACAAAATGCCAGTCTAGCCAGGAAATGACACTCATAAACCTGGATTTGCCTGAAAATACCAGTAAAACATGCAAAGTCAATAAAGGATGTTTCAAACATGCTCTAGTGATCCCCAGTCTCCCAGGGCCTTACACACACATGCACACATGCATCCCCTTTCACCCACTGGTCACTCACACATACATCCCCTCTTGCATTCATTCACACTGCACTCACCACTCTGGCCCACACCCACCCACAACATTCAAACACACACTACCGCATTCAACCACCAGTCACTCACTCATACACCTTTTCTTACCTCCACCCATTGCTTTCTCCACACAGGCACACACCCACCCACCCAGAACATTCAGAAATGCACCATCACATTCATACTCATTCAGCCACCAGTCACTCACTCACACTGTCTCTTACATCCACTCATTGCATTCTCTACACAGGCGCACAGCCACCCACAGCATTCCAAAACACACTATCACATGCACACTCATTCACCCACTAGTCACTCACTCATTGCATTCTCTACACAGGCGCACACCCACCCAGAACATTCAAAAACACACATCCTATCACTTCTCATTCACCCACCATTCACATACATACATCTGACACGCACTTCACACACGCAGCAAAATACACATATTTCTTTTTAAAAGCCTTACCTTTTCTTTGCAGCTTCGGTCCGTCCTACCATGCCACCCTTGGCTCCTCCATGCTGCTCACAAACAGGAACCAGGAAGCTACAAGAGCTTCCTGGTTCCTGTATGTGAGCTGCGAGGAAGGCAAGGGAGAAGGGGTTGGAGTTGAACGTGGCATGTGACATGTGCCACATGTCACGGTCTGCTCCAACGACAACCCCTACTGTGCGCGTCCCCGGCCCAGCCTTCACCCTGATGGGTGAGGACTTGGGCGGGGACCCCCCAGAGCTGGTGTGGAGGGGGCTTCTGCACTGCAGGGGTCCCCCGCTACACCAAGAGCATGAGTTTTTTGTGGGTTTTTCCTCAAGGTAAAATTAGTAGCAGTAAAGGCCACTGCATTGACCTCGTAAGTGGGCTTTCTTATGGCATCAGATGCCGAGCCGTCCCCAACCCTGACATTTGAGATCTGTAATGTATCCTTCATGTAATCAATAGGATCTCTAATAAGACAGATGTTATTCACTTGTAGACCAAGGGATGGGCTCCTAAGGCCTCTTAAGTCCGTTCCTACTCCAGGATCCACAGTGTGAACCATTGGCATCTCTTTGCATACCTCATTTGTCCCTTTTCCATTCTCGACCTTTCTGGGCCAGTGGTAAACAGTTCTCTTTTAAATGGGTTGGTGTAGTAAAGGCAGTTGCGGCGATGCGATGTTGTGGACCGCTCTGGCCATGTTCAATCAGTTTTAAGCCCCCGTCCCCCTGCAATGGGACAGGTTGGTCATTTCCAGTGGGCATCATATCTGCAACTCCAGTCAACAATGTCGGCCCATTCGGCACAGACAGAATCAACGCCTGCCCTACTTCCCCTCTCCTCCATACGTCATGAGGGTCAACAGAGGTTGTTATTTACAATAACGGATCACTACGCAAATTGTAGATGTTTGGTTCCTCTCCTTTTACTGCTGAGAAAGGCGAACACGAAAATCGCAAGTTCTAATGTATATCTGCAGCAATAGAATGGCGAAGTCTGCAGTGAGAAATTCCAATCAATGACAATCAAGGTGTTGCAGTGTACTGCGATTTCGTAATGAATGGGTGGGAAGCACTCACCCCTTGTTCACTGCGCAGCTCATCCGCTATAGAGCACCAAGCAAACTCCTTGTGCTGACTCACATGGCAAATGGAAATCCAGCTGTCCCAGAAGTATCGTTGTGAACACAGAATAAAGGAAGCCAGAAAATTCCTCTTGCACAGAGAGATCTGCTGCAGAAGCACTGAGGAGCTCACGGGAGGAGCAGAGAGGACGGCAACACACAGGTCCCCGAGAGCAAACTGTGTGTTAATCCAGCCAACCAAACTCAGCCGAACACTGCCAAACACTTCTACAGCACTTTGCTACGCTTTTTGGGCTTTACCGAATCTGAATGATGTTGACAAGAAAAAAAAAGTTGAAAGAAACAGGCTCTGCGCTGGGAATATGTCCTTCAAGTAGTACTGCCAAGCACTTCTGCAGCACTTCACTGCAACAACGCCCATGATCCCAGTCCAATGGCTACACTGGGGAGGACTGATGGCAGTTGTTGTTCAAAACATCTGGAGCGCCATACGTTGCATAAGTTGTAAGAAGAGAGGATCAAGGGTACATGTATACAATACGATGTGTAAAGACACGAGAAAGCCATACAGATCACAACAGAAAAAATAGTAGCACAAATCTAAAATGATTTCAAGGAGAAGCATATACGCTATATAGGACTGGAAAAAAGCCTAACATTTGGATAGCGGGCCGTGAAGTGTTGCTACTAAGTGTGCAGACGGCAGTGAGAAGTTTGCTGCTACTCTGCTGGTTTGTTCTCTATTCCCACTAAGGACTGGAATATGCTGCACCCTCATCTACATCAAAACAGGTTTTTCCCGAGAAGCGGGGCTACTAAGTGTGCAGTCGGCAGTCAGGAAAATGCGGGGCTGCTGGTTGATATTCTATGACTATCATCGGAAGACCAACTGCAGACTGACATTATTGTGAGGGTTGGGATGGAAATGAGCCTATCCCGACCCCCTAAGCGCTTCCAAATTAAGTGAACCCCATACAAGGCGATATAACTAACAAGGGGGGAGCAGCTCCCACCCTCAGGCATATATAAAGGCCCTGGAGCGCATAGAAGTAGGTGAATAGCACTAGCCATGCCCCTGCCCCGGGACTCTATTTTGTATTAGGCCAAGAAAGGACACGCTGATGGCCTGCGATGCTCATGTCCCGAGTTCACACAGAGGTGCCAAGCTCAATATCGGCACACCAAGCCTGCTCTACACGAGCCCTGTTCCCACAGAAGTCCATTTCCCTCTTGTCCCTTCAATGTTGCAAATATCTAGTATCGCTTCCAGGAATGCACCCTGCGAAGAGTGTGAGACAGTACCCGGCTCTTCACTGACCCGCCCCAAGGCCCTAACCTCCCTAAGGTGCCCACCACAGATCTAAAGCCTGCACGACTGTATATCTCTCCAATAGCAACACAAGTCTCCTGTAACATTAGTACCAGGAAGGGTAAATCACAGATCAATCGCCAGGGGGAGACCTTGGGTGCGGGAACTGCGGTATTAACGAAGCCCTGAATGTAGGGGTCAGCAGGACTTTGTGTTATCTTCCCCTCACCCTGGCACCCCTTTCCCGTGATGCCCAGGTGCCTGCCATAATGAATGAATAACCGGTTTCAGTTGGTTGGCTTAGATTAGATACATTGTATTTAATGCGTGTCCTGGCTTCACCGCAAGGATGAGCCCACCTGACCCACGTGCACCAAGATCGACGGGGAAGAACCAGCCAATTAGCGCCTGGCATGTAAGATCAGAGCGCTTACGAGCAGCAGAGTTCTTTGCTGGCACTTGTATTTTGTACGAGTAAACCTTGTTATCCTTGCAAAACTATCTCTTGGCTTTATTCCCTAGTGGGTTGTATTTACTCTGGAGTGTGCTTACAGGGCGACTTGCCTTCATGAGTACAGATGCTTGAGTGTTCTGTTTGTCTATGCTGTGGGCTGTGTAAACCCTTTGTAATTGTGCCGAATTGTGAAGACATCCAATTTCAAAACCACAAATATAACTCTTCACCAAGAACAGAGCATAATCCCGGGTCTGCCTTTATGTTTGACTTCACATCAGTATCTCTCACTGGGTGACTGCGGGCCGTGCCCCTTTGAGCCCGGTGATTGAGTCCAAAGCGAGTTTTCATTTCTGGGATTGGCCACAGCAGTCATGAATCTTTGTGCAGAGTAATATGAGCACACTGCAATATTGAAATGACTACTAGTATCGTAACTCGGTGACTGTGGAGGCACGCCCCTTTAAGCCTGGTGTTCGTTGCTTTTCAAATCCTGTGTTTTTTTTTCTCCAGACCGGTCACCTCTGCATTAAGCAGCAGGAGTAATTAGAAGTACCCTGAACTCTGTGTTTCTGTCCTGCCGGAGACGGAGGGACTTGATAGTACACCTGCCGGCCATTAGGCTAGACTCCCTGTACTTTTGAAAAGGCGACACAGGTCAGCTCTGCAAATGAAGCCTGCAGCAAATCGCAGAACTACATCATGAAATGCGACTGTCCTAGAGCGTGAACCGAAAAAACAAAGTTCAATTCCAGCGGGGAAAAGAATGCATGCTGCGAATGAAACCGGTCATAAAATCCATCTGATGCAAGCGGACATCAGAGAATGTTTCCATGTGGGGAGAACTGTAGGTGACAACCAAACATCTGTGATTTTGGATGTAGACATGGCACTGAATTGCTTTCAGACTCGTGCACTATAGACGAAAACAATCCATTATTAAAGTTATGTGTGGGACTGAGGTGCGCCTGCTTGGGTGGTGAAAAGGGATGCCATGTCCAAAACTGTGATGACAACGTCATTGGCATGGACATATCAAACCTACCAGGTGAAACTGCCCGAACATCGCTCTCCATCACTCCTGATATCTTTGACACCAGCAGCGAGGATGATGACGAGAGCGGCAGGGAAGAGGACGTCCTAGAGAAGCAAGTACTAAATGGGATCTATACAGTAATGTCAAAGGTTGAAGCACTCTCAGTGCTGATAGCTGCACTGGCTAAGGAACAAGTCGAGATAAAAAAAAACTCTCTCGCAAAGGTCACAGACCTGACAGAAAAATCACTCTCTGCCCCTACAAAACCACAAAGTACTCCGAAAAATAAACCAATGAAAATAACTAAGAC
Organism: Ambystoma mexicanum; assembly: GCF_040938575.1. Classification (NCBI taxonomy): domain Eukaryota; kingdom Metazoa; phylum Chordata; class Amphibia; order Caudata; family Ambystomatidae; genus Ambystoma; species Ambystoma mexicanum. Next base: position 92,695,270 of record NC_090937.1, on the reverse strand, counting down.
TTCGTCTGTACTAGTACGCGACGGCCCAGCTCCCCCCTCCTTTGTCCCATGCTCATTTATCCCATCATTGCACCTGGAATACAATCGGGGCCTTGAGGAGATTGTTGTCCCGCCGCTGGCAGTCGAGCAAGAACCGCCAACACAAAATAATGTGCTTTCGGCAAAAGTATCCAAAGCTGTTACATTTCTGCCTGCTCCTAAGGCTCAAAATAAGGTCACAAATGAGTGCTCAACAAAAGTCTAAACATACAGGGAAACAGGTACTTGTGCCATTAAGGAGATCGTCTATGGGAGAAAAAGGGTGACTAATACCTCTTTGAAGGGGGCGGTTCGCAAGGTTGTGTTAAATGCGCCGAATGAGCAAATGGCTAAGCAGAAGCCAAAACATGTTTCCAAATCACTAAACAGAAAATTAACGCTGAGCTGACAAGAACCTTCATCAAACCTTTAAGTACAGAACAGACAAATCGAACAGAAAGTAGCGTGGGGGATAGATGAAACCTTGCTACATTATATCCAGTAGATATACACAAATACATATATTTCTGTTCGTGTGACTCGTGCAGGATTATGTACGAAATACCAAAACACAAACTGTGGCCTTAAACAAGGGTGTGTTTTGGCCCCAATCCTGTACAATTTATACACGGCTAATTTCAGCCAGGTCTTTGGTAAAATTCTTAATTTCCCACAAAAAATAAACGGTGTGCGGATACCATGGTTCTCGTATGCTGATGACGATATCATAATCCTAGACCTCACACAAATTGGTCTACAGCGATCGATGAGTGCTCTAGGTGAATATGCTGTTAATAACGCTGTAGATAAATGTGGACAAGTCGTAAATCATGACTTTGGGCAAACAGACACTGGCGAAGTCTAAACATGTGTGGCATATAAATAACGCTCCTATGGAAAGGTTAATGGAATATATATACATGGGCTTCCCTATAAAAATTAAACCTATGTTGACATACTACTATGAGAGGATCACCGCCAAAACTTGGAGAAAATGGCTGAACATTAAGCATTGTATAGCGCACTGTGGTGGACCTAACGCTGAGAGCCTGCTCGAGATCTACTGTTCAGGTGTGATCCCAAGCATCTTATATGGGCTTGTAACTTTAAAAGATAAGTATGCTGGTTGGAGAAACTTGAGGGAAAACGACTACGAACTGTCAGAAATGTCCCAAGCTCTGTACCTGTTGAGGTCTTGAGACTGGAGTTTGGGACAACCTCATTAATGACAACTTGGCGGGTTCAAAGAACTCTATTGTATGCAAAATTACTGAAGACCAGTCAAAACACAAGCAAGCTATTCTTGTTGATGGGTCGTGGTGAATAAACCACAGAGAAAAAAACCTTCATAAATGAATTTGTTTTTTAAACAGCCAAATGTCTTATAGAAGCACTAGGCTTGCATTCAGACATCTTGAGCACAGACCCAAATTACGAATAGCTAGATGCTGGGACAGGACAATGAATGTATATAAGATCTCAGAAAAAATAAGGTATAAAGAATACTTGCTACAAAGTGAGACCATGTGACTACTTGACGAAATTATGCACCATGGAACTAAAATAGTTTGCATTACATCTGCGGGTAAATATACTACCTACCATGGACTATATTGGCGCTTGGCAAAATGTTCCAGCTGAAGCACGCCTCTGTAGATTGTGCCTTAAGGAGATCGAGGCTATCCGCCACATCTTGACAAATTGTGTACTAAAGAAAGAATGCTATAGGAAGGCCTACGCACATTTGTTCAAAGAATTGAGGATACTGCCAGGGACCAATTTTGGTCCACCTTGTTTGGGGCAAATTCAGTAGTGATAGTCGCAGCTGCCTGTTACATATGGGAGGAAGCAGAAAATGAATTTGTCAAACATACAGAAATGAAATCTTAATGGGCCTCATTACAACCTGAGCGGTTAAGCCCTTACCGCCTAATTACGAGGTCCCTTTGCGGGTCTCTACCTTAACAGCTGGTTTTACCAGCCATTAAGGAAGGGACCCGCAAAGGGACCTTGGAGGTAATTACGGTACCGCAATTTGCGGTACCGTAATTACCGCCTTCCCCATTCCCATTGAGCCCTATGGGGCAAAAATGGGAATGGGGAAGGGCCAATGGTGAATGGGGAATTACCACCCCTCCAACCTCGGAATGGGGTGGTAATTCCGCCATTCACCATGGCGGATTCCGGCGTCAACCATGGCGCTAATAGCGCCATTATTAACGCCTGGCTTGTAATGAGGACCAATCTCTTTTTTTAAATGTTGTTTTATATAAATATGCTTAAAAGTTTTTTTTTTAAATAAACTAAATGTACAAATAACATTTAAAAACATTTTTAAAAATGGGGATATTTTCTTTTTCAAACAGATACCAGCAATGTGTGTCTTTATATAGTTCTTTGTTCTGAAACCGGCAACAGGTGCTATCATTAGTCATTTTAAAGGCATTCCATTTCTGGGCATCCGAAATATGAAAGGCATCGGGCACCCACGCCGCGGGATTTAAACTTGTGAAGTTCAGGGCGGCACCGTGCCCGAGGAGAGCAATAAACTTGTAAGTAATGCAGCCACCTAGAATAGGGCAGCATGTGGTGGAGTCAAGTGCGTAACGCATAAGAAAGGGCCTGGGTACATAAGGATAGCGAATAGTGCTGGCCTGAGCAAGCAAGTGTTAAACTGGGGACTACATGACATGGTATGTGACAGTACGTCAAGAGTAGACAGAGACATTGGCAGACTGGGGTAGCCTCGGAGCTCATTTTTGCTTTCATTGCATTTTTTGTATATTTCTGTGAGTCCCTGACGTTGTGTGGATGGCAAGTGTGACTACCTTGGCCTGCTGTTTAATTGAAAATGCGAACACGGTTTCAAAATGCGAGTGCGCTTTAGAAGCTGCCGTATTCCCACGGCGGCCAGAGCGGACAATAAACTGCGTCACATATTCAATTTGATTGCTGTCACAAATCGTGCCTCAACTGACCTTGTCCCTCATCACCGCACATTCAAGACGTCTTACCTTTTCTTGCTTGCACCGCAGTACCTAGAATACGGGCCTCCAAGCACCCGTTTAGCCATCATCGCCTTTCTTCTCTACAATTTCATCCAAGGCTGCTTCAGTGAGCCCAAAATGCAGCACTTTGCAGCCTCCATGACCAGCAGGCCACTGAGAGAAACTGGGCGGACAGGCAGGATTAGAACGCAGAGCAAGCGTGATGTCACAATATCGCCACCACCGCAGAGAAGTTTCAACACTGGCCAAATAAACAATGCCCACACGCGCGGCCTGAAGCATGGACAGAGTGAAGAGTCCGCAACAAAAATGCAGACGGAATTAGAGTTCAGAGGAGGAAGCAGGGCTTTAAGTGGGATTGGAAATCGGAGGGGGTGTGGGGGAGCGGGGCTGGTCAGGGGTGTGGCCTAAGGACACGCCCCCAACGAGACCCCCCCCCTCGATTAAGGGGGAAGGGGGCGGCTGGTAAAAGTTGGAGCTGGGGCACACTGGCATTATTACCTTTGATGCGCCCAGCCCTCCTTTTAAACAAAAGAAAGGGCTGGGCGCACCAAAAAGGTGTGACACCAGTGGGCCCCAGCTCGCATGCAGCGGGCAGCCCTTTCATTGAAGGAGCCCGCTTTAACCACTGGCTCCTTGAATGAAAGGTCTGTACTTGAAACAGGAGGAGAGCTGGAAGGCCCAGTCTCTACTTTTGTTTTCGATTAACTAGTCATCACCCAGCATTATGCTGGGTGATGACTAGCTAGTTACTCGAAACAAAAGGAGAGCTGGGCAGTCCAGCCCTACTCTTCTTTAGAGTACATAGACATCAGGCAGCCCCCACTGCATGGTTACGCCTGCTGCTTTCAGGTGTTGGCACTTGGGCATTTTCTTTTCTCTAAACCGAATTGCTGACCCCTGCAGGCAGCTCGTGTAACTGTGCAGCCTCTACGCGAGCTGCCTGAGGTGTCGGCTGGCTGGGGCTAGTCGGGGGTGGGCCCCCGCTCGGGAGCCCTTTCTGGAGACTGCCGGGAACTGCTCCAGCTGGCGCAGGCCCACTTAAAGCCCTGGGAGGAAGAAAGAACCAACTCTTAACACAGAAGATAGTGTGGCAACCCGGTGTGGCGGTCCAGGGCCCTGCACCATACAAACAGTTCCTTGATATGAAGCAGGACTCCATGCTCACATTGTATTCAGTAAGCAGGTATGTGCACACACATTCGTTTCGTTTTAGCACAACAAGCCATAGATGTGGCTTCCTGTTTTGGGTGCTCACCTCTCGAGTAAACAAAGGTTACACACACAAAACTGATTTCTACCGAAGTAAGTGTGAGGTGTTACTCCCCAAGATATCTGAAAAGTGATGTGTGCTGCAACCTGTAGGAGTCCTGAGAACGGGATACTCACACCTTACCACACACATGTGCGAAATGATATCCCAAAGGGGGAAGGGGTCACTTTCTTACGATGACCAATGGCCTGCCCCCAGAGAGAATAGTGGGCTCTGGGCAGCGTGAGCTCTCTTCTATGAGATATGTTAGACCTGTTTGCTAACCTGAGTTAGTGTGCACCTAGTTTAAATAAAACAGACACAGATTTATCTTCAGTTGACCAGCTTGATAGCTTGCTTTATATATGCCATATTTGGTTCAAGTAGCACATTGTTACATTAAAGAAGTCATAACATTCTGTATAAGACAATCCTTTCACATCTTTAAATAAATGGTTGAGCATCATACATTGGGTCACCTCGGGTGTGAGTCAATTCACCTCTGGTAATTAAATGATTAATTGTTAACACTTGAAACACTGTTAAATAAGTCAGTTCACATATGTAACATGAAGGTTTGAATATCAATCATTGGGTCACCCTGGAGGGAGAGTATCCACCTTGGATAAATAAATAAATAATTAATTATTAACACTTCAGTCGGGCAGAGTCCTGTCCTCTCCTTGCTTACGCGTTTCACATAATCTGGCTCTCCCCCCTTCTTCCATGAATGCAAGTACAGCAAGACTTCTCCTTGACAGCGAACCGAGAACACTGCAGCCCGTAGTAACTAAACCACCACCCTTCCGGAAACCTGCCTGCCTCTGCAGCCACTCCAGGGGATGGAGGGGGGTAAAAAAAACGAAGGGGCATGTGACTGCTCCCTTCACTTTGACAGGACGACTGTACACTGGCCCCAGCCCGCCTGTGCTTTGCCGGCGAGTGAGCTTACTTCTAAACAGTTCAATATAGTTCGATTTCTCCCCTTCAACTTTGACAGAATTTTTTTTTACATTAGCCACTGCCCGCCTGTGCGTTGCCGGCGAGTGAGCTTACTTTTAAACAAATCAATATTGTGCCTTCCTTTACCTCACTTTCCACCTCCTACCTCAGCGATCACAACACATGGAGTCACTTGTGACGGCGCCCAGGCTCTGCTCTAGCAGAGCAGCACCAGTCGGGGAGGTGCACTCTTCCCGACCTCAATCCCTCGTCTCCAGCCAGGTCCAAACTCCCAACCCAGGATTGGGGAGAGTAAGACAGGCCAGCTGGGAACAGGAACCGCTGTAACGGGGTCTCCTGCAGCAACCGAGAGCCGATCTGCTTTCTCTGGATCTCCCGGGCGGTCTCTCCCTTTATGCCACACCGGGATACAATATATACAATTTCAGCCGGCCCACCTGCCGCTATCTCGCAGGTGCCTCCTGACAGAAATAATTCCCTAAACTCCCCAGCCTCGTACACGCTCCCCCTATAGGAGGAGCATAACAGATCCCCTGGAAGCTTCTCCTGTGCTCATCGCTACAGGAAGCAAGAAGGGCCCAAAGTACACAGAAAACATGAAACGCAGGCTCTTTATATGAAAAAGAACATGAAATGCTGGTTTACACTCGTCTCCTCCTCAAAGAAAAACCCATGTTCCTAAGGGTTTACATGCCATAGTGGTGCAGACAACACTTACTGGCCCTCATTACGACCCTGGCGGAGTGGGTTTACGCCAGCGTTATTCGCGGCGGACCCGTCCGCCCTACTACGAGTTCCCGTAGCGCCATGGAACGTTTTCCGCCTGGTTTTTCCGGGCGGAGAAATCCATGGCGCTACGGGACCTTGATGTTAATTACGCCACCGTATTTTGCGGTGGCGCAATTAACGCCTTCCCCACTCCCATTATGCCCTATGGGGCAAAAATGGGAATGGGGAAGGGTAAAATGGGGAATGGGGATTTACCGCCCCGCCAAGGTCGGCATGGGGCGGAAAATCCGCCAACCTCCATGGCGCTATCGGCAGCTTTCCGCCGTGCTCCGCGGTGCATTTAGCACCGCGATTTCCGCCAGGGTCGTAATGAGGGCCACTGACATTTTCCATTCCATAACAATGGTACAATCCACCATTGTCGAGCATAGCCATCTGGTTTATAAATACTTAAGTTAGTATATGCAGTAGAATGAAGAGTAAATCCCCTCCTGATAGTCTCAGTTTGGTTTCCAGGTGCATCATAACTCAACATACGGACTGGCCTGACCTCTCGCTGAGATCGGCGGAGCTCCCCATAAATATCCGGATGAGTTGCAGAGGATGCTTCCTGAGGGTCTATTGGTATTGGAGACCTGTCCAACATCAAAGAGGTGGGTCTGGGTATGTCCCAATCTTGGATTGTGACGAACATGTTCGTGTCTCCAAATGCCAATACCTCTCTCCAGTTTTCCAACAGTTTGAATGGACCCGGAGTGGGATCTGCCCTTTTGCTCCAGTAGGCTGAGTCTAAACTTTCAGGATCTTCATCCTCCTCTTCTTCTGGTTGACCAGCCTGAATGTCTGCAGGCCGGTGGACTGCTTGGATGGTTGGCAGCTCTGGGTCCTTATTATTTATGTTCTCGTTTGAACTCGAGGCTACAGACGGTACAGATATAGGTCCTGCGGGGCGTGGCTCGTTCCCATGGGGTGACTCTGGTTGCTGAGGTTGTGTGATTCTCTGACCGGGTGAAGAAGGAACTTCGTCAACCATAGGATCCATTTCCACACCATCCCCTAGTGGTAGGAGGTGATTTCGATGGATGTTCCTTACATCCCTAGGAATGCCTTCCCTTCTCAGTCTGTACACAGGCAACCCTGTCAACTGTTTCTCAATGAGGTAGGGCTGAGATTCCCAGCTGTCGCACAGTTTACTCCGACCTCTTCTCCCCAACTACGGATGACTACACAATCACCCAGTTGTATCTTGTGGAACCTGACTTTTTCATCATATCTCCTTTTGTTTTGTTGCTCACTGTGTTCCGCAGCAGTTCGTGCAAGCTGGAATGCCTGTGCCAGCAGGTCTTGCAGGTCCCTCATGTACTTGCAATAGTTCTCTACTCGTGTCCCATCAGAGAATGTTCCAAAGCACAAGTCTATGGGTAAGTGAGCATCCCTCCCGAACATCAGCTGATAGGGAGTGAACCCAGTACTGTAATTCCTGGTACAGTTGTAGGCGTGCACCAGGGTGGATACATGTTGGCTTCATTTGAGTTTCTCTTTGATATTAAGTGTCCCTAGCATACCCAGCAAGGTGTGATTAAAGCGTTCAGCTTGGGCATCCCCTTGGGGTTGTAGGGGGATGTACTCATTTTTTTCACCCCAATCATCTGCATGATTTCTTTAATGAGTTTGTACTCAAAATCTCGTCCTTGATCAGAATGAATGCGAGCAGGCCATCCATCATGTACAAAAAATGTGTCCCACAGTACCATTGCTATGGTGGTCGCTTTCTGGTCTCTGATGGGATATGCTTGGGCACATCGAGTAAAATGGTGTGTTACTACCAAGATGTTCTGTATCCCGCTTTGGTCCATCTCAAGGCTCAGGACGTCCACACAAACTAAGTCCATGGGTCCGTAGCTCTGTAGATGTTGGAGTGTTGCCGTGGGATAACAGAGGGTTTTTAGGGCGATGCGTCAGGCACAAGTGCAGCAGTATTCCTCCACTTTGGGGCCCTGGCGCAGCCAATAAAATTGGCTCTGTATCAACTCTATGGTCCTCTCACTTCCCAAGTGTCCATGTTGGTCATGAATGGCGGACAACTCCTGCGAACGTAAGGACCTTGGTAGCACCAGCCTGTGTATCTGGTGCCCTTGGAGTTGACTTTCCTTAACAGCACTCCTCCCTTCACCACGAGGGATCTCTACTCCTTCCGATATATTTGATAGTTGGGTATATTACTGTGCTTGGGTGGCCCTTTTTCACCATTCACTTTGTTCCGCAGCACTTCACATAGCTCTGGATCTTGCAATTGTCTCTGTCTCAGGTCCGCCAAGTTCACGTGGAGCAGTTCTGGAGCCATTAGACTGGTTGCGTCGCAATTGTTCTTGGGGACCCCTTGGGCGGTACCTCCCAGGCAGTCAATGAAACACTCTGGTTCCCCTGGTGGACCAGCTCTTTTCTTGAACAAGGCTTTCATAGTGGCCACAGAAGCCATTTCAATATTGATGAATTCCGGACTGTCCTCAGGGTGGGGTCTGCGAGACAGTGCATCAGCATCTGTGTTATTGATTCCAGGGCCATATTCCAACTGGAAAGTATACATAGACAAAGCCGCTAACCATCTATGGCCAGTAGCGTCCAATTTGGTGGACCTGAGGACGTATGTGAGTGGGTTGTTGTCCGTCCTCACAGTGAAGATTGCTCCATATAGGTAGCCATGCAATTTTTCAGTCACAGCCCATTTCAGTGCCAAGAACTCCCTCTTGTGGGTGGGAGTTCATCTCAGAGCGGCTTAGATGACGGCTGGCGAAAGCCACAGGTCTGATTGTTCCCTGTTGTTCGTGGTAGAGCACTACGCCTAGTCTGTTGGAGCAGGCACCTGTATGTAGAATATACGGGAGTTGTGGGTCTGCATAGGCCATCACATGGGCTTCATTTGGAGTCTTTTTTAGGTGAGGAAAGGCTTGTTCACACTCCACACTCCATCGCAGGCCAAAGTCCTCTTTGGGGTGGAATCGAGTCTTGGACTGGGTATCCTTTCTGGTCGTTCTCTTCTGTGGCGAGGGATAGCCTTTGGTCAAGTCAGTGAGTGGTCTGGCAATATTTGCGAATCCGGGCACAAACTGCTGGTAATAGTTACAGAACCCAAGGAAACTTCTCATCTCTCGCAGATTTTTGGGCCGGGCCAAGAGTCCAGGGCTTCCATCCTGGTGGGATCAACCTGTATGCCGTCATTGGACACTACATGTTCAATATATGTTACACTAGTCCTGCAAAACTGGCACTTTTCTAAAGACACTTTGAGTCCCTGCTGCTGGAGATGGTCCAAAACTTTCAGCAACCTCTGATGGTGTTCTTCTACGGTCCTGCCAAACATGAGTATGTCATCTAAGTAAACTAGTACTTCCAGCAGGTTCATGTCCCCCACAGTTTTCTCCATCCAACGTTAGAACGTGCCGGCGCCCCTATATCCTTTGGGGCATTCGGGTAAACTGGTAAAATCCCAATGGACAGATGAAGGCCATCTTCGCCTTGTCTTCAAGTACCATAGGGATCTGATAGTATCCACTCCGTAGGTCTAAAACAGAGAACCACTTGCTTCCTACCAGACAGTCAAGGGCCCCATCCACTCGAGGGGTGGTGTACTGGTCCGGCACGGTTCTGCTGTTAAGCCTTCGGTAGTCTGTGCACAACCGCACATCATTATTCTTCTTTCGTGCCACTACAATGGGTGAAGCATGTAGACTCCTTGACTCTTGGATGACACCTGCCTGCAGCAATTCCTCCAGATGACGCCAAACATCTTCCACATCAGCAGGTGCCAGTCATCTTAACCTTTCTCGAAAAGGGGTGGTATAATTTAAACAGATGTGATGTTTTACACTCTTGGCCTCACCCAAGTCCCAGTCACTGATCGAGAACGCCTTTGCTCGCAGAGATAGCTGATCTTGCAGGTGATCCTTTTCACATTCTGACAGGGGCAACTCCCCAAAGTTTATCTTTCTCACATCCATGGGAGGATGTAGCTTTCGCGTGCCGGCCGCCTGGGCCACATAGTCTTCAAGGTGAAACTGCGCAATTCTCAGCCTCCCGGGCAGTTGCACGATCTTGTCTGTAACATTCGTGATGGGTACTCTAATGTCCTTTAATCCTTGGCCAGTATCGCTGATCATGGTGCGTTGGACCATCAGTCCTTCCGGCAGTTCTTCACCCTCAGGGGCCTCCGTCACCAATCTCCGGCACTGGGTTGGTCCTTGGATGCACACATGGCCGGGCACCATCACCGTCTGCCCAGGAAATAAGTCAGCCTGACCGTGGTTGGGAGTGATTACTTCTCCCACTGGCTCGTTGGTTTGGTCAGGCTTTTCCAAGCTTTTCCTGAGATAAGCTTGTCGGCAAGCAGGGTGCTGGGCAAATTGTGGACCAGCCATCTCCGCACACATCTTAGCCAATGTTCCAAACAGGGCACAGTAGGTGCCCATCACTAAGGGTACTTCTGGGTCCGGATTCTTTGTGGTGCACACTAGAGCCAAGGTGTTTAAGGTAGTGTTCACCCCAGCTATTTCCTGACTTAGATGTTTCTTCACACAGACATACCCCAGATATCTGCAGGCAGCATCCCCCACTCCCATCAGTTTAAAACCCTCCAAGGGTAAATGCATCATATGTTGTCAATAATATGGCCCATAGGCAATGGTGTCCTGGGAACCACTGTAAAGCAGTGCTGTAGTCCTCCTACCTTCTAGATCAACAGGGATAGTCATGGTGAGCCCGATAAGGCCAGCGGGAATGCCTCAATGACAACTGGCTTGAGTTTGTAGATGGCTGCAGGGCGCTGGTAGTGTCTTCTTGGGGTTGCAGAGCTCCCGGACTAAGCAGAGGTGGTCAGTTGTGGGACCCTCCTGAGCCTTATTTGGATGCTTGGTAGTTGGCACTTCGGAGATTACCGTCCTTATGGAGATGCAGGAATTTCTTGCAGTGGAGCTTACTCCTGGGATCGAGGTTCTAGCGGCTCCTCTGCTACAACCTCCTGGGCATTTCATGACACTGCTCGAGTTTGAGCTGGTTTCATGGCCTCAAATCGAGCAGCTACTCGGGCAGTGTCATGGTCTTTATCACACAGACAAGTGGAGTGTCCCTCATCCCCAGATCTATGACAAAATCTCCAGGGAGGTAAGGGTGCAGATGATTGGGTGACGTAGTCTCGAGGCTCCTCAGCTCGTCGAAACATCTGATGTTCTTGATCACGAGAGGTAGGAAATGCTTCTATGCCTCGCTGATGATTGGCATTCGTACTGTCCCTAGTTAACAGCTGGGCCTGTATTTTCTTTACTAATTGTTGCAGCTCCTCAATCTGTTTCTGCTGGGGAGAAGTATGGTTTGGTGCTGGACTCCTTCCTTTGACAGGGTTGCTCAGGATATTAATGTCACCCGCTTCTTCTTCCAGTGCCCTTATAGACCTTAATAGTTCTTCATAAGTGGGGGGGTATCTAATATCTCACGCGGTCTTAGTTGCAAAATGGGTATGGCAGCCTCTTTGGCTCCTCGGAGTATCTGTTTCAATCTGCACCTATTCAGTTGTGAAGTCTCTACTCCTCCTCTATGGTGCGCCAAGCGTAGAATCTGTTCAATCCTCATGAGGAAGCCAGACAGTGGGCCTCATTACACGGATTGCGGTAAGGGAATAACGATACTGGTAAGGGAATACCGGTATCGTTAAAAACCCTTGCCAATTATGACCCGGCCAACCGCAATTAGCGGCACCACTAAGAACGGTGCCACTAATAGCGGCTAGTCCGCGGGCGCCTGACCCCTCATACCGTAAATAGCGGCATGCCGCTATTAGCACACCATCACAAGCCATGCGGACATGCTAATAGCGGCATGGAACAGCCCCAAAAAGCCCATACCGGCATGGCGTAAATACCAGCATCGCGAACCACTCGTTAAGAGAAATGAGCAGTGTTCCCACCTGCCACAGGTGGACACAATCAGCACAGGTGGAGGCAATGGAGACTGTGGCAGCACAAAAGGAGCACACCACACCCCTTCCCACACCCAGATGGTTCCAATACTAGCAGAATTACATGGGCTGGAAGACATGATTGCATTGCAGCACCAACAACAACAGGCAGCACAGATGAGACACAGGAGGAGGAGGAGGAGGGTGAGACAGGCGCAGCAAGCCCCACCAGTGCACCTAGTAATACCACAGAGGCAGCCAGCAATCCCAAGGATCCGAGCCAGTCCATTCAACCTAACCCCTGAGCAGATACACACCCTGTACCGTCTGGACTGGGATACCATCACCAGCAGCCTGGACATGATACATGACGACATTGTGAGCCTCATAGACATCCGAACTGCCATCCCCCCCTCTACTGAAGGTGGTAACTGTGCTCCACTTCCTGGCCACAGGCACCTACCAGCATACAGTAGGGCAGATGCATGGCATCTCACAACCAGTATTCTCACGCACGCTGACCCAGGTGCTGATGCCCTCCTGAAGCACACAAGTGAACACATATCCCTGCCACGGACTGCCCAGGAGATCTCCCAAACCAAAGTTGGCTTCTATTCACTGGCAGGCATCCCAAGTTGCATCGGGGCCATCGACTGTACCCATGTGGAATTGGTGGCCCACATCACAATGAAGCAGTCTACCGAAACAGAAAGCAATTCCACTCCATCAATGTCCAAATGGTATGTGACTCAAACAAGATAATCACACATTGTTGTGCCCGATTTCCCGGATCAGCCCATGATTTAATGGTCCTGCGGAACTCAACGATACAACGCTACATGGAGCGACAAGCCGGACAACGTTCGTGTCTACTTGGTGAGTAGCAGGGCAAGCACATGGCAGTGTGATGTGGGGTGTGATTGGGGGCGGGGGGAGAGATGAATACTCCAACTGGGTGTGATTGGTGGGGGGGAAGAGATGCATACTCCAAATGGGTGTGTTTGGGGGGGGTGGGGTGGAAGCGATGCATACTCCAACTGGGTGTGATTGGGGGGGGAGAGATGCATACTCCAACTGGGTGTGATTGGGTGGGGGGAAGAGATGCATACTACAACTGGGTGTGGACTGTCATCCGTAGAACAAATGGACATACAGATGTAGGCCAATGTCCACCAAGGCAGGCCACAATTTACCGGAAACAAAACAACATGCAATTTGAAGCAGCACAACATTGAAAACAATCCAAGATGCCAAACATGACACATCCATCCACATGCACATTGCACATCATACCACACCCCATATGACACAAATCGGCAACATGGCACCAATATGCGTATAGAAAATTTGCGCTGCACAACATCACTACAGCTATATGCCCTTGAGTGCATGCGAAGGGATCACCTCTAGCCATTGTACTGAACCACACCCCTACACCACTACTGAAGCGACGCTTCACAGCATGGCGACATCGATTTCAGAATGGCAGTACACTAGCAGTGTGGTACCAAATTTTCCTGGGCCCAGGAACACCTAAGACCTGTCCACACCCAGGACATGGCAATTACTGCCGGAGGCATGCATGGTGCATGTCCACTTGCAGGGACTAGCTCACCTTCTCACATTGCAGTTACACAGATCGTCTCCATGCATGCTGGGATTCGTGGATGCCAATCACAATGCAAACTTGATTAGTGTGATATGTACAGGTTACACTTGAGGTGAACAGTAACAAGTCCCCATTGTTCCACCCATGCAGGTGATGCTGGCTATCCCCTGAAGAGGTGGCTCCTTAGCCCTGTACGGAACCCACAGAACATGCATGAAGAGGAATACAATCGTGCATATACCCGTACCCGCGTCGTGATTGAGCAGACATTTGGCCTTTTAAAGACACGGTTCCGGTGCCTAAGCAGGTCGGGTGGGGCTCTCCTGTACGGCCATGAGAAGGTGGCCAAGATCACCATGGCATGTGTCATGCTACACAATATGTGTATCAGACGGAATGTGCCACTGCCCCCTGACGTCGAAATGCAACCACCTGATGAGGATGATGATGAGGAGGGAGGGGACGGGGCTGCAGGTCATGCAAGAGGCGATGCCCAGGAGGGACGCGATGTGCATCAGCATCTGATCAACCAAATATTCTGAATCACATGGTTCAACTCTGTTGGATGGATGTGGGTATTAGTGCACTGGTGTTTGTGGTGAAGCGCACAATGGGCCCTGTCCCCCAATAAAGTTCACATACACAATGATGAAGTCCAAGCTGTGTTTAAATTTGTCACCAATGTATTAAACATATTTTGAGAAGAAAAAGTGCATGGCCCCAACTATGCAACCACCCTTTCCCCCCTCCCCCCACAACACTCCCAAAACACCCTTTCCCCCCTACCCCCACAACACCCCCATGTGTGCCTGGTACAACTTTGCTGTCCTGCTGTACATGTGCCAGCTACATCTTGCTGGCCCTACTTCCCATCCCCACCACCACCATTAGGAGGTTGGGAGGGTGTGCGCCTCGTGGTGCGCAAGGAGCGGCGGTGGGGGCTCGTCTGCATTGAGCTTGCAGAGGAGGAGGTGCCTGGTTGTTCCTGTGGTGGTGGGGGGTACTGTCGGTCCATAGCGTCTGCTATGCGGGTGAGGACCTGCCTCAGTTGCGCCGTATCCTCACAGAGCCTGTTGGTGCAGGCTTCCATGCCCTGTCTCGTCTGCCTTGCATTCTCCATCAACTCCTCCCTCAGACGGGCTGCCTCATCTACATGCTGGCCAACCAGCGCTGTAATCTCCTCCTGCCACTGTCTGATGGTGGACAGGTCATGGCCACTGTGTCCTGCTCGTGGGGTGGGTGCTGCACCATGATCTATGGCTCGGCCATCAGGTGAGGGCAGCTGTAGGCTCCAGCACCCTGCCATGGTCTTGTCGCCAGACTGGCCATGGCTGCTGGAACGTGACGTTGGCCGTGGGCTTGCTTCTCTGGATTGGGTGGGGCTGGGGGTGTGCATTTGCATGGGCAAGTCACAGGTCTCCTCCACGTCGGACATTGGCGCGGTGGCTGCTGCCTCACCGGTCTAACTGTTGGCAGCAGACAGTGGGCCCTCCATGGGTGTTTCCTATGTTGGGGGGATCACTGCAGTGGGTGCAGCAATTGTTGCAGCTGTAGCTTCCCGTCTTCGTGACATGGGTGGCTTGCTTTGTTTGCCCCTCTGCAGGAGCGCACTCCTCCCTGTGCCCCTTGATGTGCTGGCGGTGTTCCCTGGCTCCTGTGCCCTGGCTTGTTTCTTGGCTGGGGAGCCTGTGTTGCAGTGTCCTGCTCATCGCTGTCAGTCTGTGAGCCTGTGGGGGACAAACAGGGGGATGGCATTGGTGATGGGTCAACATGCTTCATGCAGATGTTGTTCATCATGCTGTTCTATGCATTGGGACTTCATTAGTGGGCATTCAAGTAATGGGACTGTCGGGTGGGTCATTCATGCATGGGTCTGGGTGGCACGTGTCTGTGGTGATGCGTGCATGTGTGTGTGTTGGGGTGTGACACTCACATGGGCAGGTTTGTGTGCATGTATGTTTGTGGCCGCATCCATGAGCTCATTCAGGGATCACATTTGGGGGGTGCCTCACCTTTCACAGTGCATTGTATTATGTGGACACTCACCTCCATCTGATGTAGTGGGCGCACCACGCTCCATGTCGCCAACTCCCTCTATGCATTCAACGCCAATTGTGCTCACGCAGGTCTCTTCCCACTCCCTCAGTTTCATGGGTGAATCTCTGCCACCTCCTGTGCCCATGGCCAGGTTCCGATTTGCAGCCAGTATGCTGCGGACCCGGAGGCGGAGATCGTCCCACCGCTTCCTGCAGTCTTTCACAGTGCAGGTGGTGGTGCCCACCGCACTGACTTTCTGGGCCACCTCTGCCCAGATGGCCTTTTTTTTTAATCAGGGTCTCACGCCGCATGTCAATCGCAAAGACCACATTTGCATTTGCAGCAAGGGTGTCTGTGAGCATGATGAGCTCCTCATTTGTAAATTTCTCCTTCTGCTGCCGATCCGCACTTTTCTTAATTGCCTTGGGCAATGTCAGGGGATCCTTGATGGTGTGGTATGGCACTGGTGTGGAAGCACGTCCTGGGGCAGAGGATGGCAATGGATTGTGTTTTTAAAGATGGCCGCCGTGCTCTTTCCCGTTCCTGTGCTGCACTGTTTCCGTTTCCGCAATTTTACGGTCACCGCTAATAGCGGTCACCGCTATTTGCGTGTTGCTGGGTGTCGGAAGTGCTATCAGCGCTTTCGTCGGTGCCGCTAAGGGTCTTTACGGGCATGGCGGTAGGGTCATTACCGGCATGGCGCTATGCTCGTGTCCGCATACTCGTAATGGCACGCAATTAGCGGCCTCTTGCCAAGGTGGACACGTTAATAGCGCCATGCCGGTAAGGGCGCTATTTTACCGCAATCCGTGTAATGAGGCCCAGTCTCTCTCCAGGTTTAAGGGAGGTAGCATGGAATCTCATAATTTTGTCTTCCCCTGGTTCAGTAGTGCCAAACGTCCCTTCAAGTGCGCTCATTACTTGCAAAGAAGTTGGGTCTGGACTCAGTGTTCGGAGGGACTGTACCGTCTGTACTGCAGGTCCGCGCAAAGCCTCTATCACTCGTCTCCTTTTTTCTTGGTCGGACACTTTCCAGTCTTGAGCATGAGCTGTGCGAGATCTGCCCACAGCTCATACCCCTCTTCTCCTTTAAGCACAGGTTTTTCTCTGGAGAATGGTCTTAGGCGGGTATAGGCCCCATGTTCACAAAGGAAGGGTGTCGGGCATTGTCGCTCCATGGTGACTTAAACTCATTCAGCCACTGCAGTAGAGATGACAATGGCCTCTTTAGTTGGCATGGTGTCCTCTTAGCATTGGGTATCCCGTGCCTAGCATCTAAGCCCCAGATCGGGCAGGTAATTACAGGTTCCCCACCTTGAATCTCCTTGGGCAAGATTTTACCTGCAATAGAAACTCCACCATAACATAGCATATAACATTTGGGGCCTTGACCAGGTATACGGCCCACACTTTTCACCTTACCCATAATGGGTTCCAAGGTACCAGTCATGGCTAGCACTTCATCTGTGGAATTGTGTAAAGGGACCTCACCTATTATGAAGCAGGGTTCGGGACTAAGCCCTTCGGCTTGTGTCCAGTGTATCACATACTCGTGTGTCATCTTTGCGTCTGTGTCAAATTATCCACTAAATGAATGAAAGAGTTCCCCGGCCTTGGATGTGGGTGAATGACCCCTTGGGATATCGGCAGTGCTTCCAAAGTTATTGTAAGGTGTTACTCCCTAAAATATCTGAAAAGTGACTTGTGCTGCAACCTGTTGGAGTCCTGAAAACGGGATACTCACACCTTAACGCACACATGTGCGAAATGATATCCCAAGGGGGTTAGGTGTGTGCTTTCTTATGATGACCAATGGCCTGCCCCCAGAGAGAATAGTGGGCTCTGGGCAGCGTGGGCCCTCTTATATGAGATATGTAGACCTGGTTGCAAACCTGGGTTAGTGTGCACCTAGTGTAAATAAAACAGACACAGGCTTATTGTCAGTTGACCAGCTTGATAGCTTGCTTTATATATGCCATATTTGTATCCCATTGTTACATTAAACAGGTTCTAACATTCAGGATAAGACAGTCAGTTCACATCTGTTACATAAACGGTTGAGCATCATAAATTGGGTCTTCTTGGAGTGAGTCAATTCACCTCTAGTAAATAAATAAATAATTATAAACACTTGAATCCCTGTTAAATCCGTCAGGTCACATTTGTAACATAAAGGTTTGAATATCATACATTGGGTCACCTGGAGTATGAGTCAATTCACCTCTGGTAAATACATGATTAATTGTTAACACTTGAATCACTGTTAAATACGTCAGGTCACATTTGTAACATAAAGGTTTGAATATCATAAATTGGGTCACCTCAGAGTGAGACAATTCACCTCGAATAAATAAATAATTAATTACTAACATTAAGTCCTGTCCTCTTGTAGCTTGTGCATTTTACATAACTTGGCTCTCCCCCCCTTCCTCCATGAATGCAAGTTCAGCAAGACTTCCCCATGAGGGGGACCCGAGAACACTACAGCCCGTAGTGCCCTTCCAGAAACCTGCCTGCCTCTGCAGCCACCTGAGGGGGTGGGGGGTTTAAAAAAACAAAGGGGCGTGTGACTGCTCCCTTCACTTTGACAGGACGACTGTACACTGGCCCCAGTCCGCCTGCGCTTTACCAGCGAGTGAGCTTACTTCTAAACAGTTCACTATTGCTCCTTCATTCCCATTCAACTTTGACAGAAATAAAATATACACTAGCCACTGCCCGCCTGTGCATTGCCGGCAAGTGAGCTTACTTCTAAACAGTTCAATATTAATCCTTCGTTCCCCTAGTCGTCTTTGAAATAAATAAAATGCACACTAGCCACTACCAGCCTGTGTGTTACCGGCGAGTGAGCTTATTTCTAAACAGTTCAATATTGTTCGATTGTTGCCCTTCCACTCTGACAGAAATAAAATGTACATTAGCCACTGCCCACCTGTGCGTTGTCGTGAGTGAGCTTACTTCTAAACAGTTCAATATTGTTAGATTGTCCCCTTCAACTTTGACAGACATAAAATGTACATTCGCCACTGCCTGCCTGTGCGTTGCCAGCGATTGAGCTTACTTCTAAACAGTTCAATATTGTTCCTTCGTTCCCCGCGTCGTCTTTGACAGAAATAAAATGCACACTAGCCACTGCCAGCCTGTGCGTTACCGGCGAGTGAGCTTACTTCTAAACAGTTCAATATTGTTCGATTGTTGCCTTCCACTCTGACAGAAATAAAATGTACATTAGCCACTGCCCACCTGTGCATTGTCGTGAGTGAGCTTACTTCTAAACAGTTCAATATTAATAGATTGTTCCCCTTCAACTTTGACAGAGATAAAATGTACATTCGCCACTGCCTGCCTGTGCGTTGCCAGCGAGTGAGCTTACTTCTAAACAGTTCAATAGTGTTCCTTCGTTCCCCCCGTCGTCTTTGACAGAAATAAAATGTACACTAGCAACTGCCAGCCTGTGCGTTGCCTGCGAGTGAGCTTACTTCTAAACCGTTCAATATTGTTCGATTTCTCCCCTTCAACTTTGACAGAAATAAAATGTACATTAGCCACTGTCTGCCTGTGCATTACATGCGAGCTTACTTTTAAACAAATCAATATTGTTCCTCCCTTTCCCTCACTTTCCACCACCTACCTCAGCGACCACAACACATGCAGTCACTCGTGATGGCGCCTGGGCTCTGCTCTAGCAGAGCAGCACTAGTTGGGGAGGCGCACTCTTCCCGACCTCAAAATCTCACCTCGAGCTGGGCCCAAACTCTGAACCCAGGATTGGGGAGAGTAAGACAGGCCAGCCAGGAACAAGGACAGCTGGAAGGGGGTCCCCTGCAGCCACTGACAGCCGATCTGCTCTCTCTGGATCTCCCAGGCAGTCTCTCCCTTTGCGCCACAACGGGATACAATATATACAATTTCGGCCGGCCCACCTGCTGCTATCTCGTAGGTGCCTCCCGACAGAAATTCGTTCCAAAACTCCTCAGCCTCGTACACGCTCCTCCTGTAGGTGGAGCATACCAAGTCCCATGGGAGCTTCTCCTGTGCTCATGGCTACGGGAACTGAGAAGGCCCCAATGTACACAGAAAACATGAAACCCTGCCTCTTTATATGAAAAACCACACGGAATGCTGGTTTACATAAGCAAGTGACATGACATTGAGGCGTGCTGTGGTGCAGTGTGGATCTAGTACCTCTGATTACAAATATGATTGTGCCTCTACCACAACTGTTGAGACCTGGCACCTGGCGGCACAATCCTACTGGCAGATGCATAGATTTTATGACTATTTGTATACCTTTGCCAGCTAATTAAAAGCGCACTCATGTATGTAGCCAAACAGCGTTTTTTCTTTCTTTCGCCTAGAACTGTTTGATGTCATTAGAGTGTTGGGGTCTGAAGAACTGGGGGGAAAAAGGTGTGTTAACATATGTACAAGGATCCAAAATGAGTGCTTCCTACAGTCTCCATAATTGCTCACACAATTGATCTGATGCTACATCTTGCCATCACAGCACAAACCATATTGGGAACAGCCAGTTTACAGTGGAGGAAACGTGTGTCAGGGAAACCTAATGCACTACAATGAACCAACACGTTTCTACCATTGACCACTTCCTTGAGTGCTTATAGCAAATTCTTCTCCAGAGAGTAAACCACAAACCACATTTCCAAACTATATAAACTATTACAGAAATCGTGTTTAATTACAAAAATAATATTCTCATTTACAACAGTAGTTTAACACTTCAACAGAGACTTAAAAACGTCTTACGTGCCAGACAATTTTACATGTACATTACCCACATCCAGCCCACTTTTTCATCGTTTTTTTCCTTTATTTGTTTTAGTTGTTGATAACTTTCCTAATATATGATAAAAACAGGTTCATGGTTAGAGCTTAATATAATGAACAAAAAGTTAAATAAAAAATACAATTGGAGGCTAAAAGGCTGTAAAGGCTGCAAAACATATATCACTTTCAGATTGTTAGGGAGGTAGACAATGGTTGTTGGGCATGGTTAGAGAGAGGTTGTATATTAAATCTTAATAGAAACGTATTTGTAGCAAAATTTAGTGATATATGTTGTGTGTTAAAAAGTCATGATTCACATTTGATGCGGATGTAGTAGACGGTATTCAGAGAAAAATTTGGCACTGGACGATCAAGTACTCTAAAGTCTCTGGGCCTCATTACAAGGTTTCTGGTCCGGTAAAATTTTTGCCGGTATTACCGTACCTGCATCGTTTACTGGACCGGAATATTAGGAGGCACGATTTCTGTGTTAGCGGCATTGACAGGGACCCGCTGTGACCGGCCTCACCCTTGCCGGTATGAGCGTTGACACGCGGCAGCCGTGCCAGTGACACTGGCATGCCGCAGTTAAGTGCACATTAAGAGATGCACAGACATGCAATTACCGGCATGGATATGCCGGTAATAAGGGATTCAATGATGCCATTAACACCAGCATCACGGTGCAGGCGTTAACAGGAATCTGGTGTGTAGAAATCTGCCACAGGTGCACACAATGAGCACAGGTGGAGCCAATGGAGTCTGGCACAGCACAAAAGGAGCACTCCCACACACCACACCTGTCCCAAATCCACAATGCTACCATTAGCACTTGCAGTACTGGAGCTGGAGGACATGCCTGCACTGCTACTCATTATGGAGGCAGAGAGGCAAAGAATGCAGCGGAGGTGCAGTAGGAGAAGGAGGGTGAGAATGGGCCAGCACATATCTATTGTGCAGGCAGTTGTACTCCGCAGGCAGCCACCAATCCCTCGCCTAAGGGCCAGCCCATTCAACCTAACCCCTGCTCAGATCCACACCCTGTACCGGCTGGACAGGGACACCATCACCACAATAGTGGACCTCATTCTTAATGACCGGGTGAGCCTGATCAATATCCAGACAGCCATCCCCCCTTGCTGAAGGTATTGTCTGTGCTACACTTCTTAGCCACAAGCACATATCAGCACACAGTGGGGCAGCTGCATGGAATCTCACAACCCTGTTTCTCCCGTGTGCTGATACAGGTGACAAATGCACTCCTGAAACACGCAAGCAACCACACCAAGTTACCACGGACTGCAGAGGAGGTGAATGCATCCAGAATAGCATTCTATGCACTGGCAGGCATGCCAAATGTAATCAGTGCCCTCGACTGCATAATTTTTTATTTTTTTTAAAGTTTTTATTATTTTGAAAACAAATAAACAATACAAACCAAACTTGCAGCATTATTTACAACAGACACGTGAACATCAATTAATGCACATTACTGCTCCCCAAATCCTTCCCCCCTCAAGAGCTTGTTTGCATTTCTCATTCTGTATCTGCTGCGTGTGGCCGGGTATCGCTTCCTTCCGAAGCTGCAGAATCCATTATTGTGCCAAACAGTCCTGTTATTAACACTCTCCATGCCATCAGGTTACCCACTTCTTCTTCCCCGCACTTACTACATGCCTCCTGCCATACTACCGTTTCAGCCTCCGCCCATTTTTGCAAATCCCGCCACCATACCTCAACCCGTGGCTTGTGGCACTGCTTCCAGCCCATGGCAATCCTCCTTTTTGCAAGCACATATGCCAGGTCCCTCAGTTTCCCAACATGTTTAGTATTCCGTGGTCTGGGAAACCCTCCCAACAGGCAGGCCCAAGCCGTATCTATGTTGAGCGTGACCCCTTTATCTGCTAGCTTTTGTGCCACCTCCCCCCAAAAACCTTCAATCACTGGGCAAGACCAGAACATGTGTGTCATATCAGCGTCTTCTTCATCGCATTTTGGGCATGTTTGTCTTCCTGCGTTTACAAACTTAGATATTCTCTTCGGGGTCATATAGGCTCTATGCGTTATGTATAACTGTATCTGCTGCAATCTGGCATTTCTGGACACCTTCTTGTGGTATCCCATAGCACGCTCCCACATCCCATCGGTCATCTGTGCCCCCACCTCCGCTTCCCAGTCCAGCCTCAAATGAGTCAAATCCTTCCCCACCCGGGTCATCACCATCTCATACAATCTAGAGATCTCGTGCCCTCCTTCTGATATGTCATATATTGTTCCCATTATGACGTCTGGCTCCTCCGCCAGTACAGTCTCTGGCCAGGTTTTACGAATAATCTGCACTAGCCTAAGATACGTGACATATTGGCCTCTGTGCAAGCCTGCCTCTTCTCCCAGTTCTTTGAAATCCTTAATGATCCCCTCTTGCCATACATCTCCCAATGTGACCAGCCCGACCGATTCCCAATAGGTCCTGATTATCATTCTGAGTTGGTTGTCTCCCCCAGCCAAGGCGACTAGCGGCACCTGTGGGGAACACGGGTACGGGTTCTCCATCAGTCGGCATACTCTGCGCCACATCTTCCACCCAAGCAACATCATAACCGGGCGTTCTTTCATTTCAAGTCTAGGCACCCAGATAATCTCCTTTAGGTAAAACGGAGTGCAGTCCTGTCCAAACAGCCTAAATTCAGGAGTTACCTCATCAGAAAGCCATTTGGTTACATATTGCAACTACCAGCTACATAATAGGCCTCAAAATTTGGCAGCTTAATGCCCCCTCTATCATGGAAGTTCTGCAGCTTCCATAGCGCCACTCTATTGCGAGTGCCATGCCATAGGAAGTCTCTGCACATGCTATTCAGTTTGACAAAAAACTTTTTGGGTATCAAGTATGGTATATTACTGAAGAAATGTAACAGCCTGGGCAGGACCACCATTTTGAGCATCGCCCCCCGTCCCATCATCGCCAGCAGCAACTTCTCCCAAAACTTCATACTTGTTCGGATTTTTCCCACAGCCACCTCGGTATTATGCAAGTGTTCCTCCTCTACCGTATGGTACACATCTATTCCGAGGTAGCGGAAGGAATCAACAGCCAATGGTACGGACAACACTGGCAACCGCTCCAGAGGGGCTCCTCTGTAGCTCCCCAATGGGAACATGCTCAATTTTTGGGGGTTCACCGCTATGCCGGACAGTTCTGCATACCTTTCCATAACCTCTAGAATATATTGAAGATTTTCCTCCAGATATTTCAAGTATAGTAGTAAATCGTCAGCATACAAGGATATTAGATGTTTCTCTCCCCTTACCTCAATACCAACCATGTCATATTGTTGTCTGAGGTACACTGCCAGGGGCTCCAGGGCTAGAATGTATAACATCGGGGACAAGGGGCACCCTTGTCTGGTGCCCCTAATGAGTTGCCATCTCTCAGATATCACCGATCCTGTGCGCACCCTTGCCAGTGGTTCACTGTATAGTAATTTTGCCCACCTAACATAACCCGGCCCCATCCCATATTCTTTCAGGGCCTCCAGCAACCATGGCCACCTCACTCGCATACATGTGGAGCTAGTTGTCCGGCATTCTTTGGAGGTAGTCTTCGCAACAGGAAGCTGTACCATTCCCTCAATGTACAGATGGTGTGTGATGCACGCAAAATGATCACTCATTGCTGTGCAAAATTTCCTGGCTCCACACATGACACCATGGTGCTGCGCAACTCCACGCTTCCCTGCTACATGGCACGACACACTGCAGAACGTACCTGGCTGCTGGGTGAGTCTCACCACAGGGCCATGCAGCGTGTTGATTGGGGGGGATCCCAAGCATAGTCAACATGTCTGCTGGCTGGGACATGAGGGGTATTGATTGTGGGGGGATCCCAAGCATAGTCAACGTGTCTGCTGGCTGGGACATGAGGGGTGTTGATTGGGGGCGGGGGGTCCCCAAGCATAGTCAACATGCCTGCTGGCTGTGACATGAGGGGTGTTGGAACATAGCATATGTTTGCATGCATGAGGAGCACAAGTACACACAGCATGCATTCATCCATCATCACTCCTGCAAATAGGTGTAAACATTACCAGGCATTCAATGTAGTGCAGAGAGACTGGGTTGGTCAATGGAAGGCACAGTCGGATGAGGAATCAGACCTAGCAACCTCCACATTCCCAACCAGCACAATAACAACCACACACAATAGAATGGAAGAAGACCACACACAGCGTCTTAGGTGACTCCAACTGTGACCTTAGTAAATTAAACTGAATGTGCAACACAGCCAATGCTTGTAGATGTGCAAGGCCTACACAGCTTTGTGCACATGCAATGATAGACACACTGCACACACCAGCACATGTATCAGGAACATAAGAAAACATGACCCACGGAGCAGCCGAGGAAAATGGCTGCCTAGCTGGTGAGCTCTGTCTTGGCCCACCAGGATCTGTTGGATACCGGCACCAATCCGTACTTTTGTCTGAAGAAACTGCCACGTTCCCACCTTCTGCATCCTCCTGGTCAAGTGGCCGAAATGTGGGAATAAATCGGCGTTTGGAACCGGCACAATGAATGTTTGGAAACTGCGGCGCAGTGCGGCCTCCTCGCAGACCTTGAGCGCGCCCACCCGCGGCCCTAGCTACGCCCGGCTCCTGAGGAGCTCTCTGGCCTGCCCCTGGGGCGCCGCTGCCTGCGGGCCCCCGGCGCTACTCCGTTGCCCGGGAGATCGGCTTCCCGATCCCCTGCTGAAGCCCTGGGGTGCGGGCTTGGACGCCGGCGCTACTCGCCTGCGGCCGGTCCCCGGGCCTGGATGACCAGGCCGGTGGCTGCCTGGACTGTGCGGTGGCCGACCGGCTCATACTCCTGCGGGCTGGGCTGGAGCCCCCCCCCGCGCCAACACACGACCACGGCCCCCCTGTCCCGTGGAGCGGGGGCCGCTTGCACTGTACTGCGCTGTCCCCCTGGATGAGGATTGGCTCCCGACATTGCTCGCCTGCGGCCGGCTGCGGCGCCTGGGGACAGCAGCAGGTGACGGCCGGTCGGCTGCTGCTCCTATGGGCTGGGCTGGAGCCCCCCCCGCACCCACACACAGCCGCGCCCCCCCGTCCTGCAAAACGGGGGTCGCTTGAAGGGCGTGGTGCCTCGGTGTCGGGGAGCCGCCGTCATCTCCCCATAGGCAGCGGCACCTTTGCGGACACTGGGCACTGCCCCTTCTCGTTCTCCATCGGGGGCCCTCTGGCGCGGCCCTGCTGACACACCTGGCACCAGACCGTGGGGCTTCGGCTGCACCCGCTGAGCGCGGCGCGGAGCGTACGCTAGCTGTTCCCCATCGCCGCACTGGCCCCGGACTTTGGCCTGACCAGTGGGGCGAGGTGCGGCCCTTTGGGAAGGAAACTCTGCGCAGGAGCACACAGATCCGGCCGCCCTGGAAAACAAGAGGTGGGTGCTCAGAACTGACTGATATTCTCTACTTCAGCCCCCTCAGGCCCATGCTCGCCCATCCGTCTCCATTTCAGCCGAGGTGTTTCCGTGAGGGCCTGCCTGGGCCCCTTCCAGCTCTTTCCCCCCGGGGCATCCACCACCCGAGGGCCCCTTCCCAGGAACAGTGGTTCCCATCACCCCTTGGAGCGGCAGGAGTACAGGCGGATGTCGCCCATGAGACTCCACATAATCGTGAACCGAAGCCTGAATGCGGCACTATCACTGCTCCTGCAGGGGGGTAACTGGAAGCTGAGCCCCCCACCTAACAACGTTCATAGCGGCATGCTGCAGCATTTCCCTAGCCTGTAGGGGACTCGTCTGTCACACCAACGGCTCATAGCCCTTTGTACCCGGACACTATCCAAGGAGACGCTCTCCATACACGGCTGTTGGCCCTTCCTGTCTGGTCTCCCCCGGTCCCTTAGACCGCGACGGGCTCACCATCGCTGCCTTGCTACGAACTGCTGCCTTCAGCCCTCCTCGCACACCGCAACCACCGCCCTACTGCCATCCTCTCTTCCGGGGGACATCCCCGGGCCATGTGTCAAACCTAACTGACTAGGCATTATCATTCATGGTTGCGATGCCCGGCAAGGCGCGAGGTAACGGCAAAGTAGGCGCCATGGACAAATTCACCAAGATGGTGCCTAGAGCGGATCAAGCATCGTCCGCTGAGACACAGGAGAGACGAAGACCTGCCTACCCGCCTACAATCAGACCTATCCGCGATGAAGGAATCTATGGCCAAGAACTTAATGCAAATGTTGCCTCATTGAAGGCGAAAATCGACCACCATGGGACCAGGATTACCGTGGCGGAGCAGAGAATAGGCACTAATGAGGACAACGTTCATACACTACAAAACACAGTTGCTGATCTTGTCCGTGACATGAAACAGGTCAAAGCTAAGTGCGACGACCTCGAATCGAGGTCCCGAAGAAATAACATTCGTATAGTAGGGGTTCCTGAATCTGCGCTGAAGGGTTGCATGGAGCTGGCAGTAGAACAACTCAGAGACCTCCTTGGGAACCCAGAGCTCTCCCCTTTCTTTACAGTGGAAAGGGCACACCCCTCCCTGGCTCCTCAGCCGAAACCGGGAGACTTTCCCAGGCCAATAATAGCAAAATTATTGAGTTATAAAGACAGAGACCATATTCTCCGTTTGGCCAGGGAGAAGGGGCAATTGAGGCTGGACTCGCAGATCATCAGGATATTCCCGGATTTCTCGGTGGGTAGTCCAGGCGGAGAGGAGACAATTTGGTGGGGTGAAGAAAATGTTGAAAGAAAGGAACACTGAGTACGCAATGCTGTTCCCTGCTCGACTGAAATTCACCTATCGCAACAAACTCTACTTTTTCACTGTCCCGGACGAGGCTGTCAAGTTCATTGAAGCGCAGATCCCATTGGTGGCTCCCCCGGAGGAGCGGATAGACGATGACTGATCTCAGAACCCATGTGCTCCTCTGTGGATCCCAGAAGTCATGGTGTTTTACCTTCGGCCTCCCTTTTGGGCTCAGACCTTCCCCTTGTGGTCCCGCAGGGGCCTAGTCTGGCCTACCATCATCGTGGTGGGCACGCAACTCCTCTGGGGGAAGCAACCGGAGTTCACTTAACTATAACACCATGCACTAGGCCCTTATTACTCAGAGCTAAGTGTCACTACTGTACTCTGGCTAAGGCATTTCAAGCCATGATTTTGCTATTCTGGAACAGTTATATCCTTGCTTTGTAACCTAAGTTTTTTAGCCAAATCCACACATTTAATGATGTATCATTCACATAAGCATTAATGTATGTGGTCCGGATGGCAGCGGCAGCCCCCATTGCGACTGCAATGCCCCCCAGGGTGAAGGGTTTGTGTTTAAGCCCCTGTTGGGCTGTTTCTCAGGTGTTGCCAGGTTGGGGTTGGCAAACTGATGATTGTTTCAAGGGAGGGTATCTCTACACTGCTAGGTTCTGCATTGCGGTGAAGGTAGGGTGTGGGCGAGTTGTTGTGAGTTATACACAAAATGGCAGGTTGGTTGCGACTGGTTTTACAGATGGGTGCTTTAACGCCACTACAGTGCATATTTGGGCAATAGGAGACAGACTCTACACCTGGGATGTTCCATAAGGTATGGCATGTCTATTAAAATAATGACATGGAACATACGGGGGCTGACGAACTTCACAAAGTCCCGTAAAATCACGGCGTATGCACAGAGGCATGGGGTCAGGGTGCTTTTATTGCAGGAGACACATGCTTTGAAGCTCTTGGCCTCAGGCCTCGCACAAACCTGGGGCCCTAATAGGTACTATACCCATTACTCCACTCAAGCCAGGGGGGTCCTTACTCTCATCCATAAATCGGTAAACATTACACTCCACACATCCCATATTGACGCAGAAGGTAGATATGTGATCCTACATTGCACCCTAGCCAACGAAGAATGCGTGCTTGCGAATTCCTATGCGCCGAACACAGACTCCCTCGAATTTATGGACACAGTGGCCTCTATCCTTACGAGATACGTGGGAATACCCATTATATGGGGGGGAGATATGAATCTCATACTCGACACGGCCCTGGACAGAACAACCACTACTCGTAGGGTCACTTCTCGAGCTGCCAGACAACTACATACACACATGACCTCCATGAATTTATATGACGTTTGGAGAAGGTTCCATCCCCACGACAGAGACTATACATTCTACTCAACTGTCCATGACAGCACCTCAAGAATAGATTTGTTTCTCCTGTCTGGTGACTGCGTGGGCAGGATCTTGGAGGTTAAGATCCTCCAACGCACGCTCTCGGATCACTCCCCCGTACTGATGCAGATCCGATTGGGTGGCACACTGTTGACCCGTCCCCCCTGGCGCTTCAAGGCAGAAGCCCTGTCTGATATCGTCTTCAAGGCGGAGATTCTGATGGATATCAACGCTTTTTTTGACACTAACAGCACGGCCGATACACCTGAGGGGACTTGCTGGGAGGCATTTAAAGTGTACATCAGGGGGATGTGTATCTCCAGGGAAGCAGGGGTCCACAAGTCCATAAGACAGGCCCTAAACAACTCTGAAACCAACCTCAAAACCCTAGAACAAGAGTACGTATCAAAACCCACTCCTGCAATCCTTGCTAAGATTAGAACAGAACCGGAACAATTTGAGTTGCACGCCTTGAGTGAGGTGCAGTATCTTGCTCGCCCTATAGTAGCCCGCAGATATGGGGAGGGCGACAGACCGGGCAGAACCCTGGCCAGGCTGGTAAGGATAGAGGGCGGCAGGACTAGAATTGACAGCATAATTGCCGAAAGGGGTGTGAGACACTGGGCAGATCAGGCCATCCTCGACACCTTCGCCAGTTTCTACGCCACGCTATATGGTCCCCAGCCCGAACACACTGCCCAAGACCTGGATGACTTGCTGGAGAACATTCCCATGAATCTTATCTCTCAAAACACCAGGGACTGCCTCGAAGCCCTTTTCACCTTGGACAAGATAGTCCGGGTCATTTCTGACCTCCTTAATAACAAAGCTCTGGGCCCTGACGGGTTCACATCTGAGTTCTATCAGGAACATGTCGCATATTAGCACCTGTACTGCACGGGGTCTGAACAGAGTCACTCTGCCTACACACACCCCCCCTCCTTGAGAGAGGCAGTAATAACGGTCCTTCCCAAACCAGGAAAACCCCCGGACGAGTGTGGGTCCTACAGGCCCCTGTCCCTTATCAACACGGACACAAACATTTTCGCCAAGGTAATCGCCAGCAGGTTTCTTCCATTTATGCCTCATCTGGTTCATGCCGATCAGAGTGGATTTGTCCCCGGGCGATCAACGGCTCTTAATATCCGTAGATTATTTAATGTACTGTCCAGAATAGACCCGAACGCGGATGCAGTTGCAGTGACTCTCGACGCCCAAAAGGCATTTGATATGGTATCCTGGCAGTACTTATGGGCCGTACTGGGGAAAATGGGAGTGGGACCAAATAGGATTTCCTATATAAAACTACTATACACTGGACCACTGGCTAGGGTGTTGGTCAACTCGATTCCCTCCTCTCCTTTCGCACTACATAGGGGTACCCGCCAGGGATGTCCATTCTCACCTATACTTTTTGCGCTTGCCATTGAACCTATGGCGGATCATATAAGGGAACGACATTCCAACAAGGGTATTCGGTTACAGGATGCGCCGGAAATTATTTCACTATATGCAGATGACGTACTTCTGTACGTCAGAAACCCCTCTGCATTCCTATACCCTATTATCCGCGATATAACTAGAATTGGCACATACTCCGGTTTCACCATCAACTATCCTAAATCAGAAATGTTCCCTCTCACTACATCCACCCAACAACCGACATGCGAATACCCCCTACGTTGGTCCCCGACAGGGCATAAGGTACCTTGGGGTGCAAGTGTCACTGTCCAGAGCTTCCTTGCTGGCGGACAACTATGAGACTGTTGCACAGCTCGTGGAATCCAAGATGCTTAAATGGCGTACTCTCCCATTGTCTCTTGTGGGCAGGCTCTCCCCAATAAAAATGGTGTTGGCCCCCAAGCTCCCATACATCTTCATGAACGTACCTGTTTGGCCTGGGAAGCAATTCTTCAGGCGGCTCCACTCAGAGTACGGCCAATTCCTCTGGCACTCCGGGGCGGTCTGCAAGAAGTGGCAACAGATGACCCTGCCCTATGAAAAAGGGGGTTTCGCGGCCCCTGACCTTCTATTGTACTGGAATGCTGCGCAGGCTCAGCATGCCTCCCGCTGGTACGAACATCTAAGCCCGGCCCCGCATGTAAAATTAGAGAAACTCGTAGGAGAGGGGACCAACATCATGACCTTATTACTGCACTGTGCCTACCTAACAGTTGCCCCAACAGACCCAGTGGCCAGCATGATCAAGGCATGGAAGAACATTTTGCAGTCTACACAAGAGCAATACCCATATTATACGTGGCTTCCTATATGGCAATTTCCCGGCCTCTCCCCCACACACGACCAACAACTCTCGCAACACTGGGAAGCCCTTGGGTATCGGGCTCTAACTGACCTGTTCCCGGAGGGCACATTCATCACCCCTCAAAATTGGCGGCCTGACCACTCTAATTCCGCGCTAGACATGCTACAATATTACAGGCTTAAGGCAGCGATAGGGGCATTGTGGCCTTAATACCCAGGTGAACCCCCAGACTCACCTAAACTCCAATACATTGCAAACTCCGCAGGTAATAGGGGTATACTATCCTCCTT